>NW_020955215.1:2227326-2564826 GCF_003031625.1 Empidonax traillii
GGCATTGCTAACGTAAATACTCAGTAATTAGCACAAAGTGTCCCCTTATTTTGGGATCCAGTAAGTCACTAAGATATGAGAAATATTTCCCCATGTGAAAGTCTTCGTGTGTTATCGCACTTGATGCTGTGTCAGTGCTTCAGGCTCTCAAATAAGATCAATCTTACAAATTTTCAGCTTAAGGCACTATATTCAAATAATGAAGTAAAACCAGATAATGCTTAAAAGTCCATCATGGGCAAGAGTTTTTTCAAATTCCTAGAAACTAGTCTCAGACACGGATGCACTGTTGTTGTCCATATTTTGTTTGTTATTTGCATTAATAAGGAGAGAAATTGCAATTCACATTACCATATAATTGTAATTCTAAGATATGAACTGCTTTTTATTGCAGATTGAGCCGAAATAATTGAACTGATTCCACACAGGCTGGTCTTTTGCAAGCTGGAAATAGTCTTTTTCTACTTTATCTCCCCTGCACAGTAGGAAGAACACTGCTGCCGGCTGATAGCGTACAAGGGAAGCCTCAGAGAGAAATCTCTCCTCTCAGTTTATACCCCACGTTATCTTACATCTGCCAACATTATCCTCCCTGGATTTACCCTGGAAAATGCATAATAACTCAAATCACAATTTCCAGGCTGCTTTTTGGCACCTGGTACATAATTTTGGGTATGGATTGAAGCAAAAAAGTCAAATATGTGCATATTTGCATCTAGAAGTTTCTAGTTGGTGGGCACTGCACTGACTGGGAATTTAGCATTTCCAAATCTGAGTCCATTTAGTTGCACTGGATCACATTGATTTCTTTGTACACAGCCACCTTTCCTGTACCAGTGAACTTTGTGCCTAAGCACAGCAAGAGAGAGAGGTTCACTGAGCACTGGCAGGACACAGAACCCCCTGACCAGGGTCTCTGAACATTTAACCATAACACAAGTGAGAGACCACAAACACACCTGAATCACACAAAATGTTAGTGCTTTGACCTGCCTGAATTACTTGTTTCTGAAATCATAGAAGACCGAGGAGTTTAAACTCAGCTTGTGAGTTACCACATCAAACCACCTGCTGTGACACACGGGAGCACATGGAAACACTGGGTGAATTCATTTGTCCCTAGGGAATTTCCACATAACACCCAGGATGACCAAACCCCTCCTATACAGCACATCCTGATCGTGCCCAGGAGATGCTCATCAAATTGCACTTAATAATAACAGATTTTAGCCAATATCTCTATTAATTAGGCTGTCTTAACTAATTATTGATTTGTTTACTATTTTTCCCCAAAGACACAGCTCATTATGCCTGAAATAGAGGCATTCCTATAAAATCAATTGATATGTTAAAATTTAAGCCTAGCTCCTGTACCATGGCTGACCAACAGCAAACAGACCCACTTAAAAACAAACCTTCAGCTCCAGTCCACTTTGGAGGGCAGATTTAACCATTTAAAGCTGGCTATCTGAATTTCTAAAATGAGCTCACTGTCTGGACTCAGTGGACAGAACCTCTCTCCTCCTGGAAGTCAGGATGGGATGACTCTTACCCCAGTGCTTGGTCTCCAAGTGTGGCTCTTGAGTGGGCAAATGCTCTTCCCAAGGTAAAAACTGTGGATTGCATGTGGCTGACTTCAGTCACAGAGAGGTCACTCTGACTTCAATCTAGCACAAAATTAATATTCCTATTTTCACTAAGTGAAGTTAATGTCAATTCTTTGCATGTGAAACACCCAGGAGGGATTTTAAATGAAGTAGAAATCCCATCCATTTCATCTGAGACAGTAATTTGGGTTCAGCACCACACTTCAGACTAAAATGGAAACCACTGTGCTTCTTACAGATACCAACTTGAATTACGAGATTCAACTGGAAGTTCCCTTTGCATTCCTGGAATTGACTACATTTAATCCACTCACATCCCATTACATGTTCATCAGCTATTCCCTTCCTTCAGGGGTCCTTCCCTAATACAGATGGAGACTTGAGCAGGTGAGGGCAAAGCAGAACAAACTGTCACAGAGAAGGGATGAGAATCTTTCTGTTTTATCTTAATATGCCAACACAGATCCAGCCACCGAGACTGAGTGAAGAATCATGGTCATGGCAGAAAGCAGGAACACACAGAGGTTTACCCTGGAGTACTGAACTCAGCTGTGGGTGGTCTGTGCCAAGAGGGATATCTTCTATTCCACCACTTTAAGGCAGTCACAGAAGATATTCTGATTCATATAGCAAATTATAGAAAAAAGCTATTATTGCTATTTATGACATGTATATATGAACAGTAGGGCTTCAGTTCTTGACCTTTATCTCTGGGAATTTCTTGTCTGGCTCCACAGGACTTATAGAAAGGAAATCTGCACCCTTCTAAATGTACAAAAGGGCAGTCCTTGCTATGCTCTGCTCCTTAATGAAACTGTGACTGACAGTCATTCCAAAGCAAAATGAGACCCTCTGGATATGAACAGTATCTACCAGGCCTCAGGTAACTCCAAGACAAGATATGTTTGTTGAAATGTAAAAGGATAAGCTGTCAGGGAGGGTTGTTGCAGGTCTTTTGCACAGTGTGGTGTAACAGCACTCGGCAGTTTCAAAGCAATTTGCATCACTTAAAGAAACCAATTTATGGTGCTGCAAACAGAGCCTTTCCCTGCCTTACAGGAGGTGGTTGCTACACACAAGCAGACAGGCTCAAGGCAGGTTTTTTTAAGTTGTTTCATTCAGAGTACATCATGTCTCTGCTTTATGCCAATGGCAGTAAAATACTCCACTCATTTCTGAGTCCTCCACTCCAATTTACCCTCCCTTCTTCCTTATGTCCAGTTGTCCCTCAGTTCAAATGACATTGTTATTCTAGTTTTAGAAGGTTTTCTAGTTATTTTAGAAGGGCAATACCAAAAAAGGTATTTGGTTTGGAAAATATGTTATGTGTTCTTGGAACTGCATATAAGTGGTGACCTCATGACTTTAAATACAGACTGTGAAACCTAAGAACTTATGCAAAGAAATCCTAAGATTCCATACTAATTTTAATCAATCCTGCTCATTTAGAGGGATTTGAAGAGATTTCTCATTTTGTTGCTATTTTCTTAGAATTTGTTTCTGGTCAGGGTTGAAGGCAGTGGGCAAATGCCCACAGGATTCCCTGCTGAGCCTCTGACCCAACCCCACCTCAGAGAAGCTCTGCCAAAATGCTTCACTCTCCACCTGCAGATCCTGACTCCAGCTCTCTCCTCCTCTGCCTTAGGTCTTGGCACTCACTCTGCTGCTGGGACACTGTCCAGGACCACAAAACAGACCTGTAACAGGGACACAGGTGACTTGTCCGGAAGAATTTCCATACTGACCAAAACCAAAGGTCTTCCACATCCAGCAGCTCCCAATGACAGCCTATAGCACAGCTCAGAAAAGGAATATTAGCAAGACAGGCAGAGAAGAAGACTCTTCCTAGTCCCAGGGCCACTATCAGCATGTCCTTGGCTCCCATGCAGCTACACACATTTCCTTCTCTCCATATATTCTTAGTTCAAGTGGGATCAGAAGCAAATTGTGACAGGGCAGTTTTCTGTTGCACCCCAAGATGGTCACTCCCTGCATCAGCACACGTGGAGAGGAGAGGGAACAGATTTCACTTTATTTGAACTGCTTGGAGGAGGTTTTCTTGTCTCATCAGTGCTGGATGAAATAAGTCCCTGCTGTCCCCATGCTGACACATCCCACCCCATATATATCACAATAAAGTGTTTCCTGCTCCTTCCAGTAATCACTGTGTGGTTTTGGCTTTAAATATTTAATAGTTCCTTGAGTTTCCTAACTGGATTGTCCTCTCTCTTTTCAGTTTGCAGTTGTTCAGTAAGTGTAACATGGGCCTTTAAAAAAATCTGGCTCCTTATAGACAAATTTTTTTTAATTGCTTGGTCTCTTTGGTTCCTCTGGTCTTGTATTTTTTTTTTAACTTGTAATTTCATTTCCCCTTTCTTGTTTATGTTGTTTAGTACACAGTCCCTGAACTATGCTTTGCCTTTTGATGAACATTCCCTCTGGTAAAAACAGTGGGACAACAGCCCGAGCAGCCACTCTCAACCAGACTGATTCCCGTGGTTGGAAGCAGAGACTCCCTTATTGGTGTAATTAACTTTTGCAGCTTAAAAGAACATGCACCCTCACTGATCTACAGTATGCAGCTGGTGATTAAATTCAAAAAAAATTCATTTCACCAAGACATTTTGTTCTATTCAATTCTCCTGGGATGATCACATGGTCATTCAAAAATTGTTGATATGCACTGTTCTGTCACTAAAAGGAGCTGAGAAAACCCCTAATACAGAGACACACAGATTATTTCTTCTTAAGCAGACTACAATAGACATTGTAAAAACAGAAAACAAGTGTTTTGACAGCCAAAAAAGTAAACAATAGGTAAACCTAGCAGAGCAGCAAAAACAGCACATGCAAAAAAACCAATTCCAACAATCCCCTCAAACGATCAAAAAATCCAATCAAAGACTGGGAAATAGAATTGCAAAGTGTCACTGGAGACAGTCATGAGGGATGGTGAAGTCAGAAGAGCACAACAACACAAACAGAACAATCTCTTCAGCTCTCTGCAGTGCCTTCACTACAGGCTTCTTGACGGTTCACTCCAAGCCTTCTACTGCAAATCTTTGGTTTGCCTCTGTGCCTCTTAGATTGTAATTTTTTTAATAGAAAAAAAGAATTTTCCTGCTAAAGAACACTCCTGCTCCACCCATGGTAGATTTCTGCATGTATATTGTGATTTATGGCACAAAAATACCGAGCAACTGTAAATTGTAAGTACAGCCCCTGGTATTTTGCCTGTTTCATTACAGCATCAATATAATCACATTACATTATCAATATCTGCCTTACTGAAACTAAATGCTACGTATTTTTGGAAACCTATAGCCAAATGCCAGTCATTGTGGAATGCTGGCTTGGAAGGGCGAAAGACCAGAGAAGCCAACAGAAATATTCTGCCCATTGGTGAGAGGTAAAATAAAAGACCTGGTTGCCTTAAAACTGAAACAAGTAAATAAATTTTCTTCTCCCCTAAATCATGCCTAAAAGTGAAAATATTCACTTCTTCATGTGTTAAGAGGGTTATTTATGAAACCATATCTTTGTCAGGCAGTACATTCTGTCTCTTTACTAAAATACTGTAAATTCATGAATGATGAGTAAAAGTCTTAATTTGGCTGCAATATCTATATTTATCTGAAAAAGGAAATTATCAGCTTGCTTCAGTGCTGAGATAGTCTTTCACTGCCTAGCAGTATGAATTATACTGCACTCCCCCCTGTGCCAGGGCTCCAATTTGTAGTGAAGTGTTAGTTCAATGGAGGATTTCAGTTCAGCTGAAGCAGATTTTCTTCCCTAACAGCTTCAAATTTTTCTCCTCATGTTAAATCTCCAGGCTTTGTGCTCATGCTTTCTGATGCTTCAGCTTGTGAACTCTTCATATCCTCCCACAAGGAGAGCTGGGTGTTAAACCCACTCTCACCCTCTGAGACAAAAGGGAGCTTCCTGCCCAAAGTGGTGTTTTTCCAGTGGACCAGGATGATTTGTGCCCTGTACAGGGCTCTCCTCGTATCACTCTGAAGAGATCAAACAGAAGGGACAAGAGGACACCTTTAAGCTGCATCCCAAACACCTTCCGAGGTGCAGCAGAGCCCAGAGCCAACTTCTCCACAACAAATCTCCCTCGCATTTCAGAGATACCAGAACTGGACTTCAATTGTCTTCATTTTTGTTTCAAACCAGAGCATAAGAGCAGTGTTTGATGTTCATAAAAGCTAAATTACAACATGCTTCAGCAGTTCACTGCAGCAATTCACCCTGAGGGGCAGATCCTCCTGGGCTCCCACGGACTCAGAACCATCACAAATTGCAAGTCCAATACTCCCTGTCCCAGAGGGTGGGGTCCAGCCAGGAAGAGTGGTCTCCTCCCTGAAATCTCTTGTGACCAAACTGGTGTACACTTGAGAATGGAATGGAAAAAAGTTGATATAACTGAGTTTCCATTAATGGAATGTTAACCTCCTTGCTCATCAGAAAGAATGTGGATCGTGACTTTATAAATACATGTCTGTAATTATAATCATGATGTTTTATGAAAAAGAACAACCATTCTGGCTGGAAATGAGCCGTAAATTTCCACACAAACCTGAAATCTATTTTTAGCAAAGTGCATTATGTGACTCAACAAATGTTGATTTGATATGTGGTCAGAAGAAATCAGATATAAATTTGGGTAATGCTTTCAAGTAGTCACTTACTAGCGACTAACAAAATTAAAAAAAAAAAATAGGAAGGGAGAAAGTTATCCCTGTGACTGACCACAATTCGAGCTCATTAAATTCTTCTCTTTTTTTTAATGCAATGTTTGTCCTCATTATTTATCTTCATTTCATAACAGAACACTTGTTCTCATGAAAACATAACTCTGTTCTCACACCCTTTCATAGTATGTGCCAAACTTTGTTTCTGACATATTTAGTTTTGCTGATATTCCACTACAACTTGGAAAAACTAGTTACTGAATGACATGGGGGAGCCATAAAATTGAGCACAAGATGCTCATGATGCCAACAAGTTCTCTGTAGGATCTGTTACAAATCTGCTGAGCTCCTGAGCCTCTGAAAAACAACCATGGGTGAAATTCTTCATACCCACACAGCAAACATTTACTGTTACTAGAAAGTCTTCACTGGTTAGACAGGGAAACAACTTCAAATTTATAAGCATTTTCTCACAGTGCAGACCTTCAATTTTTACAAAATCAGGTACAGCCAAGTCTGTAACTTAGAACAGGTCTATGTGTAGTCATAATTTACACCAATCACAGCTTATATCAATCAGAACAACTATTTGTTCATGGCACCACCATGATGTGCTTGGGGGCAGAGGAGGATTAAACCTCACTGATCATTTCCAAACAAAGAAGTGCTGTTCTGCTTATCCAACCCTGAGTTTTGTGGGTCAGTATGAAAAGCACCTTTTCCAGCACTCCCAAGGCCAAATCCTACGCAGGAATCTCTGAGAACCTCAGTTTTCACTGCTCTTCCCAGTGCTGTTGCTTCTTCTTTTTACAGTTTGACAAATTTAGCCTCTTTTTACTTATTTATGGATTTTAAGCAAACAAGACTTCACCCACGCAGTGTGCAATACCCAGGAGACACAACTGAGACTGGTGATTAAGATAAGCAAGTCTAACCAATATATCATTCCTGACCTCCCATACATTAAACAAAACAAACAAATTAAAAAAAAAATACATACAAACTAAAACAAACCCCTGCAACTGTCAGAGACTTTCACAGAGCCTTACTTTGCCATTTCAGAGCTCTTTCTAAATATATTTTTAAGTCATTTCATAGCACCAAAAGGAAAAGCAGTAACAAAGGTACCTCGAGAATTATCCCAAGTGTGCTTATATACCTGTAAGTACAAATAGCTTTTCTCTGTCACCCTAATTCCACACCACAGGGATGCAGAGCAGTTGTGCAACTGGAGAAACATCAATTATTTCTCCTATTCAGAAATAAACACAAGGGGGCTGAGCCAAGCTCGTACTGCCAAGTACCACTGCTGCACACTCAAACTTGACTTCCTCACTGCCCTTTTTCCTCCCCCTCTTTATCTGAATCCAGAAGATGAATAAAAACTCTTCGTTCCCTAAAATTTGATATGTTTAAAATTCAAGTCTCATTCTTGTGTCTCAGCCCATTTGTAATTAATTTCTGGTTTGCTGTTTTCATGTTTTCCATTTCACTGAGCAAAACAAGCTGCTGAGCTGTCCATCTCTTCCTGAAACACATATGAGGCTGAAAAACAATATGATCTCATTTATTCAATCACCCAAAAAAATATGGCTCTGCACCCCATCTTTAAGCTATCGTTGAATTTTATTCTGGTTGGAGCTTTTTAATAACAAAAGATATTGAGATTCCTATAATCAGTGAATATTCATTAATGCAAAAATCCCATAGCAATTCCTTATAATTATATGAAGCATCCAAAGAATTGACCACTGAAGAAAATTATAAGTTATTAAAATTAATTTTAACAGGAGATAGTAATTAAACTCCAGTTGCTAGAATGTAGAACTGCTCTGAAATAAAATAATATGGTTGGATCCTCCAGAACAAGGAGTGTCGGTAACATTTTTTATCTTATAGTGAGACAAAATTGGAGCTCTCTGCAGTGTCTCTGCTTTTCTTGACAGCTCAGTGCACACAGCAGACTTCAGGAGAGCTTTTCCTGGGACTGACCCAGGCTGCAACTCCACTGGTTTTTCTTTAAGGGAGATACAAAACCAAACATATTTCCACAAACAGAATTTGCAACCCTTTCAGTGACTGTATCTCACTTAGAGATGTGCTGCTACAGAAATTATACTGATCCCTAAAACAAAGCAAAGACACTGCAGTTGTTTTCAGCTGCTAGGAGAACAAACCCAAACTCCTGCCTCAGGTGAACTGTAGCAGCAGAGGCAGCACTAAGGAAACAATCATCATTTCACAAGGTTACAAAAAGCTTTTTACTCTCCAGGTGACTTCTTCATGTTCCCAGTATTATTTATGGCATCTAACCTTCCATCTTATTCAAGTCTGGGTAAAGAAAATGCTAAGCTTACTCTTTATTCCATTGCAATGACCAGAAAAATCTCAAATTCAGCAAAGATATAAAAGCAGGTATTTTACTCTCTGGTTTATTTACCAGACACAGTATAGTCAGAATGTGGTAAAACTGCAAAGTTTCTCTCGTAGCAACATTGTAATCTGATTGTTTTGCCAAGGTAACAGGTTATTTTCCTGTTCAGCTCCATCAGACACACAACAATGTGAAAAATAAAGTGGTATGATGTTCCCTATCATAAGCAGTGAGCCCTCTCCCTGAAGGGAGATGCCACTGGGTCCAAGAAATAGCATTTAGGCAGTGAACTCCCACTAGGGTCATGAGATATCTGTGGGTTTGCAGGCCAAAACCTACTTCTCTTGTGAGGGTCGAGCAAATCCCAAAGGAAATGACTGACATGTGCTCCCTGCAGCTATTTACTTGTACTGTTAATCCACCTCTAGTTGTATCCTTTCTCCCACAAAGCCTCCCAATTTTAGACAGAATTTTTATAGTATTTTAATCTCGAGGGATTTAATTCATTCAAATAAAGCCAGACTGAAGGCAGACAGCTCTGCTGGATAAGGAAGAAACATCCAGCAGCTCTTAGCCACAAACAGGAGCAGAGTTAGGAGTTTTCCTTTCTTCCACTTAGATTTCTTTTAAAAACCAAGGCATAGCTGGACCCTGGGATTTTGGCATTTTAGGCAGAGTTTTTGGGTCTCATGCTAAACATTCAGAGGAAAGGCAGACACACATAAAAGGTTCTGGCAAAGTAGCAACAAATCAGCCAAAAAAACCTCACCCTGTTTTCATTCCTTGGTAACTTCAGAAATATATTCTTTGGTACCTCTGACAAACTGCAGCAAGTTTGTCCTG
This sequence comes from Empidonax traillii, assembly GCF_003031625.1. Classification (NCBI taxonomy): domain Eukaryota; kingdom Metazoa; phylum Chordata; class Aves; order Passeriformes; family Tyrannidae; genus Empidonax; species Empidonax traillii. The sequence continues at coordinate 2,236,848 of NW_020955215.1, forward strand.
CCCAGGTCAGCTCAGCCCCCCCAAGCCAATAAGTCTCTCTGCTGCCTGCAAGAAACTTTACAGGAACCCCTAATCACCCTCTCCAGCATCCACTGTTCCAGGGATATCCCAGTACTTCTGCATTCAGCTCCAATGGCAGGAACACACAAAACACTTCAAATCAAAAGGAGACAAGACTTACCCTTCGCCATAAGGGAGAGCACATACCCAGCCCCAAATTCAGACAACAACCTCAGCTACCAGACTCTTAACTGGCTCCCCAGGTGGAGTGAATTTGAGGAAAATATTGCCAGGCTTTAATTGGCTCCTCAGGTGAAGTGAATTTGAGGAAAATATTGCCAGATTTTCAATTGAGTTATCAGGTGGAATGAATATGAGGAAAAGCTTTTGTAATTCCCACTTGGGTTGTGGTGAGCTAGGAAGGAGGGGGGGGGGGTGATGTTTGAGCATTTTAAATCTCTGCTTTTTCCTTCCAGTGTTTACTACCACTTTCTCATTTCCTATTTTTGTTATACTCCATGTGTAAACATTGGCTAAAATCTCATCCATGCTGCTCTCATGCGTTTTGAAGATGTGAAAACTGCACGTGGGAACAACAGTGCGTGTCTGCTCTCAGCCCTCTCCTCAGTTTCTTGTTACATCTAGAAGAGGATCCCATTTCTTATTGTCACTCTTGGCTTCTTATCTTGGTTGCCAGTGGAGTCAATGCAAAACACAAGGAGGTTCACGTCCTGTGACACAGATGATGTTCTGTGAAAAGCTCAACATCCACTAAACTGAAGTACAGAGAAATGTGGGGACTTTCCTCTCAGCTGCAAACAGCTCTTTAGTTTGGGCTACAGGTTTGATCCCAGACCTGACTCCCAGTCCTTGACAGCAGTTGTTAGTCTGCTTTTCCTCAGCTCATCAGATACTTGAAAATTGAAGGAGATGAAGGTATATGCTAAAAGAAAACATAGTTGCTGCCACAGAATTATGATAGACAAGATAACTTCCACTTGGACTGCTGGAGCTGCAGATTCATTACAATACATTACAGGGAAAAATCATCCCACCTCACCCTCCTTAATTTGTTCTTCCTAGGAACCCCTACTTTCTGTTTGCAGTGATCAGCAAATTTTAAGTGTCAGAAGGGAATTTGTGGGCTATTTTACTGCTAGTAACACAGAACAGCCTGGAAGGTAGCTGAATGTCACATGTCATCTACAAACAATGGAGATGTAAGAAAAGCTTTTAAAAATAAAACATTTTGCAAGGAAACTTCTCTAATCAGCACTGTGAGAGTCCCCACAATGAGGGGTAGTGTAGCTGTCACTTGGATCAGTTTCTTTGGGAGATCCAGTCCAGCCTGAACAGGGGAAAAAGTCTGGTTATAACCCAGGCACCTCTCTTCAGAGAGAGCAAAATGCACCCTCTTCCTCAAATTGCAGTCCTGCATCTCCAATAAACTGTCTCCCTGTAACACAGAATTGTATTTGGGCCATTTTCTGAAAGTTTCAAAATCCTGGAATCTTTTTCACTTGTCTCAGACGCTGTCTTGGCATCAGCACAAGATTTCAGTGTGCTGAAATCCAGTTTATCATTCTTAACTGATCAACGGTAGATACCAAATGCTATTCCCCACAACTGGCTAAAATTGTGCACTATATTCTCGCAGAACAAACATTTAACTACATATGATCCCTCTGGCCTTATGTCATGATGCTGAGAAAGAAAACCCTTTTCTAGGAAAAGGAAATTTGCAATGAACTTTAAGATATCCCGACCACAACTCCGTAGACAGTTACTGATACACACAGACATAAAATATTAGCTAAGGTAATTTTAATAAAATGTTCATTAAATTGCTATTGAATTCAACTCAGAACATCCCCTCAAAATACGTGTCATAAGTCTGCTGAAAACTCATCTGAGTAAAAATCTATCGTACCCATTACTCAATCCATAAATGTCTGGATAAAAAGTGGAGGAGAATGATGACTCAGAAGCAGAAGTGTGCAGAAATAGCAGTGCTCTAGCTGTGAGTTGCAGCAGCAGTCTCCTCATCAAACGTAAATCACTGCTGTGTTAAACCAGCTTGATGCAGCCATGACTTGACTGAAGTCATAGCAAAGAAAACAAGAGTCATTAGAGCACAGAGTGGGTAAAACACACAAATGAAACAATGTCTGGAGAAGTTCAACCTTGGGGGGTGGTGGTAATGAACTAATTTCATTAGAGTTTGAAGTTTTAGGAAAGGAAGCAAGAGATGGTTTATGAGTTACAAGAACAGAGGGTTGAAATTACACTGTAGTGGTGTTTTTCTGGCACCAGTTCTTAAATAACTTCCGTTTGTGCCAACCTTTCATGGCCTCACAACTCCTCACTCCAACACCAGCACTCCCAGCTCTGCTGGTTCTGGGACCTTCTGAGTCTCTCTGATGATTTCATCCAGAGTGCATCTGATTTTGTTGGCTGCCACAACACCAATGTGATCACAGATGAACAGAGGGGCCCAGGGCTCTGATTTTTTAGCTCAGGAGCTGTGGAGTTTGGCACAGCGTGATCTGGCCTAGGCATACAGAGGCAGGTCATGGGAATGAGCACAAACTGGGAGGAGACACAGGTGGCATTTTCAGAGGATCACATCCTTCAGGGCACTGTCCTGTGCAGATGCCAAGCTCTTCTCCAGCCCAATGTTCTGTGTCAGAAGTGCTCCATTAATATCTCACAGCCCTGTGAACCACAAATAGGAGTGCCTTTGCAGGGCACCTCTCCCAGCAGCATTGGCAAAGCTCTGGAAAATACTTCTCATTTTTGGCTGCTTTCCTCAGCAGCTCGAGGTGTCAATCAGCTCAAATCTCCAGCTTAGCAAAATCCTTGACGTGTGAGGTGGCCCATAGACCAAACAAGCCCAGAGCAGCCTGCATCATATCCTTTGAACCCAAATGAAATGAAAGATTTTGGAGTTTTCCAATCATAATTTCTCTTTCTGTCAAACCAAGTGAGACAAACAGCATGGCCACAGGTGACACAGTGTGTTGGTATTGAAATGAGTGTTACGAGCGTCGCAGCAACAACAGAATAGCTGATTGAAAATTCTGCAGCGAAGAGCTAAAGGAATCGCTTATTTCTGACCCTTTTAGTTCTTTTTGTTCAATATTTCAAAACATTAATTCCACTAGATTTCCATGTACATTTTACATGTAAAACTGGAGTTAGACACTGTAGTTTGAAAAGTCTTGAGAAAGACAAAGAATATATTTTGTGCTGGGTATCCATAACCACGAGATTAAGGAATGCACAGGCTCTCCCATAAATTCTCTAAATACAACTCTACATCTCAAAGCAAAATTAATATTATGGAATTGTCCTGGTATCTGTGGGAATGCAAGGAACTGAGTACACATCTCGTCCTTTTCGGAAAATCATTTTGGGCCAGACTGCTCTAAATCTTCACTGCCACAGCTCTGGATCTCCATGTCCACAGGACTTATGCAGCTGCTAAACAAACAGCTGCAGCCTTTGGGTTAAACCTTCACTCACCAAACAGGGAAGAGCAATAATTTTTTACTGGACTTTCAATTCCAGAATCATCTTAACAGTTTAATCAGTCCAGTTCTGAATGACTGCCAACACGGAGAGTTTTACCAAAGTATTGTTACTTTTACTTTCACCTGAACAGAATAAATAACAAACCAATCATAACAAGTTCACAGTTCTGTCCTATGAGCCTCTATTCTTATCTGTGTATCACAGTATTATTTCCTTTCTAAGCCTGTATTAACTTCAGGCTAATGCAGTCCTGTGTATTCAGGATATGTTTAATTTAGCTGTTTTCACTTGTGTGAATTAAAAAAAAAATGTATTAAAGATAATATCTTGTGAATATATTCTTATTAATGTTTGCAAAGTAGTTTTCAGCTCTTCATTTTTAATGGCAAATAAGGACTTGGGAGATGCAAAGCTTCCGAAAATGGAATATGCTTTAAGACATGAAAATTTAATGAGGTTCCTAATTACCACTTACAAAAATCTCTAAGTCAATGTGCAATATTTAATTATCTTTTATGTTACTGTTTTTTAATGTAAGTTCTGACACGGATCTGCAAATAAAACAGTTTCTTCAGTCTAAAAGGGAAACAAAGCCCTACTTTTCACCCCTAAATGTTGAACTAACCCATATCAACTTGTGACTCCAACATTTATCTCTGATGGAAGATGCATCTACCAGCCAGGCACTTGCCTGAAAGTATTCAAAGAGCAGAGCCAGCCAGGAACAGGCAGGAAAAAGACAAAACTGATGGATGGAAAAATCTCTTGACAACTGTGGGAAAGGAGTGAAATATGAGTCATATGGGTGAGTAGTTGGGTGTCCCACCTTGAGACAGGTAGAGAAGGGATCAGAATGGCTGTGACTCAGAATTCAGATGAATAACTTTGTCATGGAGCTGTCTCATGATGGGCCTTTACCTGCCTGATATTAATAACAACTTCCATCCTGCCACGTACCAGTAAGAGAAAATACAGTAAAATCTCCAAGGTCCCATGGAAAGTCTGGATTACAAAATTCTGTGCAAATTCTTTTAAATTAAAAATTTTAAAGCATTTGTAAAGGATTTCGGAGCAATCAATGAAAATCTGTTTTACCAGAAAATTTTGATCCACATCTCTAAGATGTTTGCTTACTGAGGCACAGTTTAATTTCAGTTTAATTTGGAAGCCTCTTATGGTACAATCCAGCAATAAACAGTGAAAAAAATCACTATTAGAGCCTACTTGGGAGGTACCTTCATTCCTTCTATGGCACTTTACATTCACCATGCAGCTGCTGCAAGCCAGACTTGCAGTTGGAGATGCATCACATATTCGGCAGCACTGAGATCACAGTGACGTGCAAGGCAAGGCAAGGCAAGAGAATCACCCCTTCCAAATGATCCTTTCCAAAAATACTCCTGTCACAGCCAGCGGAGCACGCGCTGCAGCCGTTCGGCCACCACCACAAACACCCAACTTGTAATTCCCACCGCTCCGTTTTTTCCAGGGCTGAAGGACATCACAGCACCAGGTACATCACTGAAGTTCTCAGCTGCTCGTTTATTTGTAAGCATTGCTGTTTTTTCTCTCTGTAACAGCCTCAGTCACACCCCAGCCGAGCTCACCCTGTTAGTATGCGTAAAAGGCTACAGAGGCTCCGTGAAAAATTCACTCCAGCAGGAGCACAGACACAGGAATCACGACTGTAAGTATGAACAGAAGAAAATCACACTTGTACTGAAGTGGCTCTGAATATATCAATATATATGTATGCATGTGGGAAGGGGGAAAGCTTGGCTGTTCACAGTATTATATTTGCCTCACAGCTAGTAATAATATTTTTCTGATGCATTGCTTTTCAGCTAAATGTCTGAAGGTGTTTTATTTAAAGGGCAGGCATCATCGTTTCCTTGAAAGGCAGAGAAACTCAGGCACTGGGAGAGTGCATGACTTGTCTAAATTCACTCAGCAGCCCATTAGAGGAGCTCAGATTCCAATTCCCATCTCCTCAGGCTCAGGACAGTGTCCTTCCAGGTGCCAGCACTGCAGCTCACACTGGACCTGAGGTGAGCAGGGAATTAGTCTGAGCAGAGGAGATCACAGCCCAAGGGCTGAGCTGTGTGGTGGCATTTGGGATATTCTCCATGTACATTGTACTGCTCTTACCTTGATAGTGCCTTTCTGTTACACATAGACACAGAAAAATCTGTTTTCATTAAATAACATACATGACAGGAACTTTCCCTCTTCCATCAGCTCTGGAGAAGTCCGGGACCTATTTTCTACAGTTACTTCAGATCACAGTTGAGATAAGAGTGACAGACATTACATTAAGTCAGTCTGATTTTATCCTTGCAATTGTAAATATCTTTTGTCCCTGAATATATTTCATACATGAATAAATTTTATTTATGGCAATGTCACACCCTGAAGTGGGAGCACTTCAGACACAAAGGTGAGATGCACACCACAGTATTATTTGGAATATTCTCCAGATTTTTTGCAGTTTTTGTCCTAGACAAAACCCTCTGCACTGCTTAGATGGGGATAAAGACAACACAAGAAATGAAACTTTTCTCCAACGTATATTCCAAAAAGTCTTTCAGTGCTCCCCAGAATTAAAACTGTCTGAGCTCTTTTGCAGATTTACTACCATAATGTGCTCACTTAACTTGTGATGGACATGGCATGTTCCAGTTATCATTACCCATTACTTCAGATTCTTCTACAGTTTCATTTGTCCTTCTGCAACTCTCTGTTGAGTTTGCTTAGGCTATAAATAAAGGTCTCTCGAGATCCTGGATCTTGCCTTCTGAACAAAAATTTCAGTGACTCATTCTCATACATATTTTCTTCCATTATCTTCATCACGGGTGAATGTTCCTGCTCATTCCAAAGGGTCGGAAGGAATGAAGCTGGGACTGGCTTCTTGTCAGAAGTAGGTCAGGATGCTCTTTCCTTAGATGCCCTTAAAGGTGAGTTATTTTTTAACCAGTTACTGTTGGAGTAGTTTCTGGTTTCAGCCAAATCTCCTTAAGCCACAGAGATGTTGGGTGATTCCTACCCAAAAAAGGGAAGTTTCTAGCCAGAAGCGTGGTGCCAGACTGACTGACAAGTCTAATGACTTCATTTGGCATCACTAACTTGTGAGCCAGTGCTGCCTTCCTGAGTTGTTTTTTCTGATAGATGTGTGTGGTGCCGGAGTCACGAATGTCATTCTTAATTACAACAAATTAACAGCAGTAATGGACTTGGAATGGACAGTGTCTGCAGAAGCACTGCCTGGTAGGGTCACAAATTATCCGCACAACACCCCATAGATCAGCTCATCAACAGGTTCTTTCTAAAGGATCATTTCCTGTTTGTTTGAAACATGTATTTTGTATAATTAAAAAACTCAGGGACCACGAATCATTTGCAATATCTCAAAACATGAATTTCTGAGGGTGCCTCATCCTTCCTCGTGCACTGCAATGCACCACAGCCATTGGTGTGTTCAGCTTCTCCAAAGGATCGTCCCTCCCCGTGATTCTGACAGATCTGTGCACAGTTGCACTCATGGAGCTCTCAGGTGTTTCTCTGCTCTTTCCCTGGACTCAGTTACTCAGAGTATCCTTTGTCATTTAGTCCTTTATGCCACAGACAAGCAAGATGATAGGATTTTCTCCAGGACAGGTGCTTGTGACTGGCCATGGATCATGCACTAGCCAGTGCTGGTGGGGAACAGCTTATTAAATGATCTTGCAAAACCTCTCTGAAACTATTCCTGATGAGCCAAAACTGCTGCCTTTAGCACAGTTTTATTTTTGACTCACGGTGACTTGTGGCACTTTTAAGAATATCTCTTGCAATGAGTGTGTAAAAAAATGTGAACTCCATCAAAATCCCACTTCCTCAGTTGAGCCAAGGCTTGCAGCAGCTCCACTGCACACTGCACAGCACCACCGTGCTTTGCTTTTGGCCAGAGACTCCAAGGGTGGACTCTCCTGGGGTTATAGGTCTTTTCAGGATAAGGTCCTTATCTTGTGTGCCTGGAGGAACAGCTCAATTGTTTGTGTAAGAAAACGAGCAATCAATAGCTGTGTTTGATAAATCCCTGATGGCCCGGGGAGGGCTCTGTGCTGGAGCTCTCCCAGGCTGCGCAATCCCTGCCTTACTCTGCTGCCAGCAAACCTCCAGGTCGGAGCCAAGGTGCTGGTTACAGGCTGTAAAGTTCCTAATAGCTTGAATTCCATCAGCTTCCCTCCCCTGTCCTGCTGCACACTCTGCAGCTCCCACTAAAATCCACAATGAACATTCAGACTGCTTAGGCACCTGTCAGGGTAGTGAAATAATCCAAGTGGGACCTGCAGAGGTGGTTTGCAGGTTTTCTGCTCTCTGTCTTTTGCAATATGCAGGGATCAAGTGATTTCCCTGGCTTGAACTCTTTTATGCAGTGATTCCACAACCACCTGCTTTGCACTGCCATAGGACACATGGAAAAGCAGCAGACACATCTCACATGTCCCTCTGTTAAACCACAGGAACATGGAAAGCAGCAGAGATCATTTTAGGTCCATAAAATAAAGCTGTTCTCATTGTTCTCCCGCACTGCCATCAGCTATCAGGCAATACACAACACAGTTCACTTTCGTACCTAATGCACATAATTAGAATTAAATAGAATTAGGTCTTTCCCAGTTCCTTTAATAGTTGATATAATTATTCCAAATCTTGACAGGAAAAAGACAGAAACAGATGTTTCCTTTCACCTAATTTTTCCCTGGAGAAATAAAGACAGGTTATAGATTTTTACAGCATCTCACAAGAACAAGATATGGAAAAAATAACAGATTCATGAATATTTAACATTAATTCAAAGAAGAATTCAGTGTTCATTTTAACAGAAAATACAAATGAAACTCCAATTCTTTTCTTTGATGTTCTCACAATTCCACCTGTAAGATTGTGTTCTGGCTGATGCACTGAGTAATACTGAAAAATTAATTTCAATTTTTAATTAAAAATAATTTTTAAAAAATGCATTTCTCCTCTTACGCTCATCTCTAAAATACAGAGTATCATGAACCTCTTTAATTTATTCTGAGTAGTGTGAAAGCACTAGTGCATAATTTGAAGTATTATGAGATGTTTATATGCAGGAAAAGGGTCAGTAACTCTTAAATATCTGGCTCACAAGCTGAGTCCTAATAAAGTCCTGTGGAAGAAGGAATATCTTGGTTCCCTCCTTAAACAGGAGGCTCCAACTGTCCTTAGAAGAAAAGACACAGAAGGGACAGTTCCCCCCATCAAGTTCCAGACTTTAGGATTGTGCAAAATTTTTTCCCTCCTGTTTCGATTAACAGACCATTAGAATGGTCACATTTGGAGATATGGCAGAAGTCATTGGTTTGGATTTTTTTGCTGTGTTTTTTCAAAAAGTTCTTTTTCTTTCATTCCCTTCTTATACAGCAAAGAGCTCCTCTTCATCCTCTGCTTTGTTATCATCTTCATATTTTCGACCATGCACCAAAAGCAGCTTCCTATCCAATTGCAAACCTTCTCCAAGGAATTCTGCCCTTTAACATTCTTCCTATTTTTACTGCAATTTAGCAAAGGAATGACTGGATAATGACTGAGATATGGAGGAGAAATACAAGTTTACAGCTTCTCTAGGAGCAGGGAAGCTATGAAGCAGGGAGTCCACACTTGCTTCCTTTTCTCAGAGATATCTATATTTTAATCAAAACTAGATATCAAAAAGACTTCAAGATTAGAAAATTGCTTGATTCCAATAAAGATATCCTGAAATATATCCTGAAATATGTTTACATACAGATTTATGAAAAGGAACAAATCAAACTAGATGAAAGATTGACATCAATCTCTTTCAAAGAAAGGCAAATATTTTAAGACCTGTATTAATATATCTATAAAACTTAGGCATTGCCTCTCCCAGGCATTTTCATCAAGGCAAAAACATCAGAATGGGTTTGTATATCACCCCAGCAAGATGCCCATCAGTGTTTATCAGCAGTGAGTCCCCATCCTTTTACTGGCAATAAGATATTTATGCTGCAATTGCAAATTCTGAATGTCATAAAGATGAAATTAGGTGCTGTGCACACTGTGATCAGAACTTAGTTGCATAGAGAGAGGAGAAAAATAAGTTTATGTTTGTTTTTTTAGAGAAAATACTGGTCTTCCACAAAAATATCCAACCTGGAAAATTAAAGTTTCAATTGAAATGTCCCACTACTTTGAGACCCAAATTGCTGTGACTGCTGGAGGCAGAATAAACCATCTGGATATTTCAAATAAAGGAAGGGCTGTCATTAGGTACAGAAATAATCCTGGTTCTGGTGGACATATCAGAGGGGAGTTTGCAGAAGTTTCTAAGGGTCAGTAAGGTATTTGGTGCCTTAAGATGAAAGTCAAAAATATCAAGACAGCAAAATTCCCAATAAGTGCAACTACAGCTCTGAGCCAGCCCAGATATCTTTGAAAAATCCCTTTCCCAGCCACAATTCTGTTCTGTTAAAAACATTGCTGTAGGCTCAGTCCCTCATTCTTAGAGTGAAGGAATGACCCAGAAGGTGGCACAAAAATGAGACTAATTACTTATGACATCATCTGCCAGTATGAGTAGCTTCTATCCAGCCTGAATTTACCTTCAAGTTTATTTCTTGAGGTGCGGAGATTTATAACACTGCGGTCACCTCAGCCAGTTTATCAGTGATTGCTTCATTAGCCACATAAACCTCTAATCCACTCCTAATCTTGCACAGCCCTCGGCACAATGTTATTTTATGATGGTGAGTAACATGAGTTATGCGTTGTTTAAAATGTTTTTCTTTTTTTCAGCAGTTAATTACTGTCCTTTTAACGTCCCAATAAATATTTTCAATCAAGATGAACTTATTTAATGTAAATAAATATACCCAGCCGTGTGCCTTTTTAAAAAACAACGGTGCAATCTGTATTAATTTGAATTTCTGTGATCTAGAACAGACTATAATATGCAGATTAAAACCTCAAGTTCATTCCTTTGTAAATCTATTCTAAAAGAGTCAGGTCATGAGATAGTTTAAATGCATGGGGAAGGAAAGGATCCTTTCAGGAGAGCCTGGTATCCTCCTCCTGCCTCACCACCCACAATTCAACTGTTTTACCTCATCTGGTTCCCTTAGAAGTCCCCTATTTGGATTTGAATTCTGAAAGATTGCACAAAGAGTTCAGTCTGACTTAGGACTCATCTCCATGTGTGATCAGGAAGAAATCTTCTTTATTCAGTGCAGTTCAGCACAGCATTACAAGGGTGTTCCACTCCCCTTGGACAGCTCCAGCCCAGGTTATCCCTGCAGATGGGACAGAGCCCAGCCAGGACAACCAACACTTCCCAAGCTGAAAACTCCACACAGAGATCTGCTCTCCTTCCTCGTGCTGAGGGGGGCTCTGATGTTTCCTTAAGGCAGGGGCAGACTTTTTTCAGACTTCTAAATACTGATTTTTCGACCCCACCTAAATACATAGTCCATTCTCCTCTGTCCCAGACAGTGAGCTGGCATCATCCTCATGAATTCTGTTTCTGACACAGGGCCTGTATCAGTAACTGGTCATTTTGGGGGTTTCAAGCACAGCTTTAGCAGAAATGCACAGATAAAGGAGTGTGAGAAAAAACATGGTTTAGTGTGGGCAATGGGCCCACAAAACCTAAATGTGAAAAAGGATTTAAGAGCCAGTGGCAACACAAAACCAATAGTATTTTATTTAATTAACTGCTTTTTACTAGAAAATGCTCTTCTCTATGTAAATTCTATTTACATAGAAACAACAAGCACTGAATCACCACAGAAAAAAAAGACTATTCAAAATTGAAAGTGTTGATAATCTTGTTTTGGCAAGTTCAAGCTAATAACCTGAGCTGTTAATATAAACACAAGATATTTTTCCTACTCTGAAAATAAACCCACAAGGCTTTAAATATCATTATTGGACAACTGAAAATTAGCATTTTAAATGCATTTTTCTCCTCTCATCATGGAATTTCCCTTTCCTGAGGTTCAGGGCTTGTTCAAAGAAAACGTGTTTCTACTTAATCATGAAGTGTAAAGAAACTATAATCCGTGTATTTCCAGTGTCTGTGGAAAGTTTCTACAGCTCTGGCTAAGCCAAAAAGGTCTTCCCTGAAGAACAAAGGTCTGCTCAACAGCAGGAATGGAAATCAAAGGAATACATTTTCTGGATCACACTGTCTGTGATTTTTAGTGTTGTCCAGTGGAGCTTTGGGAAAGAACAACTTCAGAAAGAACACTTGTACCAACAGTACAATGGTACAGCAGCAATTTCTTGCACCATCTGTAATTAATAAAACAAACAAAAAAGGGCAGCTCTGTAACTAACGCTGGAGCTCCTAAAAAAGCAGAGAAGAGTTTTATCTTTTTATCAGTATGTTTTTAACGGCCCCATCTACAGAGAAGCCTTATTATGAAGAAGATGATCTAGTGCCACAAAATCTCTCATTTCCTCTGAGCTGCAGATAAACTTACTTGTCACCGGAGTCTACATACCCACCCACAGCCATACAAAAAAGCCCTCCTCAAGCCCCTCTCCTCATTCTACTTGGTAATGCTTTAGTTATCAGATACAGTAGCAGATAAGTGAGACAAATAATTAAGAGGAATTGTATAAAACTATATGTAGATTTACTCATTTAAATCCTATATCAAGCTCACACTTCCATGCCCAATTAAGAGCAGTGTTGCAAATGTGCTCAGAAAGTTTCTCTGCTGTGTGTCAGAAATCAAATCAAAATGCCAGCACATATTTTTAACACCCCTTTGAAAATGTAGAAGAGGAGCACAGATCTTTACAAAACTGAGCCACGCAAAAGGACTACTTTTGCATTTATCTGCTTTCACAAAATACATTTTTAAAGTTCCACACATTTGAAAATTTGAACCGAGAACACATGAAGGTTTCTCCACCTTTCCTCTGTTGCATGTTCCATATTCAGTCTTTTGCTGTTCAGCAGGCTCTCTGCAGATGCACATTGAACCATCCTGCCTTTCTATACCTCATTATTGAAATATTATTGAGTAGAATCTTCAGGCTATTAAATTCACTTTCTCAATGAAAACTACGATTCATCTGAGGGAAAGCAGCTCTGCAATGAATACAACCCACACTGCTTCAAGCAGGTGTTTTCAATTGCACTGCCTTGAAATGCTGCCTTGAACTCAGCAAAAGAGGAGCCTATTTCTCACAGTACCTATTCAATCACTCATCCCAAGGCAGGTAAATACTTTCTGTTCATGGCCAGGTTTCAATACGCTTGGCTTTATTATGACACCTGCTGCTGAAGATCTCAAAGCAATTTGTGAACGTTATTCAGCTGAGTCTCATGACTATTCAACCAGTATGTCATTACACAGACTGGTAAACAGGGATGTGAAAGCACATCAGACTTCTCAGTAGGGCTGTGAGAGATGAGCAGTAGCTTTGTCTTCCTTTGACCCCTAGAATAGGATTTTTCTGTCTATGGTTTCATCCAAATGGGCACAGAAAGTAACACTAGTAAGGGATACAGACTGGTCCCAGTACTGAGCAAAGAAATATGTTTTAGTCCAACCACTAGCAGCCAGAATCCCTGTTCCCTTCCTTTCTGCTCTTTCCTGTCACTGCTGTTGGCACAGTGTCCCAGACCTTGCCAGAGAGCTGGAACCAGCTGACTCCTGGAAATGGCTGTTGAAAGGCTATTGAAAGATCTGGTTCCTTGGCCCTACAAAGCCTTCTTGTAGTGTGGCCAAAGCCAGGGAGGATTTCCAGGCCATTCTGTTACTCTTTGCAAGCTGGGCATGTCTCACATGATGCCAGCTGCAAAATAAGGCAGAGTAGTTTACACCCTCACTGACCTTGTCTTATCCAAGCTCTCCACATTTTGAAAGTGATCGTATTTTCTTACGTGCCAAAGACTGAAACATCATTCTGTCTGGACCTAACGGTCTAATCAAATGAGCTTTAATCAGTGTAGCTCAAACACCAAGAGGGGAAGATGCAGCAACCCTCTGGGATGCCACAATTCCACTGAGAGAAGTCCCAAGTCATTGCCTTGGCCAGGCACAGTTTTATCACACCCAACAGCTGGGTCAGCACCTTTACAGCAGGACAGAACCCCCAGCCTGAGGAATTCACTGCTAAAACAGATAAGGCAGAGAAACAAAGTCAGAAAACACAAACAGAACTGAGTGGTTCCATGGAGTCCAGCAGGAATGGTAAGTGTGAAGGATAAACGCTCAAAGTCACAGGCTGATAACTGCTTTTATTAGCAGTGAAAACTCTTCCTTGGAGAGAGCAGAGGCAGAAAAGCTGAGGTTAAGCTCATAAACTGGGTGTTTGTTCCTCTTCCCTTCAGTGACTCCGTGACATGTTATGGTGTCATTCTTGTAAATGTTTCCAAGTAAAGTTGCTGAACGACAGTGCTGTGCCACAGTCCCGTGTGGGGAGGGCTGCACAAACATCTCCTCGAGCAAAATCCAACCGGAGCTTGTGTTTACTTTATTTGTCCTTAAAACCAGGAGTCAGCTGCAACTTTCAGCCATAGCTGCCTTATTAAAAATGAGCATTTTACTTTAAACTCAGTACATCATGTAACAGGCAAATCAATATAGAGTAACCCAGAGCACTGCAGGCAACAGCTGCAGGACACAATCTGATGACAGAAAGTTGAGAACAGTTTTTTGGCAGTTACCTGTTCAGCAAATCCTTCATTTTTTGTTATTAATGGCTCTGAACTTTAAAGAACTTGAGATGTCCCCCACCAGGTAACACAAAATTAAGAAATCAAGAAACCGCTGCTTTCAACATTAAAGGTTATTATCTCAAAAATAAATATGTTGATTCTTTTGTTTGTTTGTTTGTTTTGTAGGCTACTGTAAGAGGATAACTCTTCCCAGAGTTACAGTGAGTTAACAACAGTCTCAGTGACCTCACAGCTCTTCCTAAAGACATAGAAAGATGGTTAAGTATAAAGAGTACCTGGAAAAGGTAATAAATACTGATCTCTGCCTTCCCTTGGGCTGTGGGTTGGGGTGCTCAGCTCTGTTCAACTCTGGGATTCATAATGCATCCATGCTTAGGAGAGTTATAGAGGGACAAAAGAGGAGATGAAGCCACATTCATCCTGTTACACAGGAGTAAAGAACAAACATAAAGGTTTTGCTAATCTGTTACTTTTTTTTTTATTATTAACACAATTTTTACATTTAGAAACAAACTTTATGCAATCATGAAGTACTGAATTTACAAACAAGCCAGAGATTTTTGGAACCAACCTATTTGTCCTTAGAAGATGATTAGTTCTCTCAAACGATGATTAGTTCTCTAAAATGACACGTGATTCACTTCAATTACAAAATAAACTCAAATACATTTCCTTAGTGGGCAAAGGGGCAGCAGATCATTTAGTACTGAAATTGCTGCTTTCACCACAGCCCGCCAAGTTTATTTTCCCTCAGACGGTGAAAGTGTTTTTTTAAAGGTTTCCACTCCAGATTTGTGTGGCAAATGCTTTAATTAAGGCTGATCCATTCCGTTTGTGTAGCTGTGGCTGGTGGGAGCTGTGTGTTGGCCTGCATTGCCCTCTAGCGCTGCCGGCCCCGCCGCAGTGATGTCACTGCACAGGCACCGAGACTTCGGATCCAGCTCAGGCAGAGCTGGAAATGCTGACAAGCCCTCCTGGAGCCTCACAGGGACACCCCTCCAACGCAGCCACACACGCTCCAGGGAAAACTCGAAACCTCTCTTGTCTTCCAGGGGCGCCGTGATCGAAAGTGCTGCTTCCCAGCTCCAGCCAAGCTTTCTGCCTGCTCATTTGTGTTTCAGCGAGTCCGTGTGAGAAATTAGGCAAGTTTGAACAGCCTGCTGTTCCTGACAGGCTTCCGAGGACTCCACGCTGGGCAAGTTTTACGTGCTCAGAGCTGACAGCTCTCAGGGGAGATGAGTTCTCCACCTCACACTGGCCAAGGCTCTGCAGCAACTTCTTGGGTCGAGAGATGAC
Source organism: Empidonax traillii (assembly GCF_003031625.1). Taxonomy (NCBI): domain Eukaryota; kingdom Metazoa; phylum Chordata; class Aves; order Passeriformes; family Tyrannidae; genus Empidonax; species Empidonax traillii. The sequence goes on from NW_020955215.1 coordinate 2,252,401, forward strand.
TTTGAACTGATTCAAACCATCGGCGTGTTGTGTGAGGGACCCAACCATAACTTGCTATGGAGGATGATTTTTAAGATGAATACCTACCTTGGCGATAAATCCAATACATCCATACCTGGATATTTGAAAGTGTCTGCGATAAATAATGGCAATTTTTCTGCCAACAACTCCAATGAGACAGCAGCTAACCTGGATTCACCTGCCTTGGCTACCAGCAGGGCGATAATTGTGGGGCTGATCCTCGGTGCCTTTATCCTCTTTGCTATCATAGGTAACATCTTGGTAATTCTCTCTGTTGCTTGCAATAGACATTTAAGAATCCCTACCAACTATTTCATCATTAACCTCGCAATAGCAGATTTGCTGCTGAGTTTTACAGTCCTTCCGTTCTCTGCTACACTGGAAGTCCTTGGCTACTGGGTTTTGGGGAGGATATTTTGTGATATCTGGGCAGCAGTTGATGTGCTGTGCTGCACAGCCTCCATTTTAAGTCTGTGTGCAATTTCTATTGATAGATACATCGGGGTACGTTATTCTCTGCAGTACCCAACACTGGTAACAAGAAGAAGGGCAATTTTAGCTCTCCTGGGTGTCTGGGTCCTTTCCATGGTGATTTCCATTGGGCCTCTCCTGGGCTGGAAAGAACCAGCTCCCAAGGACGACAAGGAGTGCCGCATCACCGAGGAACCCTTCTATGCTTTGTTTTCTTCCTTGGGGTCATTTTATATTCCTTTAATCGTCATCCTCGTGATGTACTGTCGGGTCTACATAGTGGCCAAAAGGACTACTAAAAACCTGGAAGCTGGGGTGATGAAGGAAATGTCCAACTCCAAAGAGCTGACTTTACGGATTCATTACAAGAATGTTCACGAGGACACCCTAAACAACACCAAATCCAAGGGTCACAATCCCAGGAACTCCTTAGCTTTCAAACTTTTAAAATTCTCTAGAGAAAAGAAGGCAGCCAAGACGTTGGGAATTGTGGTTGGCATGTTTATCCTGTGCTGGCTACCCTTCTTCATTGTTCTGCCACTAGGTAAGTTGGTAATCAGGGGGTTGTGAGGGGAGGGGGAAGAAAGTGGGTTAGTTGGGTATTACAGAAATATCACAGAGAAAAAATCAGTTGAATGAGAAGTAGATAGTGTTGTGAGAACTGCAGTGAACAAATGAAAGGAAGGGAGGGGAACTCCTGGTGTCGCCTTTTGCAGAGTCCTGCTGAAGCTTTGTGAAGTGTGCAGAAAGCTGCTCACCTGGAGTCCTCAGTGATGGGCAGATGTCAAATCAGGGTACAATACTGACAGGGTTTGTATGTTAAATCCCCCTTTTTTCATTTGATTTGAATTATGTTTCAGAAACATTATCATAGAATGCTTTGCCAAAAATCCTGCATAAGAACAGAGAGAGTTTCAGCACTGAAATATTCTTGGTTCAGTTCACTGCTCTGTGTCTGGGACTTCTGGCGTTATTAGGAGCCGTAAATGAAAATTAATGTCTTCTAATGATGAGGTGAAAAGCTCTCCTGAGCTTTGGGAAGCTGGAAAAGTTCTAGTTCTCAGTTCAAATGTTTCTGATCAAGTGCCAAAAGCAAAGACATGAAGATCCCCACAGATCCCCACAGGAAGGTTCTCCCTGGTTTCTGTAGGTCTCAGTTGAGGTCTCACTTCGGGCCATTGCCATGTGAGCTTTTGGCAGCTACTTTATGCACTTTCAGCTTTAAAATATTATTTAAGTATTTGATGTGGCCTTAGCACATGGCTCTGTGTTTCCAAATCCTTGTGACATTTGCTTGCACTGTTTTTAATGCTAGCACTGCCCCTGAAGTGAAGAATCTCAAGACATTGAATTACTAAGCTCTCAGAAATATCTGTCCAAAATTCATTTCTCTGAGACAGAGACAGTTGACAGCCTAAATATGGAAAGAGTTGGGAAAAGGGAGAAAAAGCCTTTATTAATGTTCTATATTTGTATTCACTTAGTTACCCTACCAAAACATTTCTGATTGAGTGGTAAGCGAATATTTTTAGCAACTCTTTTAGAAAACTAAATTGAGTTCAGCAACCTGTTCCTGGTGAAGTGTTACAAAATTATAATTTCAGTGGATGTGTAATGTCATTTAGACTAGAATCTTTACTGCAGGACAACTAATTCAGCTACTGCAGGGTACCTTTGTAATCTCTAGCTTATTGTATTATAGACTTTAAAACTTTTACAATTCAAGATCTGCATAAAGGTAACATTAAGGATGTGAAAAATTCTGAACAGAAGGAAAACTATGAGCAAAGTTTGGCTACTGATGTTTGAGTCCTTGTGCTGGCTCTTAAAGGAAATTTATAACACAGAGCAAGTTTCCAACTACTGCAAAAATACTTACCTGTGGATAGAAACATATTTCCACCATATGGTACCAGTGGTAGTACTGGATATGCAGCTAGTAGGTCTTGACCCCCTGATAAAGTAGATTTTCTCCTTGATTTTTAATTATTGAAGGAAAAAAAACAAATGTGAATTCAGTAGAGCATGCCTGTAGCTATCAGGAGCCAGTACAGCTCCCGACACTCCTCACCTATCACAGATGAAGAGCAGTCCACCAGAAACGTTATGGTCACAGGGCAGAAGCAATGTGAGACACAAACAAGTTTCTTGAAAGAGAGTCAATTTTCCCTCTGAGAAGAGTCCAAAACTCCTGGGCTTCCCTGGCAGGTTTAGTGAGTCATTGTTTAAGACACCCGAGGGGAGAATTTATTGCTTGACAGAATACAGTTTAATCTCCCTCACACATTGTGTGCAGTGGGGTGCCAGGCTGGGAGGGCTGGGTGGGCTGGGGGTTAAAGCCACTGCTGGGGGCTCTGACTCAACACACACCGAGTGCTGTAACCCCAACACCCCCAGGTCAGTGCTGGGAGCACTTGGCACCCACATTGCTGAGGGGTGTGTGTCAGTTAGAAGAGTGAAAAAAATCAACATCTTGGCCTTGCAATCCAGACTGCTGGCTTTCCCAGCCCCTGTCTAGAAATCCTCTGTCTAAAAAAAAAGGGGGGAAAGGCACCCATAGTACCCAATGCAGCATAAAAATGCATTGAAATAGGAGGTACTTTGCCTTTGTTCTGCGGACTAGAAATAGGGAGGGTGTTGTTCCATGTCACTGATCTCTTTTTTTTTATTATTTATTAACTGACACACTCCAGCATCCAATATTTTTTATCTCTGTGTATCAGTGCAGAGTTAATTAATTATGTTAGACGTGACTAAAGCATTGCTCACTAAAACAGGTGAGGAAAAGCCCTTTTCCTAACTTGCATAATGCAGCTGTCCTTATCTGCAGGAGAGGGTAAAACAGTGCAGAAAGAATCCTTAAAGAGCTAAAGTGTGCTGCACTCTGCTTACCAGAAACATTTTGCTTTGTGTCTTGGAGACACACAGTTAAATGAAATGCTATTAAATACTCTTTCAGAAAGCACCCAAGGGTATAAAATCAATTTCTGTGATAGAAAACTGTAGAAATCAAAAGGTACTGATGGTGTCCCAATGTGTCACAGAGCAGCTCTGGATTTCTGGGGATCCAACCACAGAACATTTGACAAGCTGCTAACTGTTATTTCTGCAGCCCCCCAGACCCTTGTATTATCAAATCTGTTTGTATGCAGTGGAGTTTCCTTCATGTTAAGAATGTTCTCAGCTCTTCTACTACTTTGCAGATAAAATTATTATACTTTGCAGAATAAAATTATTATTCTTCCACTCTGGCATTTCAATTTATGCTACAGCTGCCCATTTTGATATTCCAGACAAAGGATTATTGCATCAGGTGGCAGATATGCACTGGGAACAGATGTGGTGCTGAAAGCAGCCGCATTGCTTAAATAAATATTCTGTGACAAATGAAAAGAAATAATATTAATGCTTACAGAGTGTTTTTCAAGCAAAAATCCAAAGGTTTTGCAAGGAGAGATCTGGCAGAGCTCTGTACACACTGCAGGGAGGAATTACAGCACTTGACACCATGATGGACTGAGCACCATTAAACCACCAGCACGAAGAATTACCCCCAGTCTGGGTTTGTAGCACTGAACAATTCTGTCTTCAGTGTTAAGCACCTGATGATGCAGCAAAACTGGTATCAAAGAGAGTCACGTAATAAATTTGTTTTTATTCCTGTAGCTACTGGATATTCTTTCCAGATAGCAGTGGAGCTACAGAACATCCTTGTTGCACACATTTATAAACACTCCGTGGCTTTGTAAACAGTTATCCTGCCACTCAAAATTATTTGTGACACAAAATAAAAAAAAAAAAAACTAAAGACATATGTGTCTTAGAGAGAACTTCTTGTGCCATAAATTCAGTGACTCAGCTTTGGAAAGTAAATATCTTGTTTTTTTAAAATAAATGTTTCTTTTCATGCCCCTTATACAAACCCTTCATTCGGCATCAGGACTACAATAAACACGCATTGCTGAAAAATGCTGAGTAAAATAGATTCTTTTAATGACTAAAGCCCTGCAGAAATGAGCTAACACTCATTAAAACACTGTCCTTTAAACAATGGAGTATCCAATTTTATGGCAATACCTTTATTAAAATAATTAATCCAAAATGAAGGATCATATGTTTCCCTCTGGCTATTAAGTAAAGGTTTAGTCTCATTCCTGTTGAGATGTGGGCTTGTCAATCTTCTCTCAGACACATCCTCCACACACAAAGGGAAAACTTCCCATCCCCACCACTTTGACCAGAGCACATTAACTTCCCCAGGTACTGCTTAACTCCAGTGGAAATCAGCAGAGCAGTATTGACTTCCCATTTTAGAGCTTAAGTCCTCCTGCTCCTGCAAAATCTGAAGTCAGAAACAAAAATCTTGTAACTTAACTGGCAGCAGGATAAGGTCCCAAGAGCCCCAGGATGAAGACACAATTGGATTGACCATCTTTATGTATTAAGCTTTTGAAACCTTTTTATAAAATAGTAAAAAAGAACATAAAAACATCTACGTGCTACAGGTCAGCCCCCACAAAATTGTTCTTGAAATGTTATTGAAGTACAAAACGTAGATTTATGTTACACGAGGCCAACCTCTGCATCTCTGTCTCAAGAATGCCAAATTAGATCCCTTATTTTCCATTGGAAACACTTGCAGGCATTAGCTCTGTCAATGCTACTGGGTTCTGCTTTCTGCATGTTAATAGTTACACAGAATTCATATAAATCACTGGATATGAGGCAATCTGCCCCTCTGCCCACTGGCAGGTGAATCTTTGTGCAAAGTTCAATGGCACAGGTGACAGCAGGGAAGGTACAATTAAACATCATAAGGGCATTTACTGACCGGTACAGTGTGTTTTGTCACATGGGGAGGACCAGGTTACTTTAAAATGATTCTTTTCCTCCTGAAAAAAACTCCCTTAAGCCCTGGTTTAATCCTTTTACTTTACAAAAGAGTGTCAGTTACCAGTCATTTACAGACTTCTGTTTTTTAAAATAAAGTTGTTACCAAAGCAGGTGAAACCACACAAATTCCTGGGCCCTTCCTCTGTAGAGTTTTGATTTGCATGTCAGGGGAACACAGAGAAATCTCAAAGTGTGCTGTCTTGCAAAAAATAAACACACAAAGCAATACACACACAAAAATACAATGAAAACAACTCAGGTTGACTATTCAGCCTCAGGGATGGCAGTAACTCCTGTCTCAGGTGGTCAGAGAGCTCCAAGGGAAAAACAATTCAGGACTGGGAATCTCAAAACTATTGAAATCAGAGACAGAAGAGAAGGGATAATTTCAGGGGAAACATTCCTTTCAGCAAGGCAGCTGGACACGAGGTCGTTACACCAGAGGCGTTTGCAAACTCTTGTGCCATGGCTCGAGCTGGGTGGTCATGAGGAAAGCACTGAGTGAAGTTACACAGGTCCTGAAGCATCGAGGCCACAGCTCAGGCTCTCAGGGGCTTTAGGGTACCTGCCTGTGAAATACTGACATCATGAGCAAAAAGTGAGGAGTTTTTTCACATCTTTACTAAAGTGCTTCTCCACAGATCACTGCAAGATTTTGAGATATTTTGACAGGGTGATCCCTAGAAACTAGAAAGCAATAACCGTCTGCGTCTGAGTGACAAAAGAGAAAAACTGCTCTGGAAGTTCATACAGTACCTTTGCAGCTGTGTTATTCAATTCCATGCTGGAACCTGTTATCTACTAACAATGGCCAAGGGAGATGTCTCAGTTATAAGTCAGAAGAGGAGACAACAACACCAAAACATGTTCAGTAATTACAGATATGTAAGTGTAATAAATGAAATGTCAGCAGACTTAGATTAGCTTTTCTAGACTCCCTCAATCAGCTAATCTTTTGCAAAACAAGAATAAGCCTGGCCCATGTTCTGTCTAGTTAGGAAGTCTGTAATTCTTCTGGACAGAATAATAAAAATAGTGCTATGTTTCTGTCCATGACTACTGTCAGTTTTAGGCACCAAACAAGATTTTTATCAATACTGATCTTGATTTTACACTAATGGTGTAAGGGCAACACAATTTAAGCACAAGTGAGCTCTCTCAATGGTTTAAATCAGCACAGCTATTCTGGACTGAGGGGTGGTGCCCATGTTAGTTCTGGGGTTAAATACATGGGCACTGTCCCTGTAGAAATGCAAATATTGCTGCTTTGCCTTACAATTGCTTGTAATATAAGAAGGTGTAGCAAGTCTGGGTTTTAGTAAAAGGATTTAATCCCTCCCTGTAGTCCTTGAAAGGAGGTAAAGTCCTAGGGGTTTTTTTGCCATTCTAGATCAGTTTCTAATTTTTGGAGCTTTTAAAAAGCTCTCAAATGTGAACCATTGTGAATGAAATTCATGCTGGTCTCATACAAGTGATTTGTTCATCTGCAATATGAGGACACTGCTGTAGGTAGCCAGTTCTAGGACAGAAATTCCTCACAAGCAGGACACTTTGGAGCACTGACCAACCTCAGCTAATGAAAGGTGTCCCTGCTCGCAGAAGTTATTCCTCATTTGATATTTCTCCTTCCTCAAAAGCAAAGTGCTAAACACACACACACACAAGATACCCACAAACACAGGAGCAGTGTGTTGGTGACTGCTGGATTCCTGGGATTGTCTCCAACCTGGAAGCCCAGGCACTGCTGGGATGTGCAGCCCAAGGCATCCCACAGGGACACCAACATGCCAAATAACCACAACCAACCACTACCCGTTGTTATTTATTTGTAGTAGTTATAATTTAACCATCTTTCCTTTCATCTTCTTTATTGAATTTTATCCTGTTGATTTTGGATGGTTTCCTATTTCTCAAGATCTATTTTCTCTGTTTTCTAATTGTTTTCAGTGTTATCCTAATCCTCTTCTCCAGAAGGCCTGCACTCCCTCACGGCTTGATCAGCTCGTAATTTTATAACCATACTCTTTATTTCACCCTCTACTGTTTGTAAACTGTGGGGGTTTTTTCCTATATTAAATAAGTCCAGGGGAATGTAAACAAACACTGAATGCTGGAAGGGAAGGAATCAGGAGCTCTAGAAATCCAATTAGCTTTAAAACCTTGGCACGCTGACTTGGCGAAGCATGTGGTGAAAGGGACCGCAAAAGCTTAAATAAAGGACGACCACATCCTCTCCCTGAACTCATAATAACTCTGGGCAGAGGCAGATTATTACTTCTAGAGGGAGAATTTCACTGGCTGTGCACACAGTGGCTGTAACTCAGCCCTGAGCAGCTTCCAGCAGTCCCGGCTGCTGCAGGAATCGCAGCAGGAACACGGGGGAGAAGAGGAGGTTCCCAGGCAGCCCCTCAGCAGCCACCACAGCCAAGCACTGGGAATGGCTCTTGCTGGTCACAGCACAAACCTCATCAAGTCACATTCCATAGGAAGGCCGAGTTCCATCATAAAACACGTTTCTTGCAAAGCAATACTCGTTTTTGCACAAGCTGTGTTCTGGAGGACAGATTGAGGGTTTGATATTGGTGAAGCTTCCTGTTTTTCATGTTTCAGAACTCATCTGTTATCACTTGGTATTTTGCAATGCTTGTCCTCATTACAGCAATTTTTAATACATCGGAATTTTTTCTTGTGGAGAACATTGAAAAGCTCGGATTTAACTCTGGTCAGAATGGCTCCAATCTGCCCCAGAATGAAATCTCCTCTGAAATAAGAGGATGTGTTTGCCTTCCAAGGTTACCTTAACTATTTGAATTTGATCAGACTCTGTAACTGAACTTCCAAATGCTCATTACCAATTCCAAACTATTTCTATTTTGTGGTGTTCAAACAAGAAGGTGGTTTTCTCTCCAGAATACTCCCACTCAGTGTCTCAAGTACGGAAACATCTCATTTTCTACTTCTTACCAGTAGAGACAAGAAGTTTCAAAATTTGTGGCTTTTCTTTCGTCTTCAAACAACAAAGCCCTGCAGTGGAGCTCTCTTGTCACTGTCACTGGAATATCCACTGACACACAGCAAAGCACTCAAACAGCTCCAGACCACTGTATTGCAATAAAACCACATGTTGTGTTTGTTCCAGAAAACAGAACACACATTACCCCTAGGTTGGCTCTCATCTAAGAAAAAACAGATTTAGAAGATGCTGAAATGTGATCCTTCTGTAACATGCAGAAAGCATCTGACAGCCCCAAACTCATCCATTGCGACTTTTTCCCCTTAAATCCAGGGAATTCACAGTACTCCTGACCAACTATTATCTAACCTAAGTGTAAAATACGTGATTCTGAAGAAAACTGATGATTCTATGAGTAATTATAGGTCTCTTCCCAGTTCCACTGAAGTCCTTATGAGCCTTTCAAGGACTTCCACTGACTCCTGTTGACTCTGAATTTTAATATCTCAGTAATGCTCTGGGCAGATATTCTGCAGAATATGTGAAGACAATTAATATGCCAAATTGTTTCCCACAATGTTCCCTAATTTCATTAGGATGCTTCACTTGCTTTCTCTGTAATAAAATATTCATTATAAAAAACCAGTCAGACCCTAAATGAAATTAGCTTCTACTAAATAAAATACTTCTTAATTTCTCTTTATGATATTTGCTATTGCTCAGTGTATTTCCAAACTGAACAGCTCTATCAAGTCTGGTGGGTGTGGTCAAAAAACTGATCAATCAAAACTCATCAAGTCGATTGATTTTCTGATATATTTCCTTTTCTCCATTTACTCTCCAAGAGTAAGAGTCAGTAAAGTGCAGGAGTCATGAAGAATTACTCTAAATCTTGTGTTTTAAACCCTCCATTTTAACCCTAAGGGCCAGCATGTTCCTTAGCTCCAAGGAAATGGGCAGAACTAGTTCTAGCTGGCAGCATTCCCAAACATTGCCAGGAAAAAATCTATGACTCTGGATTCACGGCACCTTTCCTGACTCTTGCTGATGAGGAAGAGTCTCTCCAGAGAGCTGATGCCAGCTCAGCATCTTATTTTCTCTCCTGAGCCACCTCAGGGAGCACCCTGGGGAGGGCAGTGGGTGTATGAGGAATGGCACACACTCCCCTCTGGATTCCTGTGGAACAGGGAGGCTCCAAGCCCAGCGTTGCCATCCAGACACGCTGTGCCGTGGCACGGAAGAGCTGTTTACCCAAGAGGATAGGAAGTGCTTTTGCATAGTTTTGAGGCCCAAGCCGTGACCTCCACATTGCTGTGAGATGGGAAATATGCCCAGAATCACATCCCTCCCCACTCAGGCATCTGACAGCCACAACTGACTCAGCTGCTTTCACAGCCCAGCGAATCTGAAACTACTCCAGTGGAAAAGGTCAGGATGTGACATCCAGACTGGGGTGTTGACTTCCATTTGAAAAAAATCTTCAGATCATACTCCAGTTCTTGACATAAGAATTGTCCCCTGAATCCCCATTCCTTGATTACTTGAGCCAGACACAAAGGTGTTTACCCAGCTGGATAACTCTTGAATGCCTGTTTTGCTTTAAAAATGTCACACATTCTTTTCTACAACCCCATTTGCTAAATTTAGCTGATCAATTGCCTGCTTTTAACACTAAAAGTACAGGAAATGGATTTCCCAGTGGGAGTTTTTCATTTGGGCAGCCTCATTAGGGAAATTATTTGGTTGTGAACAGAAGAGGAAGCACTCATAGACCAAGCTCTTATTTTGGGTTACACCACTTTTATGAATGCCTGAAATATGGGAAGTTCCACAAGTAACTTCAGGTTTCAAGAGGTTTGTACTACGATAATAATCTGGATAAATGGAGGGATGTTTGGGAGCTGCCAGAGAATATATTAGAAGTTACAAGGTATGTCTGGACACACACTCCTCCTAAAAAAGCCTGGGAAACATTTAGATCTTTTCCTTCAAAAATGACCTTTGAAAGCCCTTTGCAGAAATATTCCATGTGTGCCTTGTACAACAGCTTGGACAGCGGAGGTTTGATCTGTCACTGGGATCAGGACATGTTAGTGCAGCAGGTGTGTACCCATAAACTGTGTTTTAGTTTTTTAATGCTACATTAATTATGTGTTCCTTTGACTTTCAGATGATGAAGAGCATTTCATTATTAGCTTTAAAAGTAACGGAGGTAACATTTTAGTAGCAAAAGACCAAAAATGAAAGGAATGTGCATAAAAGATTTTTAATACACGGGTTCTAACAGTGACCTGATGTAACATTTGCCCTTCCTAGAAGCAGACAAACCAGTTATCTCAGATATTGTCTCTGCTTGTTTCCTGTGGACAGGATCTCTATTTTCAGCTCTGAAGCCACCTGAGACGATCTTCAAGGTGATTTTTTGGCTTGGCTACTTCAACAGCTGCTTGAATCCCATCATCTACCCTTGCTCAAGCAAAGAGTTCAAGAGGGCTTTTATACAGATCCTCAAATGCCAGTGCCACCGTCGAAAGCAGCTGGGGTGGTGGCCCTACAGCTACAGAAACTGGAATCGGTGCTCCTTTGAACACCACAGGAAAGACTCTCTGGAGGACAGCGGGAGTTTCCTGAGCGGCAGCCAGAGGACATTATCCTCAGCATCTCCCAGCCCCGGGTACGTGAGCAAAATCACTCACCCCCACCTGGAGATGTGCACGTTCCAGGAATGGAAAAACTCCAGCTCCCTGCTGAGCCCTCTGCAGGATGGCAGCGGGCAGAAGGAGCCGTGCCAGTTCTTCACCTTCAGCCTCTTCTCGGAGCGCAACGGACACGTCCCTGCCGGCAGCCAAGGCTCCAGCAACAGGGACTGCGAGGCCACCTGTGACACACTGAGCTGCAAAGCTGCCTGTGGAGCGAACACCGCACTGGAATGAACGGATCCCAACCAGTCTGTTCCCTCTGGACACCGACCTGTCTGACGTCAGGCCCAGGCAAAGAAATGGACCTGTGCATGGTTTCTCAGGATAGCACAGGAGGAATCCAGGGAGGAACAGGCAGATTTATGTCACAGGAGTGGCCAAGTGCAGGGACTAACCACATTCCCACTCAGTTTCCAGAGAAACTACTGAAGCATGAACAGAATGCAGGGAGAGTGCTGCACAAACCCAGGGAAGTGCACATCCAATTACTGAGCGGCCAAACACATCTGTATATAGAAAGAATGTATAAACAGGGGGTGGGCAGGGGCCATGTGTGAGTGGGTGGGTGTCCAGCTGTGCCAGCCGTGTGGATGGATGTCTGGAAGTGGCAGTGAGCAATGCAGTGCCGGTTGTTCCTCTGCAGGTTGCCCCTGACTTTGCCTGTAATTCCGTATCGTTGCTGTACGTCACTGTACATTCGCACTTTAGAAACTGAAAACAATGTCAACAATTAAAGTAATTTCTCAACCATTTAAACGCTTGCACCTATTACTGTAGGACTGGAATTCAGCCAAGTTCCCTTATCACTGTTTTCACTTCAAAATAAAACACTCCTAGCCATTAAGTTTGCCATTGCGACTCCTAGGATGCAGTGGCTTCCCTGATCACCAGCATTTATAACTCCTCTATCCTTTATCAAGCTCTTCTTTGTAAGTCTGAAAATACCAGCAGCGGTGAGGGCTCATAATCTACGTTTCAGCACACCAGTAAGTGTCCTCTAAACATACAGGCTACCAGGGGATCTGATTTCTAAAAGCAACACTCATAAATCACTCCAAACACCTCATAAACAGTGTCGTGGGCACAGCACAAAACAAGCCCCAGGACAAATGTGCTGAGCCCTTGGTTCTCTGAGCAGGCTTTGAAAACACCACTGGACATTTAGAGGCTTTACTTTGCCTCTCAGATAAGAAGAGTCAAAACAATGGAGTAGTGAAAGTATCACTTCATTAATATTTTCCAGCTCAGTAATACAGTTCTTTAAGAGAATTCCTGATTATATGTTCTAGGACTTTTTAGGTCATGTTTGGAAGCTATTTTCACCCTTGCAGTTAAGTGTGAATCACAGAACTGACTGATTTTTTCACATGAAGTGGTACAAACCGTGACAATTAGTATTTACTCCTTTCTCCAACCGAGCCTTTCCTTACTAGGAATTGTAGGGACTTTTTTTAAAGTTGAAACATGGAACAAACCACAAAGTAATGTACTAAAAGCTCTTGGGGACAATTTAACAATGCTACATCCCAAGGGAGAGCCATTTCCTTAGCTAAATTTTGAGTCACACAACTTGTATAATGTAAAGTAAATTCAATATCCATGTCTGAGAAAGAAGTGATACTGCAAGGTTTGAGAAGAAACAGCATTCTATTACTTTAAATCCTTTAACTACATAGCTCTGAGAGACTGATAATTATTTTAATTAGTTTCTAGTCCTAACAAAAGCTGTGTGATCTCTGATCATCATTTAAGCTCCTTAAACAATGCTATAATTCTCTAACTATGGATGAAATCTGAGAGGCTTTTGTCCCATACTGAAGTACTATAAGTACTTATCATCTTTGTGCATTTTTACATGTAATGTTACAAAAACCACATGGAAAGTTCCCTTACTGCTTCTTTCAAATCCACAAAAAGAGAATTTCAGCCATTTTAGAACTGGAAAAACCAGCCTTCTGTAAACATTATAACTGATCAGGAGAAGAATGCATTAACAACACGTTCAGGGCCTCAAAACACACAAATCGTGTACCCAAATCCTCAGAGAGCAAATCATCCCAAAACACATGTCCTGCACTACCTGATTTATACTTCAAATAGAATTTTAGTAAACTGTGTCTCATTCTTAAAATTAAATTTTAATACTGGAGAGTCTACAGCTTGTAGGTGTAGCAAATTCAAGGTGGGAAGATTTCTAATATTTCTAAAAAATACATTTCTCCAAGCTCTTTGTAGCCATGAGTGATATTATATGACTGCTCTCTTCTTCCAAGCTCTTTACTTTTTGTCTCATGAGTTCCCCTTTTGGTACAGCAACACTGTACCAGTGGGGTCCCATCCATACAAATATGTAAATTATGGAAGACTTCAAAATTCCATTCATATTTGCTCATAAGTTGCCAACAATACCTATTTCACCTCCAGTCACAGCTTCACTGGAGGTACAGGCAATAAAACTGATTGTATAAAATGGGGAAAAAAACCCACACGGATCCGAAGGAGGGACTATGAAGATTACAGACGAGAAGGTCTGATATGCCACCTTAAAATATGAAACTTTTGCAGGACCACCTGACCTCTCCAGAACAAATCTATTCTAAATATCTTTATTTTTACCACTGGAATATTTTACGACCTCCACTAGGCAAAGCCAGCCCAAATGAGGCCATGCAAATCACCCTCTTCCTTTTGTTAGTCCTTCATTTGTTGCAATGTTTTCCTTTAAAGGAAAAACTATTTGGATCGGGGCATGATCATAAACCCTTGTGGGACAAGCCCATATTAGCCCATATTTTAGTACAGCCAAAATTATTTTGCCAAGCAGAACATCCAGGACCCAGTGCAGTGGCACATGAGGATGGTCTGTCCAATGCAATGACACTCCATCATGGGTACTTTTTACGCTTATTACCAGGCCTTCTGACGAGCCCCAGATGGATTTGCCTCCAAAGAGGAGTTGCTGCCGTTTAACACAGGAGGTGTTCATAAAACGCCGTGAATTTCTCCACGTTAAGCTACTGTGTGGAGCTTAATCCCTACCCAGGGGCTTGTCCAAAGCCATTCAGTGGAGAGGCACAGCTGTAATGGCTCAGGGAGCTTTGGTACAGCCCAGCTGCACACAAATTAAACCCATTAGGCTTCAGTGCACTCAGCGATCACAAAAGTGCTGCTTATTTTTGAAAAGTGTTACGGTAAAATCAATCCAGCTGAACGAGCCCGAAACTGTAAAGCATTCTACATTCTTTACTCTCTGGAAATGCAGTTTTCTATTATCTTTCCAAATGTGACAGGGAGAGAAGAGGGGGCATTAATATTATAAAGTACATCTCTAGTTTGAAAAAATGTCAAAACAGCGACTTCTTATTCAACAGATGAGCTCTGAGCTCTCAGTTTCTGCACTTGAATTTCCCCTCACACAAATGAGCATAAAATTGCATGGCACAGGAGATAATCAGCCACAGAAATATTGGTACACTGGCATCTACTTCTTCCTTATCCCACAAATTAACCAGCTCATTCCCACGAGAATACACTGGATTCTGCTTTGATACACCCAACAGCAGATTTGCTCACCTCCTTCCCAACCCCCCCTGCAGTGCCCTGGCTCACACTCTCCATAGGGCAGAACACGGTCCTGTGGGGATGGTGCATCCCACAAACCAGTTTCACCACAAAGTTCTCAAAAGGAAACACTTCAGAATAAAGACACACACCATGCTACTTTATGTCATTTTAAAGGAACACAAAAACGTTTCCAGCCGCTACAATTTTTGGGGGGACTGGGAGTGGTCCCAGTTAGTCGTGCAAAAGGTAAGTTGTGATTCCCAAGAGCAGTGAAAACACCTAAAGTGGTGACATAGAGGTCAGAACACCAACCTGGGAAAATCCTGCCTCTGCCTTAATGGTTTTGGGTTTCATCTCCCTAAACAGAGGGGAGGGAACCAAATTAGAGCCTTTTCTCAGGAGACCTTTCTAAGGCTGTCCCTTGATCAATCCCAAAGCCTGCTGGCTACTCACTTGCACATGCTGACTGATGAGTCAACACACACAGCCCAGGGCCAGCCAAGCCACGTGGGCCCGTTTGCCCACTAAGATTTGGCAAAGTGGAACAGGACACATGGGAGGATAACGTGGGAGACAAATGAGAGTGCTGAAAATACCAAGAGGAAGGGAGAAGTGCTGAAAGATAAAGGTTGTAAATCCATAAATCAGCATTTATTCATCTTAATGCCAGGACAACTTGTTGTACTGTGTTTATCTGGTTGGTCTGTCACTAAAATGAGGAGAAAAACAAAGTGTCCCTGCAGGAAAAAGCAGGGTTATTATGTCAATTAATGTCACCACAACATGGACAGATGCCCCTGCACCCCTCTGTTCTCATGCCTGGGTTGTAAATGCAGAAGGTTTCCATTTCTACTCAGTTATAATCCGTGGCTTCGTTTTCTCCTAGAATAGCCAAAATTTCCTTAAAGTTGCATTTTTTTGTTTATTCCTCCAAGGAGATTACAAACTCATCTCAGGCACTTCACTATAGAAGAAGCAGCGAGGTGCAGATGAAAGCCATGGGTAGGGCATGAAATCCCACCAGATGAATCAGTGACAACACCATGGCAAATCCTGCTTTAGAAACTCTAACGATGGGATTGGCGCAGTTTCGAGCTCAAGAGGCAAATTCATTTACACCTGCTGAATAATGACCATCTTCCCTCTGCAAAACATGTAAAGAGTGATAAAGGCAAAGAATTGCCTTTGTGAATAGGCTGGACTCTTATTTTATACCCTGTGAGCTTGAGACAAACTGATGAAAATAATGTAAAACTTGAAAAAAATAGTGGGATATGGTTGTTCAGACAAGTGGAAGGTGACAGGGAAAGGAAGTCTGGAGTTGTTACTGGAAATTTTTTATGTCAAAACATTTTAGCTTGACCAGTGAAGAATATGCTCCCTATCTAGTAATTCCCACAATCTTTATAGGACTCAAGCCGAGACTTATAAAGAGAAAGGACGTTCAAAATTAATAAGAATCGCTCACAACTTCTTTAATAAGTCAGCCCAAAAAGCAGACGTAGTAAAACTTTAATTTATAGCTGTGATTAAAAAGCCTTTAATTGCCTATTTCACAATTTCCTTTCAAATGTTCTTTGGGAAGCACAATAATCTGATTCCACTGAGACTTGTGTGCACATGTTTAATTCTAGTGAAGAACCTGAACTTTCTATGACCTCTGGAAAATGGTAATTATTTTTTCTGTGCTTGATTTGTTGAGCTTTGGTTTCTGCACTGTGAAGATCAAAAAAGCTGTCCCAAGAAGTAAATTTAACATATGGTCTGGAGCCTGATGTGATTGTGCAACAGTTCCTCCCTCTCCTGGTCAGCTCAGAGTCCAGTCCCACAGCACTGTAACACAGCAGAGATTCAGCCCTGAATTCACTAAACTGGATCCAGTTTACAGGGAAATTGGAAAATCCAACATCGCCATCTATTGGATTGCTATTGCACGGGAGAGTCACAAATACTCTAATCCAGCGAAGGGTTCCCTGGATTTTACACACCACAAATCCAATCTCTTAAACAGCAAGACTTTTCCCTAAGGCAGCAAGAGAACTTGGATCTCCTTGGATTTCTATTGTCTCGTCCAGAAGTGACGCATCCCCAAAGCTCGATTTGTTTTGTTAAAACATTAGGTTTTTACAGTAAAGCCAACTGGCAAGTTTACAAAAAAGCAGGTTAAGCAGCTGTACTCTGCTGCTGCCTTTAAAACTCCCCTCCTTAAACTTGCAAATGCTAAAGTGGCAATTTGGTTTCCACTGAAATTAATTTGTCTTGAAGTTTTGTTCTGCTTTGTTTTTAAACAAGAAGAGGCAAAATGCTGTTCAGGCAACTCAGTCTTCATTTCCAAAATAACTCACCTCTTCTGCAAAACACATTAGTTTAATAATAACAATAATAATAATAACAATAATAATAATAGCTATTTTTCAGAACGCCGAGTTTTAGCAACACAAATTGTTACAAATTACAAATTGAAACAAAGAAATTACCGTTCACTGGTTCGAAGTACACAATTCGCTTCATTTAATTCATCATTTCATAATTCATCTAATTCGTTTAATTGTTCCATTCTTTATTAGTTAACCTAGTCCCCATTCTTTGGTCCTCTTATCGTTCATCCTTAGGCAGAGAGTGTCCAGCTTTCAGGCTGTCAATCCCCTCTGCACCTTCTGGCTATGCCTTTGAAGGACCGTGCATTTAAGATCCCAGCTGTCCAACATTCCACCCCATCAAGCTGCGTTTACCGAAGCTCACCAGAGCCAGTCCAGAGAAACTCAAAGCTTCGGTGGCTTAAAGATCAAACCGAGAAAGAGAAACCCAGCCACCTGTTGCTATTAATTAAAAACAAAAGCAAGTTATGTCACTCCCACCACCCTTCCCTGCGCTCCCCTCACGCCCCCTCAGCCCCTTCCCGCCCTCCGCCCCACCTGACTACAATTCCCAGCAGCCCCCGCGCGCCGCCTCCTCGCCCATTGGTTGTCCCGACCGGAAGCGGGGCCGGCTGGAGCAGGGGGCGGGGCGGGGGCCGGAAGCCGGAAGCGCGGCCGGCGCAGGTGAGTGCGGGCCGGGGGCCCGAGGGGTGTTCGGGGGGCCCGGCGGGGCCGGGGGTGGGGGCGGCGGGGCCGGGGGTGGGGGCGGCGGGTCCGCCCCGCTCCCCAGCGCCGGGACAGCGCCCCGGTGCACCCGGGAGCCGCCACGGCACCCCCCGGTGGGCGGTGGTGGGGCGGAGGGGCCGCGGGGCGGGCGGGGGTCGGAGTGGGCGACGAGCGCTGGGGGCTGTGTGTGGGCTCAGCCTCTCGGTGCTGGGCCTGGTTTGGGAATTTCAGCTCCGGAATTCACTTACTCATGGCCGCAGTGTCCCGGCCCGCGTGTCGCTGCAGTGCGTGGAATCGTGGATGAGTTGCTCCCTCCCTGGAGGGTCACAGTTTCCCTCGAGGGATGCCAAAAGTACTTTTAAGTACTTTAGAGGCTTATAAACATATATAAAATAAATAATTGAGTTAAGTAAGCTGAATATGTGTGTAAATATCTAAACGGGAGGTGTCAGGATAGAGCAGGCTCTGCTTGGGGGTGCCCAGCAATGGGGCAGGAGGCAACGGGCAGGAACTGATGCCCAGGAAGTTCCACCTGAACATAGGGAAGAACTTCTTTCCTGTGCAGTGACTGAGCACTGGAACAGATTGCCCAGAGAGGGTGTGAATCTCCCCCACTGGAGATATTCCAGAACCATCTGGACACAGTCCTGTGCTCTGGGATGGCCCTGCTTGAGCAGGGCGGTGGGACCAGATGAGCCTCTGTGGTCCCTTCCAATCTGACCCACACTGTGATTTGTTTGCTGACAAGTATTTTATATGATGCTTATTGAGGGTTATTCCTTTCTCACCTCTAAATCCCCTCCCAGGAGTCCAGCATGGAAGAATTTAAAGATGCAAGTCCACCTGAAGAGCTGCTCGGTCACTTAAAGCTTTCTGACCAGAAATCTGCAGAGACTGACCCCAGAGATGCCCAGAACCCCCAGACCACTGGCAGTGGATGTGCCCCATCCCCAGGCCACGATCCCCCAGCAGATGAGTGTTTCCATGACTGTCAGGACTCCTTTGAGGCCAAGGAACCTGTGCTGGATGATGAAGGGAATGTGCAGAATGGTGGGAGCAGCTCAAGGAAGCAGACAGAACTGGATGAAGAATACTTACTAGAACTAGAGAAAGATATGCCAGAGGAAGAGAAACAGGTAACCCAGAGCACCAGTGCTGAACATAAACAGGGAGATTTTCAGTGCAGTGTTTTCAAATGATCTGTGACTGACACCAGAATGGTGTTAATCCTCACATTCCATTGCAGATTTTTGTCTGCTTTGAGCAGTGAGTGAAGTGACTGTGACTCAGAGATGACAAGAGACAAACATCTCCCTGTTCCATGGAACTTAGGGTGTGTGCCTCCATTGTGTCCCCAATCAGCTGCAAGGTGCTTTGCCAGAACTCACAGCAGGTTTCGGGATAGTTTTCCTGGAAGGCTGGTTTATGGAATCCAGCTAACTGGGATGAAATTAGAATGTATCACTACGGATTCCTTGAGCTTTGATCAAACAAAACACGTTAAATGTGTGGGTTTGTTTACTTTCAGTGCAGTTACATTGGGCAAAATGTTTAGGTAACATGGATAATGTTGTGGGGAGGAAGGAATTATGTCTTAGGGGAAGCCCACCAGCCTTTGGAATGGTGTTTACTCTCCTGTGAGTCTGTGTGAACCAGTTTTTTGACTCTCAGTCGGTGTCACTTGACAATAGTTGGTTTTCAGGGTTCTAAGATATGGTCATCAAGTAGTTAGAAAAAAAGAACTTTTTTTGTTCTGACTTTGATAAAACTTGTTAAATCACTTTCAGGATTAGACTATTGACATGAAAAATCCAGTGAATTTCTGGTGGTTATTTCTTGTGGCAGGTGGTGGAAGGCTTTCTACTGATTTATGGATTTTTTTCTGGTTTTTTTTCAACTTCAGTTGGCAAATATTGGGAGAGTAAAGATGCTACATTAAAACCTTGTCCTAACATAGAACTCCCCTCTGGCTCCCTGTCCTGGTGTTTAACTACACTCATACTGGAAACATTTGTCCTGTATTTGATCAGAATTTCTTTTATTGCAACTCCAGGCTCCTGACCATCTTGGGACCCTCTGGGAAGTCAATGGCTTGTTGTTGTAGGAGAGAGTTTGTTTTATTTTGAGATTTTTTTTTGTGCAAAGAGGACACACCAAAATAGGGCACTCTCCAAATGCAGCTCTCAGGTGCTGAACAGGGGACAATAATCCTTGAACTGCTCATCACACAAAAAACATCTCCTTGCTCTTGTGTCTTTTCCAGTTTAGACTGAAGAGTCCCTTTTTTCTCCTTGTACTTATTGCTTGCACAAGGAGCACTGTCATCATGAGTCACGCTGGGGCTGCTGCAGCAGCCTGGAACTTGAAGGCAGCTCGAGAGTTTCATAGAAAAAAATGCTAAAAACTTGGGGGAAATTATGTCATAGAATTAAACCCCAGAAATTCTCCAGCAGCAGGCCTGGAAATTGGGTGTCTTAATTTTCATGTTGCTCTTGTTTCCATTGTGTTGTTGGATAATCATTTAATTTTGCACCTCGAGCTTTGCCTTCTGTCAAAGGAGCAAAAGAATTGGGACTGTTGAATCTTTGCATTCAGCTTTGTGGAACTCCACTGAAAGGTGCTATGGGAGTGCAAAATAGCAACTGATGAAAGCTGGAAAGATTTCCTTGGAGAAAGTGTTGAGGCAGCTGCAGCTCTCATCTTTCTGTAGGTTTATTTCCAGTGGTATTGAGCAATTCTGCCCTTCAGCATGGCTTGTCTGATTAAACAGAGGGATTCTGTCTCTCACTATCACCATAAGTATTGGATTGGCAGTTCTTTGTTTATGTTCCATAAAGAGCTTTCTGATTATATGAACAGTCTTTCAAATGTAGCTGGTTTTTTCTGTAACAAATACTGTTGGTATTTCTTACAAGCAGAGCTTGAGAAATCCTGAATCCAGAGAAGAATTCAAAGCTTACACAGCTGGTACAACTATCTTGCCCTGTACCACCTTGCATCTCTGTGTAGTAAAACCATGGGAATGGGCTATTCCTGAATTGCTGCTTCTGCTCTTCTCATTGTACTTGGTATTAATGGCTCCAAATTTATTTTTAAAAGTGAAACATTATCTATATATTCTGATTATTAAAAGAATCTGCAGCTTTTAAGAAAAATACTGCACAGTCTGAAAACAGTACTGAACATTCTTTTATTCTGAGCTTTTAAACCTCCTAGTTACTCAAAAGATTTTTTTTTTTTTTTTGAGAAAAAGGGCAATGTGTTTGTTTTCTTTAAATTGCAGCTGCAGAAAATGAGGCAGAAATATTCAGGAGTGTTTATTTGGCTGCTGAGGTTGTGAGCAGACACTGAGCAGTGCTGTGTTTGCTCCTCAGGCAGTCCTTGATGGGTTATTCTCATCCCTCCACGGCCTCCTGTGTTGTGCTGGCCCACCTCTGTGTGAATGTGCACTGAACCACTCAGGGGAGTGATTCACATGAAAAATAAAGCTGTATTTTTAGATCAAGGGCAGGGCTGGTAAAAGCAGACATCAAACAGCAGCCTCGTGTTGGCACAGGGGGAGATGGATTCCATTAGAGTGCTTGTCTGAATAAGAAAAACTCCCTGTGAAGTGTTGTTGCAGCCCCAGCCATAAACTGTGGGCTCGGGTCATGAGGAGAGCTGGATGTTGGCCCTGCCCTGTCAAATTTAGGGAGCTGCACCTTAATGGATTGTTGGGCTTTTTATAAACTGAGACCAAGGCTGTGTTTCAGCAGCTGTAACAAAGGAGTTCTGTCAAGTGTTGTTCCCCAATAATAGGCTCTAATTTAGGTCTCTAATTTATGCTGGAAGTGCAAAGGCAGATTCTGATCCTTGTTCTGTGTATTTATGTGTATCCTGGTGTGCAAACTTCCACAGCAGCAGCTCTGAGTAGAAACACTCGTGTGCAGAAGCTGCTGCAGAGTGAAGGAGCAGTTTTTGTATATTTTCTCCAGTTATATTTCAAGAGCCCCTTACAGTGAGATTTCTAATTTTAAGCACCAGGAATTCCTCCCAGAGAAACAGTACCGATACCATAAGAAATCTCTGCACAATGAAGCAAAATAAGAGCTTGAAAGGATATTAAGACTCAAACCTGGAAGAAGTATTCTTAAAAACAGAGGCATCACTGTGCCTGGTTATTTGGCTGAGCTTGCAGCTCTGAGCTTTTTAAGAATTAAAACCAAAATTGGCTTTTATAAGGTTTTGTTGCTGTTTCCAAAGCATTCTGATTGCTGCCTCAGCAGAGGCACTGAGCAGTAAATTGCTTTTGATGCATTACAAACAGATTTTTCTGGTTAGTTGCCACTGACAGTGATGGCTTTGACGTTGGTCTGGTCTGCAGGATTAATCCAAGGACACCCAACAGCTGTTCCATGGTAATTGTTCCAGCCTGCCCCATCCTCTTCTGGAGGGACACCCATTAATTAGGAGTTTATCCAGTGCAAATGTGAATCCCTCATTCTGAATCCCTCGTGCTCTTCCAGCGTCACAGATGTTGTCTTGTTCTTTGGGCCTTGTCTGGCAAGGACTTATGCACCCGGCCCAGGAAGCTTTTTCTTTTGGATGTAGTACATTGCAATAAATATCTAATATTCCTCCAAAGCAGTTCCCTTCTCTGGGCTGTTCCATGGCCACTGACATACAGCTGGCTGGAATCACAGTCCATGTCTGTTCTAACAGTGGGAAATGTGTCAGCAGGACAGAGAACACAGCTCTGCTAGGGGAGATTCTTCATTAGTGTCTTGTCAGCCACTCTGTAAGAATTTCAAGTGAAACTGATTGTGAGAAGTAGCATTTTCGAGTTAACCCTGAGATTCTTTCTGGGCTAAGCAGTAAAATTTCTCTTTTTTTTTCCCTGTTTTGTGCAGAAGCTCAAGGATACATTTAGAGAACATTGTCTTAAGAAATTCCCTTTAAGCTGCCCCCTTCCTCACCCTTTCTTTCTTCCCTCTGCCTTCAGGTTGATTCCATTGTTCTCCATAAATAGAAGGGTCTCTATAGAATTGGCTTTTCCAGGGGTTGAACAACTGTCCTGGGATTTCTTCTCCAATATAGGTGTAGTCATTCATTTCAGCATTTGGTGTTTTCTTAGTTCCATCTATCTAATATAATATAACCTTGATTGTGTTTGAGTTGCTGTTTTTTTTCTGTAGTTTACAAAATAAACCCCAAGATATAGCACTGCAAGTTGTATTTTGGAACAGTCCTCAGGTGTTGATCACCTGGAGATAGTTTCAGAGTTCTTTCCAGGAAGCATTATGTGGTTGGACCAAAAAAACCCAGATTATTAATGCATAAGACAATCCAAGTGACTATGTAAAACTTATTACATAAATTGATGATAAATACCAACAAGGAATATATATTTTGTTAACAATTCTCATCAGCACTCACAGTTATTTTGTATAGCAATAAAGCTAGCAAGGCAATTAGGTTTTGAAGGTGTCACAGTGCAGTCTTCTGAAATATCATAAAAGGTGATCCCCTTATTCAAATTACCTGCTTTAATAACCTGAATCCAGTAGACACTAGAGCACCTACACTAAATATTTATTGTTTTGGTCAAATTGGAAGAAAAGATTGATTGCTGGACTAAACCTGCCCCTGTCCTATGGTTTGCAAAATAGAATAAAACATCCTGTTATATTTTCTGAGTTAATCCAAGCTTGGAGAAGAACATTTGAGAAGTATATCTGTATTGCTAGAGTAATTAATTCCAAGAGCTTGTAAGAAGAATTTTAATAAAATCTGGAATTATAATCTCCCTATGTCATTTATAACTCTTAGAGTTAACTTGTTAAGTAAACACGGAAGTCTTTTGATGGATGGCAATTTAATAGAAAGAGTGAAAAAGTATATAATTATCTTCCTTTGAGTGCTGCTATCTGATTTTAGTGCTATATTCAGTTTTGCATTTTCCTGTCAAATTGAGCCCTTTTCCACTTGAGGTGATGGGTTCAGTGGTCAGCTCCACTTTTCCTCCCTGAGGCTGTTGCCTCTGGAGCAGGATGAGTGAACGGCACATATTGTCACTCAGGAATAGTCAGCTAGTCTGGCATGTTAACTTAAGCTGTCAGGGAGGGCTTTGACCTCCTTCTTTGTGTCTGGAAGGGTTGGTTTCAATTTTGGGAAAAGATGGTGATTTGGCAGTAGAAAGGCTGATGTGTCTTTCCCACGGATTACAGGGAGCAGGGATAGGCCAGGTCTGTCAGGGCTCATTGCTCTGTGACCTTTGAAGTGTCCAGGGCAGGTTTGGCACTTTTCAAGATGTGAAAAAAGGAGGTTTTTTGGGTGACTCCAACCTTAAAATGAAATTCAGATTCTTGAATCTGCAGGATACAGCAGTAGCTTCCCAAAACTGCAGGGGGAAGCAGATGACTACTAATGAATGACTTAGAATTGGTATTTGCAGCTGAAAAGTATATTCCTTGTCTGTTTAAATTCCTTGTTTCTGTGCCCCACTTGAGCTCCAGTAATTTTAAATTCGCTGCTTCTTGGCGACCTTCCAGAAGGGAGTGTGAGGGGCAGGTGTGCATTGTCACTGTGGAAATAGAGGAGAGAGAGCACAGTTTGCTGCTCCTGCCTGATTTGGAGCCAAGAACAGTTCCCTGGCAAAGGTGAATCAATGGATCAAACAAAATGCATAGGAACAGCCAGAGGAACAATAGTTGGAATTGTTATAACCTAAGGGTGTTTGTCCTTCAACTCCCACTGGCTCTGATTAAGGATTTCACTTCCAGCACTTTTATTGTATTGGTTATTTCCCATCCAAACAGGGAAAACGTGTAGGTTGCTTTCTTCTCTCCCAGCAGAATAATGCTTTAAATGCTTTTATTTTTAACCCTGGCAGAGTAGCTGAGGTGCAGGCACTGTATGTGATGGCTTTACTTTGGAATTGCACTTTATTGTCACTAGGCCAAGGTGTCCTTTGTCATGACTTCAGATCAGACCTTCCTTCAGTGCCTCTGGCTTGCCAGGCAGGTTTGTGCTAACATACTAATTTCTTCTGAGTATGGGATTGTAAGTCAGTATCCAAATCTAAACATTTCTAATTAGATCCTCTAAAGATTAGGTGGTTTGTTTTTGGTTGGTTTTTTCTTTTTTACTTTATACAAACTGCCACTTGGAATTTGTCATCTTTGCGTTAATAAAATTTGAAAAAAAAATCCACAAACGTTTAGATTTTCCTGATTTTGAATAGCAGAAAATCACAGAGTGGAGTGTAAATTGGGGAAGTTGTGCCTGACCCCAATGTGTACATGAGCAGCCTCAGGGAATGGAGTAGGGAGATGGCTTTTCCTTAGGCAGAGCATTCCAGGAGTTCAGGCTGACCTACTTCCCTGCTGAGCAAAGGGCAGCCTGCCCTGCAGCTACTGAAATCTTCTCCTGAAAAACGAGTGGGTGGGGACACTGAAGTGACATTGTGCAAAATTTGTCCCAGGGACAAGTCACTTGCAATTTTTTCCCTCTGGACTGATGTGATCACAGTAAACTGATGACCAGTCACTCTGCAGTTGTCCGTGGAAGCTGGAAATTTAACATCCTGAGTAAGGAGTCGTGTCTTCTCACAGTGGTTTGGTTGCTTGGGTTTTTTTACCCTGAATTTAAATAGAACACAGGTTCTCCCCTGAGCAGCCCTTTCAGCTTAAATGTAAATTCAGCAGAAGAGTTGACTTTATACTGTTATGTGTTAGAATTTTCTGTAAAAGACATGTATATGTGGAGGAATAAATAATGTATTTATTTCACAATCACACAACCTGCTTTTGAGGGCAATGCCTTTAGGATGTCAGGGCTGATACATTTTTTATGGTTTTACATTTTGTGGAAAAGCCAGAGGAATTTGCTGTTACATATTGCTTATTGGTCAGTCATACTTCAAATGCAGACCCAGAGTGGTTCATGAGGTACCCTATAGACTTCACCTTTTTTAAAGATACTTTGAAAACTTAGACAGTTTGGAACTGAAACCCATAATACAGGAATATCTTGAAAATGTTGGTAAGGCTGTAACAGAAATACAGGTTTTGAGCTAGGACTGCATTGCTGCTTTGCAGGGAGCTGAGTAAGTAGCAAAACCATACATAGTGCTCTTAAAAATGCTGCTTTGTTTCTTTGTTGTTGTTCCTATTGCTCTTCTTTTTTAATATTAAGCTTATTCGTCTGAATCTTTCTTGCTGCAAATCACTGTTTATATTAGCATTTAATACATAACTAGAGTGAAAATTTTGTCATAATTTTAATAAAAGGGAACGAAATAATGATAATACAGGTAAAACTTTTCATCCAGTATTCCTTGGGTTTAGGCTTTCTCCCTCAGGAATAGTGTGACCATGCTGCAGTTCTGTTTATAAAAAAAAAAATTCTTTCATTCTTGTAGAGCTGTAACTCAACCCTGTGCAGCAGTGAATCAGCTAATGGCACTGAAAGGCCACTTCTAAATAGGTCATGAGCAATGAAGTCAGTAGGGCTTGTGTTTCAGGCATTTCTGCTCTTGAATGAGGGTTGTCTATGGAGATCTTTCCAGTAGGATCATCATCTCCAGACCTGTTCTGTGCTGGGATCTGGCTGCTTTGTTCACTGGTACGAAAATGTTGTGCCAACTTCCACTTTGTGTGCACTGAAGATGGTTTGAAAACCCCTTTCTGTGCAGGCCCAGCTGTGTGTGACAGTGACTTTGCTGGAGCTGTTCTGTCTGTTCTTTGAAAATTCAGGTGTAGCAGTTCCATACTCCCTGTGCTGAACACATACAAAGAGTTTGGGATTTTAATGCAGCCTGAGCCTGAAGGGTTGAATTTGTGTGCTCGTATTTAGAAAGCCCATGGCCATTGGTGCATTGTGGAAGGGTTTGGGTGGATTTCTCAGCCCACCCTGAGGAAAGGCATTTTCTGAATAGTGGGGCATGTTTTTGTCTGCCCTTTGTTTTGTGGGGTTCTTTTTTAAATGTGAGGAGCATATTTAAAACATATTTAATGGGCAGTAGGAACAAATTTCATTATCTGGCACGTATGGAAAGGGTGAGATGAGATTTTGCTGTGTAATTTTGTGTGTCACAACTGAGTGCTCTTGCACTGAGCCTGGTTTGCAGAGCATTGCGATCTGTTACTACCAAGGTGGTGACAATGGTCAGGTGAATTAATTCCCCAAACCAATAAAAGCTGGAGCAGAGAAGCTCTGCTTTTGCATTGTTTGTCAGCTCCTTGGCAGAGCTGTGAGTGGTGCAGTGCTCCACACACAGGACTATATTTAGCTGTTTCCAAGGAGATGTTCTGTGCGATATTGATAATTGCATTAATCCTTGATTCACACAATCTGCAGGAAAGGAAACTGCTCCTTTCCCTAGTGTTGGCTTTTTAATTGCTCAGTGATCTGTAATTTACAGACACCTTGATTTAAGTCCTTTGTGTGCTGGGAGGAAAATCAGTGGTCAAATGATCAGTTTTCTACCATAGAAACGACTCACGAACTCAAGCATCACTTTTTGGTGTTCCTGAGTCTTACACTGCTTTGTTTTCACTGGTGAGAGGAATGTCTGCCTGTGAAACACTTCCACTGTCAGTGGGTTGAAGGGGTGGCTCGGTGACATCCTGTGTTTTCTGTGTCAAAGGCAAAGAGCCCCCGTGTCAACTCCACTTGTGCCAAGATATTCATGGTTGGAAACACAACTCTGCTCAGCTTGTGCAATTCTCACTGTACCACAGAACAATCATCTTGTCTCTGGTTCTGATGGTTCAGTCACTCTCTGCATAAGAAATCTTTCAGGGCAGTATCAACCATGGACCTTTTCTAATGCAGTCGACTGAACATGCTTTGTACTTCCCTGAAAGTAACTGGGAATTGCTGAGGTGGAATTATTTCAAGGAAAACTTTACACTTAAAAGATATTCTACATAGTTGACCTGCAGTGATTGAATTCAATTTACTTGGAAAGGAGAAGCAAACAGTCAGCTAAAATGTTAACAGATTGGTTTAAACCATGTAATTCACTGTGGATGCTGTTCCTGCACACTGGTGTCCATGAACTGGAGCTTTTTAATTGCCTTGTTGTTACACACCAGTGTTTCATGGATATCTAAAGTATATCACGGCACAGTGGCTACAAGCAAGCAAGCTTGGTACTACTTAAAATTCTTCAGGTTGTGTTTTATTCTGATTTCCATTCATACTTTATTTGGAACTACAGCTGACCTACTTGTTCATTTCAATTAAATACTTTGAGACATTGTCTTTTCTTTTGTAGAGAAGAAGAAAGGAGAGCACAATGCTGAAGGAGAAAGGAAATGAGCAGTTCAAGAAAGGAGGTGGGTTGATAATCTTTTAACACCTCATGGATGTTAGAGAAGCTTAGATTAATAGTCAGCCATCACAGTGATGTTGCGGGAAACCCATAGGAAGATTTCACACCTATCCTTGTTCAGTTTTATCACATCATTCATTTTTCATCCAGCTCTAGAGAAAAGAAAGAGATACCAGACCTCCTTTAGAGTTGTTTGAATCACAAAGACTTGGATTACTAAAGGAGGATTCCCATGAAAGCTGAGTGTTTAATCCAGGAACATGGTACAGAACTGCCTTCCAAGGGCTGGGGTTTCTTTTACTAACCAGAAAAGGGCTCTGAGTTCGGCTAATGCACATGCTTGGAAGTGATGCAGGACTTGGGGGTCTGTAGCTCTCTTGTACCTTTGTACATTGCTTTTTATTAGAAAAACATAAAGGGGGGTGTGGTTCTGCCACCAGCCTTTCATTTAATGTTTTGTGGGTGGAGGATTTACAAAGCAACCGGGAAATGCAGATTCCTACTTTCCTCAGTCAGCAGGGACACAACCAAGGAACTGGTGTACCCTGATAACCAGACAGTGGCCTTCCTGTGGAGGTCTCTTATTGTGTGCTGAGAGAAAAGGATTCCTGGGGAATGATTTACCAGTTCCGGGAAGCATCAGAGCGGCAGAGGGAAACTGCCCAGCCCATGAAAGCCCCAAGCCTGCAGTGCTGGCCGAGTCATCTTGTGAGGGCTCATCCACGGCCTCTGCTTGATAAATTCTTTGGCACATTTTTTCAGTGTGCCTGTGCCTGCCATAGTGCTTCCTCATCACAAACACACAGCCTTTGAAGCACCTGTGTGGCAGTAAAATCTCTCTGCAGCTGCTTTGAACAGGTATCAGGGCAGTGACACGTTTCAGCACACGCTTCCCTTCGGATCAAGGATACACTTAATGTAAGGAGATTCTGCCTGTAAGGCCGAGACTCAAACAGAAGGAAATAATTTCAGGGATGAGAATTACACACACATCATGCTGCACTTGTCATATTGACCTCAGGACTATATTACTGCTTTTATAAGGGTGTGAATTTTAAAATAATTGTGTTTGATCTATGTACTACTTAGTAATGTGCTTAGAGAGCAGCTACTGATTCTGGTTTAATACTGCATCATACATGGGGAAATGTTTCCAAAGAAATCTCAGCCATGTGGTTCATGGATTTGAAATAAATGGTTTGGTTTGGGGTTTGTTTTGGTTTTTTCCTGTTGCACCTGCAGATTATGGAGAGGCAGAAGACTCTTACACAAAGGCTCTGCAGATTTGTCCAGCCTGCTTCCAGAAAGACAGGGCTGTTCTGTTTTCAAACAGAGCTGCTGCAAAAATGAAACAGGTGAGTGTTCTTCTTATTCTGTGCAACACTGTGTATTGATTCTATGGCAGAGGCAATAATGAAGTGATTAGGGGTGCAGAAAGGAGGGCAAAGGATAAAGCTGTTGGCAGGTTTTGCTCAGTCTGTCCTCCCAGCAGAATTCCTGGTACACTTGTTTTTACTGCAGATGAATATAAACCTGGAGGTTGCACTTGGAACAGAAAAATAGCACAGTAACTCCTGTTCTCAGTTTACCCTCCTGGAAAAGGAACTTTCTTGCAGTGTTCCTCCAGGATTGAGAGATGTAGCTCTGCTTAGAAATGTACCTTGCAGCCATACTTAGACATAAATAAATAAATAAATTCTTACTCAGCATAGAATATTCCTGTTTGGCTGGAATTATCTGATTTGCCGTTGGGATACTGAACTGTTTGAGCAGGCAAGAAAAAAAATAGAATAGAATCTGTATTAAAAGATGCTGGTGTATCTTTCAAATATGAGAGCTGTAAACTGAAAAACTGATCCAAATGTTAACTATTTGTATCCATGGGAAACTAATCCAGCGGTCCCCAAAGGAGCCCAGGATGATACAAGGACTAGAGTCTCTTACCAGTATAGATCAGTGGAACCCAACAGACCCACACTTTACTCTGAAAACTGATTCATATTATTAATAACTTCCCCATAAATTTGTTCTTCCGTACCTGCTGCTCCCATTTTAGCTTGTGCTCCCATTTTAGCTTGTGAGGCATTCTTCCCTGAGACAGCTTCTGTTCAGGGAGGAGAAAATATTGAGAGTAGAAAGATTCCTACTACTCAGATCAACAGTACAAGCTCAGAACTGCCTGATTTATTTAAAACCTTACAGTTTAGGTGAAAACAGGATCCCTGATTACACAAATATCCCAGTTCCTTGGAATGCCACACAAACCTGTTTACTTGCAGTTGTAAATAATCTGTTTCCCAAGAATCACAGAATCACTGAGGTTGGAAAAGACCTCCAAGATCATCGAGTCCAACCTGTGGCCCATCCCCAAGTTGCCAACCAGACCAGAGCACTGAGTGCCACATCCAGTCATTCCTTGAACACCTCCAGGGATGGGGGCTCCACCACCACCATGAAGAAATATGACTTAAATGTAACAAAACTCTGTTGTGCTCTTTGTAGGACAAGACAGAAGCTGCCCTGAGTGACTGCACCAAAGGTACCACTTTTTCCTTCCTCTGTGTGCTGCACTTCTGCCAGATCTCTCCTGCATAAATTATGCCTGTTAGAGCCTTCTTGCAGAGCTATAATTTTGGGCATAAGGGTGTTTAAAGAATTTAATGGAAAGCTGTGATGGAAGATACCTGATTTGTATTATTTCTTTTGTAAAATGTCTATCAAACTTTTCCTGTCTGGAATAATTCTCTTGTACCAATAATGCTGCTCTTTGTACTTCTTTTGAATAGGGAAGTCATTTTACTATGGAAACTGTTTCCTTACACCTACTATTTTAAACCCACTTCCACCTGCCATTCCCTGCCAAATCTTGGTTTAATCCCAGATTCCAAAGAACTGTGGGGCCTTATGGAGTTAAAAGCATTATCAAGTCCCTTTCCTGCACAGCTCTTGCTTTGTCACAAGGGCTTGTGCTCTCCCGTTCTTGCCCTGCATAGTTTTCTCTCTGCACCTTCTGGTGGGATCATTTCAGCTGTGCTTTGCTTTATTGCTTCCACCCACTCACCCACACTCGAGTGTTTGTTAAACTCCCCATGACAGCTGGGGAAAAAAGCCCAAATTACCAATCAGAAAACTAATCCAGTGGCTGTGTGCCAGTACTGCTTGTACAGTAAATATGAGTTTGTACATGCTAAAAGTACTCTTGAAGGTACCAAATCCCAGCTGGCCTCTGTCACTGGGAGGGGGGGGGGTTGACTTGCTTTGGTGGTGGTGCAGTTTGAAAAACACTTTTACTTTTGTAGTGGCTGAAGGGGAATCAATCTGCTCTGCGGCAGAGAGACTTAAACTGCCAGTGCCTGACTTCCCCAGGGACTTACAGACTGCAGTGCAACACTTGGAGCACAGCAGAGCAATTCACACTAGCCTGCACTTGCTGACTGTAGCATTGCCTTTGTCCTTCCAGAGGAAATAAGCCAGAATGTTTAGTTAGATAATCCTGGATTTAATTGTCCCTAGAACCATTTTAATGGGTTAGTAATTACAAAATGGACAGACCTTTCATAGTCCCTCTTTCTGTGATGAAAAAATCTTTCATACTCCCTCTTTTTTCTGATGAAAAATGGATTAAGGAGTTCTTGAGGAATTACCATTTGGAGGTGTCTGTTAAGTTTAGCGTTCAGTCTGAACTGACAACAGTCATGGCTGCCATGGGAACAAGGAGAGGAAGAGCTTAAATCCAGTTAGGATGCCCCTCTGCTGACTTGTAAAGCTAAAATAACTGTGGATTCCCAACCCAATTTTGACAGTTTGATACTAAATTCAGAACAGCACCAGTGATTCTCCTGGAGTTTGTCTTGACTCAAACTAAGCGTGGAAATGCATATTTTCCCTGCTATGTGTATCTTTAGGCATTTTTAACTATATCTGTGATCGAATAATATACACTCGTTAAATACACAGAAGCTGAAATATCTTACAGGTCCTTAAACTTTCTGAAGCATCACTTAGAATCTCTGCATATATAGTATTGCAAAATTAAATGTTTGTACATTATAAATCACTTCCATCTGTGATAGATTATGGACATTAAGTGAAATATGATCATTTGCATGAGACTTTCCCAGGCAGCTGTTTGCCTTTCTGAATTCTGACTTAGCTTTTAAGCTCTGCTTGATTCTAAGTTACATTATAAAGGTAACTTAAGAATTTAATACACACTTAAGAATTCATTTAAGGGGTGCAGAAATGTCTCAAGTAAAATACTGTGCTTTGGTTTTGTTTTCCAGCTGTGGAATTAGACCCTCACTATATTAGAGCTTTGCTGAGGAGAGCAGAACTATATGAAAAAACAGAAAAACTAGATGAAGCTCTGGAAGATTATAAGGCAATCCTAGAAAAAGACCCATCAGTTCATCAAGCCCGAGAAGCTTGCATGGTAAGCCTTGTGTACTTTGGCCTAACTTTAAACCTCATTTTGACTTCCTTTCCTATTCTAAATATTCAATGCTGTTTATTTAATCACCTTCCTATGCAGTGGTATAACGTTTTTTTTCAAGTCTCTTTAAGAGTAGTGGTTTTCTCACCTGGCTTTATATAAGGAAGATTGAATGATCTGCCACAAATTCCATGACAAGTCTCTGCTCCATAAAGCAGGATCCTCCTTTTACCTTTGTAAAATGAGTGAAAGTAAATGTGTGTTCTGAGCTCTGAGCATCTAATGACCTGTTGAGCTGTTGAACAGCTCACACACACAATTTACACTCTCTGATCAAGGCTGTTAATTGTGTTTCTGTGTGTGCTAGAAGAGGGTGCCTGAACATGCTGCATATTAGTGCCAGCGTTTCAATACAGATCTGCAATTTGGAGATCAGAAGTACCCTGTGATGCAGCTGAGAACTGGCTGGTTCAGAACTGAGTGTCTGTCTTTCAGGATTATTTTTCTGGTTGGTTAATTTGCAGTCAAATGCCTTTATGGCATTTTTATTTACTATTTGATTATATAATTTTGAGAATGGAAAAAAAAGACAGGATTCTCTCAGTCTGTAGGTTTGTGTATACTTTAAAATGTTGGTATTTTGTTTCTCTGTTCAACTGTTTTCTCTTCTTGTTCTCTGCTGTGCCTTCTGTGTGGATTGGGCAGTCTTGAGTTATTTTATTAATGGTGACTGAAATCTGCTAATAATCTTCAAAACCTCAGCCTTTTCCTGCAGGGAAAGGCACTTTGTGACTAGCAAACAGCCTCTTCTGATTCAGTTCCTTTCTTCTAATATAAAAGAATTCTGCAGCTTACTAATTCTTCAGGTCAGTGCTGCGTTCCAGTGTCCACTTTCACCACTTTCAGTCAAATTACAAATACTTCAGAATGAAACATTTCTTGCAAAATCTTGGCCATATCTCTGCACGTGTAAGGAATTGCTTTAAAAGCTTCCTTGGCTTTTAGGTTGTGTCAGCTTGGATGAAAAAAAGACAAACCCCTGGCACTTCCTGAAACCCCAGCCTAACATGTAAATAATCCCTCCTCAGTGGGGATTTGAAGTCACTGCCACAACCTGCTGATCTGAGCTTTAAGTAACTCTTTGTGCAAAGCACCAGCAGGAAGTGATTTTTCTGGTGATATTCAGTGGGGAAGTAGCTCTGGATTTGACAAGTTCAGAGGGGCTTTTCGCAAGGGTAGCAAGAAGGGAAGTCTGTTCTCTGCAGACACCTCTTAGAGGCTGCTGTTCTTGTTTTTGGAAAGAGGTTATGGAGGCTGTGTTGACAGGACAAATGTGGTAGAGGTGCAGCCAGACAGGTGTGGGTTTGAAGGAACACGTGCTGATGAAAGGCAGCCACTCTAAAAAATGCAGGGGTTGCCACTTTTTATCCAAGTGGGAGCTGCAAAGCATGGCAGGGGAATGGTTTGTGGACACCAGAGAGCCTGGGAAGAGCTGAGCAGGGAAAACAACAACCAAACTATTCCTTACTTCTGTAAATGTAAATGTTAAAAAAAGAAAAAAGCCCAGTAAAGATAAATGGATGCAATTTGAAAATGTAATTCTTAGTTGGGCACCCAAATCTGTGCCAATACTCGACTTTATTTATAGCTGGTTAAATTTTCAGAAAGCACCATTTTTTTAGTTCAGCTTCACATCAGTGAACCTGCAATGAATTCTATCCCAGAAAGAAAAAAAAAAAAACATTTGCATCTCCTGCAAATTTGATTCTAAATCCTCTTTGAATGTGTTGTTACAAAAATCTTTTTGAAAGGCTTAATTGTTTTAACATTCCAGTTGGGAAAATAAATCATTAGTAGTGATTCTCCCTCACCCTTTCCCCACACTGTGATGTTGTAAGTGACAGATTAGAAACGGCCTTTATGGCATATTAGGCAAGAAATCTTGCCTGAAATGATTTCCTTTGGGACTGGATCAGTTGCACTGATGGCAGAAAAATGTGCTGCTTAACTGTGTAACTGCTGTTCTGGGGAAGGGTGTGATTGCACAGAGCAGCTGAGCTGACCCCCAAACCTTTGGTGCCTGCAGGGCTGTGCAGGGGCCTCCCCTGTGCCAGGGTGGGACCAGCTGAAGGCTGAACAGGCTCCCAGGGCGGTGGGCACGGCCCCAGGGCTGCCAGAGCTCCGGGAGTGTTTGGACAACGCTCTCAGGATACTGCTGGGATTGCTGGGGTGTCCTGGGCAGGGCCAGGAGTTGATCCCTGTGGGTCCTTTCCAGCTCAGGATACTCTGTCTGACCCTCAGGACTGGCTGGATCTGTTTAGGCTGGTTGGAACCCCCTCAAAGTACAGACACTGCCCTTTATACCTCAGGCAAACCCATCATTTTTTCTCAGAGACTCTGCCTCTGATAATCTCACAAAGAGCCCTTGCTCAGTCCCCAGTGAATCATAAGTGCTGCTGTTCCTCCTGGCCATCTTCCAGGAATATTTTAGAATAATCACTGATTTATTTTTAATTTTTTGTGGCTGGAAGTGCAGAGGTTGACTGATACACGTACCTTCTGCTCCTTGACCTCGTTTTTCCAGGCAGAGGCTTTGGGCTCACGTGTGGTGCAGAACACTTTGTACAAAATGCCCTCAATTTACACTGCAGTGGGATTTAGGATGTTCTGCTCCAAGCTGGTCCTGCTCTTAGTCAAGTTTCAGGGGAGAATGAGTCTACTGAGGCTGAAGCTTAAAGCTCCCCTCTTGAAAAATCATTAGGGAAATCCTGACAGTTTTACACTTCTTAAAATATTCATCATAAATCTCTAAATTTCATCATAAACCAATTTCATCTGTAATGTTGGCCCCACATATGTGGTTAATGTATCTGACATGTAGGAGCTTCGCTTTATTGGAAGGTAAAAGTGCCACTGCTTTGCAGAAATATCACAGCAGGTTTTCCCCCTCGCTGGCAATGAAGATGATGCAGCAAGAGAATCTGCAAATTTGCCCCACTCGTCATTACAGCAAAAATTCCTCCTTTCTGTACCTAGAAATGATTTCATATCCTTTATGCTTTAGGGAGTGTCATGACCTTGTTAAACGACAGTTTTAAAATATTAAATACACAGTAGTTCTTTGCTTTGACTGCTGATTTGGTACCTGCTCTGGTATTTTAGCTCTGTTTATATTTCAGGAGTGCAGTACTGCTTTTCTGATTTAAACCCTCATTTCACCACTTCAGTTACTTTTGAACCTTCAGTGCCAAACTAACCAGTTTGAAATGATCATGTTTCATGGGCAAATAATCCCTATTGCTGCTTTCCTGAAAGTTTAATTATATGGAGTTGGTGTTTGGGGTTTGTTTTTAACAGGTGTGTAAGTGCTGTGTGAATTTTTAGCTTCCACACAGTTTCTGAGGGATTGGCAGGGCAGATAAACTGCTTTACCAGGAGCTGTACTTTGAGATAAGTATCACAGGCACCAGATAAACAGGTGTTCATAAGCACATACAAATACATTTCTGGGGTGAGAAATGTATCCTGGATATGTGTATAAAAATCCCATCATCCTGCCCTACAGCATTATTGAAAGCAGGGTCTGATTCCAGCTTTTCTCTCTCTCTCCACAGCGATTACCAAGACAAATTGAAGAGAGGAATGAAAAATTAAAGAAAGAAATGTTGGGTAAGTAGCATGCACATATAACTTCCATAATAACCTTCATAGTCTACTGGGGGAAAAAAAGATGCATGAATATAATCTCCTGTATAAAATTTAAGAAGGTAAATCTTAAAGGAAATATCTGTGTTAAACAAAACTCCTGATTTCTTTGTAGTTCTCTGTTTCTTGGTGTCACCTACAGTAAGTGCTGGCCAAATAATTCTCCCAGAAAGAAAATTGCATTCAAAGAAAGGATACTTAAGACCTTCTAAAACAATTTAATATTGGAGTATGTAAAAGCTGGGGAAAATGGTTTGAAACAGACCAACTGCTCTGCCCTTTCCCTGCAATAAACCTTCAAAGCAAACATTCCCGTGGCAGGGATAAACCAGGGGTTTCACCAAACCCTTATGTAAAAGAAGTCGCCCAGCTGTAATAACTGAGGATGTTTGATCTTGTGTCTGAAGAAATAAATCGGATTCTTTCTGTGGCACTTCCAACCTACAGACCTCCAAGTCTTCATGTTTACCTTGATTTATACAGTATTTCAGGACTGTTTGTTTGGAGTCTGAATTAGACCTACCCAGTGTTACAAACAGGCCTTGTTAGGAGGGTGATTACATTTCCTAACGGCACAGTTCGTTGTGTCTTGATTCTTTACAATTCTGTAATAAAGGACTTGTTGGTAGAAAAGATAATTTAATTAATGCAACTTGTCTGAATGTCTGTGCCCCCATCACCTTGTTTTGTGGTATTGCTTGGATGGCATCTTAACTGGACTGATGTATTTGAGAAGGATAAATACTTAGAGTTCCCAAGCAAGGTTGGTTGGTTTACAGAGATATATATGTAAAAGAATTGTATGGTTAAATTAACACTTTTGAAGGGAACCTCTTGCCAAAAAAAAAGCTGCTGTCAACGTTGTCTCCTCATTAACAGGGTGAGTTAATTCTTACAGGTTCGGCCATCCTTGTGCTTTTTCAAGTGAGGGGGTTTTTTAATATAAGTTTTTCATTTGCACTTTTTAGAAAAGCCACACAAAAGAGCAAGGACCAGTGACAGTGTAAGAGAGACTGTACCTGCCCTGCTTCAGAAATAGCTCTCAGGAGCTCTCTGCTCATTCTGAGTGTGACAGGCAGGAGATGAAATGCTGCTCTGAGATGAGCAGGCTTGGAGGGTTTGTGATGGGAAGGGGAAGGCAGGGTTTTGCTGTTCTGCAGAGAATCAGGTTAAATAAACTCAGCCTGTCTAACTCTGACACTGATTCTTAATACATTTAGGAAGAAGAGACTGTTTCAAGGGCTTGTGCTGAAGCTGATATTTTTGTTCAATTTTTTCCTATAATTTAGTTTCTGAATAGAACACTTGAAATTAAGTCAGAAATATGGGCAGCTCATTTTCTTAAGTGCTGTAAAATTCCCTGTATCTTGTTGGTGTGAGAGACAGTGGTGATGTCATGGAGCTACCCATGGGGGCCTGGGAATGAAGTACTTCCTAAGGTTGACAACCTGCTCCTGTTCTGTCTGAGGTCAGGGAAAAACCCTTACAAGGAAGAAGGAGAGTTAGATGGGAATTCTGGAAGATGACAGACTTCATCCAGTGTGGTGGTTATGAGATCCCTTTGGATTGTTTTTGTTGTACAGAGTATTTGTTCTGAGCTGTTTCCACTTGTCTTTTTCCAGAGCTTTGTTAATGCTGTTTCCCGAGGGAGTCCTGGGTCAGGATAGACAGTGGCTTGTGGCAATCTGTCAGGAGATGGTCTGACTGAGGGTTCAGCAGTGCCAGGTGCATTCTTACCTTCTCACAGGGTCAGCTCAGGTATCTCGGTTGTACTCCAGATATTTTGGTTCCAAGGAGAGCAAGTCAGATGCATCCTAATAGTTCCAGGCTAGGCCTGCTCCAGGAGCACTGAGACTAAATTGAAATTACCAACAGAATCTTCAGAAAGAATGTCCCAGTTCATGCTTTGGCTCCTTTGAAGTTTGGATATTGAGTTGATCCTTGTCTTGGTCAATGAATCAGCCAAATAAATGCTAAGCTTTTATTCTTTCACTAAAACAAATCCAGAGGTACCCAACTAACTCCCACTGTCCTGAAAACTGGAGCTGTATATAAACAAACCAAAACAAATGGAGTGCATCTTCCTCCCTCCCCAAGTGTGTTTCCTGTTTTCCAGTGCTACAGCTCATTACCACATAGTTTGTCAGAAGCTGAAACCACTTCTGAAGTGATTGTGTGTAAATAAGTCAGAGTACACATTCTTGGCTAGATTTTCTTTCCTGACTACCTAAGGAGGAATTCTTGTGTGCAAGTGGCGCTGCATGTGACTGATGAAGTCGATGTCACTAGAAAAATCCTATTTTGTGGCCAAACCAAGTCCATTTGAGCTGTGTGTTCTGCAAGGACCTTACTTTTCCAGAGCTGATGTTTGTATTTATAAGTTATTTTCATGTTTTCCATTCAGCCTTTGCAGGTCAATTCTTTTGTCACTGAAGTTTGCTCGGGCTGAAGTGACCTCTGAGTTCCACATCAAAGAAAGCTTAACCTAAAACACATTTGGGAAGTAGCTTTGAAATCCACTTGGATCTTTCCCTTTATGCTTTCATAGCATGAGCATCCTGTGCCTCAGTGTCTGTCCAAGGATGTGAACACACAGTGCCCATTTTCTCTCTTCTTTTGTATTTTTCTTCTGACCTCAAAGCCAACGATTTCCAGCTCTTGTGCAACAAGCCAGTCTTGTTTAGAGAAATTATAATTATTGTGATAACCAGGACCACTCCTCTGGGGAGAGGGTGTGAGGAGAGGGGAAGTTTGGAATAGTTAGAGGAGCTTGGGGGCTGTGACAATGATACAGCTCCAGGGGAGCCAAGGATATTAAATACAAAAACCTGGGATGGAACTTCCCGGTGTGTGCAGCCCATCTTACACACACACAGTTCATCAAATCAAATTAAAAACTGGAGTTATAAATTAGTGCCTTGCAGAAAATAGGGAACTGTACTGGATTATCAGTGTATTACTGGGAAGGCTCTCAGAGCACATCAGCTGGGCCTTCCTGACAAAGAGAGACAAATCCCAGCTACCTGAGATCAGCAAAAAAATATTTTTAAGGCTTCATATCTAAAGAATTATGTTTTCTGGGTTTTTTTTTTTTTTTTGGACACTGAAGGTTATGTTGTATTTGCAGCTAAGCTGCTAAATCCCAATAGTGCATATAGGGAGGTCACTTTAAACAGTTAAACCAGAGCTAAGATACATTTTCCTACAGTTCAGTCCTCAGCATTTTATGGAAAGGAGAAAGATTTGCCTTTGCTCTTTTAATTGCTTTATAAATGCTGATAATACAGAAAGTTACACAGAGAGGAGACCTCATCAAGAAATCTGTCTTTTATCCAAAAAAGAATCTTAACACAAACAATATGTAGTTTTTCAACTTCCAAACACCACGTTAACACCAGCAACTAAACCAGAATTATTGCCAGAAAGACTGAATAGGAATTAATTTTG
Source organism: Empidonax traillii (assembly GCF_003031625.1). NCBI lineage: Eukaryota > Metazoa > Chordata > Aves > Passeriformes > Tyrannidae > Empidonax > Empidonax traillii. The sequence goes on from NW_020955215.1 coordinate 2,291,987, forward strand.
GCTGTTACATCCTAATGTAAATTGTGAGGAATCTTTTCCTGCATTTGCCTTTCTCAATAGGGTGTTAAATTGCAATTTAGGTGAGTGATGAATCACAGACTTCTGAGGCCTAAATTGATTTTTACCAGTAAGTTTTCTTGTTAACCCCTCAATATCGCTTTGTTGAAGAAACTTAATGTGCTGGAGTTGCAGGTGAGAAATACACATGGTCTCTCTGAAATAGAAAGAACAAAATCTAGGAAAATCAGGTCTCAGAGAGGAGAGTGTGACCCTGCTTGGGGACAAGGAGTGTGTGATGGCTGGGAACTCTCTGCAGCTGAGTCCCAGCCCCACGTGCCTTTTCCTTCCTCCAAGCACAGGCTCTGTGCTGAGAGAGCTTTTCTTAACTGCAGATCCTAATTTAGGGATGAAAGGAGGTGGGGGAGGAGGAAACACTGCCTCCCTACAATGATGGGTTTATGTGTGCCAGGACAGCAGGAGCAGCTCTGGGCTGGAGTTCCCGGAAAAGCCAAGGCTTTCTTCTGCCTCATTAACAATTTATACTCAGTGTGGCTGCCCCAGAGCCATTGCTGTCTGTGGAATGAAGTGATAGAACAGGAAGGTGACCTGTGACTGTGTTGTTTGAATTATTCAGTTGCAGTGAGATGAAGAATAAAGTACTAAATCTATCATATGGTCTCGGTTCTCCCCGAGAGCTGCCCCAGCTGCAGGATCCTGAGGCATCTGGGCTGTGTTTATTGGCTCTGGAGTGCCTGGAAAAGAGCATCGTGCTCCCTGCAATTAGAAAAGACCTTTCACAGTTTCCTGCCACAGGCAAACCAGCTGCAGGGCCTGGGGGACTCCAGCCATGCCAGACTCTGCCAGGATTCTCCCACCACACAAAGACACGTCTCACCCCAAACCTGAAGCTCAGCAATGACCAAAATGTTTGCCCAGAAGTACAATAGCAACTATTCATGTCACTCACAGAGATGGTGCCAAACTACTTGATGGTTTTATAACCAAAATGCTTTTAGGGTGCAGCATAAAGGTAGGCGGTTAATAGTTAACTTACCTTAGACAGAGTGTACCTTAAAAAAACCCACCACCAGTACAAAGAAGTTAATCCTATGTGAGCTGCTCCCTGGAGTGACTTTGACCAGATCTCTGAACCATCTCCTGTTAATCCTCACATTAAAAAAAAATCAAATTGAAGAAAAATTGTGTCTCACCACCCAGCTGCTTTGGTAGGGTCAGGGGTAAGGTTGGCTCTTTTTTGATGCTTGGATGTGTTCTGTTTTGAGCACAGTCACAAGCAAAGCACAGATCTTGATCTTTCTGCAAAGAACTGACATAGGACTTCCCTGCTCATGTTTCTGTACTTCTTTCTTCCCTGCTGTGAAGTTCAGAGGAGGCCACGAGGTTGATAAGGGGATAGAGCACCTCCCACATGGAGACAGGTCAGGAGAGTTGGGGCTGTTCAGCCCAGAGAAGAGAAGGTTGTGTGGAGACCTCAGAGCCCCTTCCAGTATCTGAAGGGGCTACAGGGAGGCTGGAGAGGGACTCTCCATCAGGAACTGTAGGGCCAGAACAAGGGGAAATGGGTTCAAACTGACAGAGGGAAGATTTAGATCAGATATAGGGAAGAAATTCTTCCCTGTGAGGGTGGTGAGGCCCTGGCACAGGTTACCCAGAGAAGCTGTGGCTGCCCCATCCCTGGAAGTGTCCAGGGCCAGGTTGAGTGGGGCTTGGAGCAACCTGGGCTAGTGGAAGGTGTCCCTGCCCATGGCAGGGGGTGGAACAAGATGAGTTTCAAGGTCCCTTCCAACCCAAACTATTCCATGATTCTACTGCTCCAGTCTGGCCTGGCACCAAACAGAACCCAGGTGAGTGACCACAGTGACAGGTGTTTCCCATGACTGGAAGCACCTCAGGTAGGAATAGGTGTGGCATTTGCCTGTTTTCTTACAGGACTGAGGCTGCTGCAGCTGCTCAGGTGGATTTTCCATGTCAGCTATTGCTGTTGTCACGTTCAACTCCCAGCGAAACAAAATCCATTCGCTGCCCTGAGGGATCAGTGCAGGTGGAAGGCTTTGGGAAGGTGGGGTGTAGCCTGGGGATGCAAACCCAGGTTAGGCTTCAACTTGTCCAGACTTCTCTTGTTTATTCTTTGGGAAATCAGTCTACAGTTCATCAGTGAAGCCAGGAGGAAAATGTTTTTCTTGGAAAACTGACCATCTTCTTCCTCTGTCTTGTCATGCCAGGGGCTCAGTCAACCTGTGTTCAGCCAACAGTGAAGTTGTTACCTCTGCTTCTTCTTTCATTTCATCTATTCGATCATTATATGGTTTTTTTTTAAATATGCCCTTTTGTTGTCCTTCCCCTTTTATAGGTGTAGCAAGATTCATTTTCTAGAGTGAGAAAGCCTGTATGATGCATATATGTTGACAGAAGTCTTTAGATTTTATTAACTGTCATACCCTGTGGATATTTAACAATGACTTCTAATTCCTGTTAAGAGCCTAAATATTACCAAAATGCAGAAATTTCCACAGCATTTACCTGAAATCGATAGGTAAATCAGTAGAGCTGGACTGTAGTTGTCCATAATTCAGTGGGAGTTTTCTTTTTGCTCAGTTCTCACCATGTTCTCTTGGATTTTCATTGCAGGCAAACTGAAGGATCTTGGGAATTTGGTTCTCCGCCCCTTCGGCCTGTCAACAGAAAACTTCCAGATAAAACAGGATTCATCAACTGGCTCATACTCCATCAATTTTGTTCAAAACCCAAACAACAACAGATAACATGGATTCAGTCTGGCTCTGCCCGTGTTCTTGCACGTCCCAGCGACAGGACCCCAAACACCCTTCACCCTCCCCAGGGGGAGATGAGACTCAGTCTATTCATTTTCCTGCTTGTGAAATTATTTGCAATGTGGATGTAAAGCAAGTCATTTGACTTCTCGTAGTGATAACTGTGTCCAGCGTGTGATTTATTATTTTTTTAAATATTTTTTCCCTTCCCCTGCGGTGTTTGGCTCATCCAAAAGGGAGGTTCCTTGTTTTGGCCCACTCAGTGCTGGCAACAGAATTCTAGGAAGCAGTTCAGGTGAATCCAAAGACTCACCCACCTGAGGCCAGGAACAAAGGCTCATGGTGTCCTGGGAGTTAGGGAATCCACTCAGCAGGTGGGTGTGACTGGCAGCACCATGGACACAAGCTCTGGAATCCTGGTTCTTTGGAATAAAGGCTTGGTGGTGGTTTGGTTTGTGAGGTTCTGGCCTTGTCTGAGTCCTTCTCAGGGTGGTTTTGTTGTTAAAAGTGCTTCCAGCCACCCACAAATAACACACTTGCAAGACAATAATTGGAAGCATTTGATTTTTTGGCCTTGCTTAAAGCAATATTGGTAATTTAACCTCAGGCCACCCTCACAGCACACTTTGTGTACTTGTTATTAATTTTTCTGAAGGCAACAATAAAATTTCGTGCCTCTTTCCACCTACACACTTTGTCATGGTACCATCAAATGAAATTTGCTTGTGTGAGATTCATTCATGTTGCAGATATCCACAGTGGCAAACATGAGTTGATTGCAAAAGGTCTTCACAGCATCCTGGACCTTGAATAGTTTGAAGTATTTACAGACCGAGATGATCTTTGAGGTCCCTTCCAACCCAAACCAGTCTGTGTTACGTAAATGGTTTCTGCTGAGGTGGCTCATTCAGATTTTGGAGAAGGTGCCTTTTGTAATTCCTGCTTTCTGGGTTTTATCAATGCTGAAGTGTTTACATTGGAGGCAGATTCTTCAGTTGTCTCCATGCAGGTTTCAGTACATGATTTAATTAAATAATTAGCAGTGGCTGTCTTGACTATTGGGTGTCATCTTGAATTCATTTCAGAAAGTCTCTCTGTGTGTCTGAAATTAAGGAGCTCCCGCCTTTCACTAACAAGCCTGAAAGGAAAAGCCTTTCCAGCTACAGTGGGTTTGGTGCTTTATTTATTTATTTATTTGTTTGTTATGGAGGATTTCTTTTCATTGTTTAATTCTGTCCTGCTTCATTTTTAGTTTAGTACCTGCTTATGAACCATCTCAAGTCTGCAGTGAGTATTAAGTCTGTGGGAATTAAAATGTCATTGTCAGAAGAGGAGAGAAGCCCTCATTTGCAGCCTGTGCATCCTCCAACATCTTCTGCATAATTAAAATGTCACTTAAGTAAATAACAACCACCGGCCTCTGGGATTTCCCTGTGCTGCAACTGAGACTGAGACTTTACTGGAGTAAAGTTTCTGTGCAAGGCTGAATTTCCTGCAGTGGTGAAGTTGGGAAAAGGGGTTTGGTGTGTGGATGGGAGGATTTATAGAAAGATTTTGCCCCTCAGAGCTGCTGGAGAGGGAGTTGCCAGGCAGAGGCTCACGGGGCCAGGCCTGTGCAGGGCGAGGGGGGCTGATCAGCTGTGGAACCACTGCTGCCTAAGCTGAGCTCTTCAGCTTAAGGGAAGGCTTAGAGGCTTGGGATCAGTATAAATGTTTGATAATCTTCCCTAAAGCCTGGAACACCACAAAGCAAAGGTGTCCAAGCTGCTTCAATGGAGACCTGGGCAGAGCTGGGCTGGGCTGAGACTCCTAAGCTTGGCTTGTGCCCAGCCTGAGGCACTCAGGGATGTGTGAATGAGCTTCCCCCGAGCTCCTGGGGCAGCAGGGCAGGGCAGGGATGTCTGTTCCTGCTTTCCCCAGAGTGGGGAAGCAGCTGGCCCTGGCAGCAGCTCAGTCTGTCCCTGGAGCCTGGCAGCCCACAGGGCTGGAGGGGGCAGAGGGGTCCGCTGGACTTTGCCAGGTCCCAGCCCCAGTCCTGCACCCCTGACTGAGCAGGGCAAGTCTGGGCCCTGGGTTTCCCTCCCCTGCAACATCAGTACACACCTTTGGAACAAATGAAAATGGAGCCACTTTGGAACTACTCTGAATATTTCAAATTTTCTTATCTCGTTGTTATGACCAATGAGTTTCTATCTTTACCCACACTGTGTGTGCAGCTGTTACTCACCCCTGTGTGGCTGCTGTGCCAAGTTACAAGTTGGCTTTTAGCAACCTCCTGCTTCTCTTACAAATGAGTTCAGTGACAGATTCTGTTCCTTCCATCCTGTTCCTGCTTCACTTCTTTAAAGGGCTGGAGGGCTGCAAATATCCCTTCTTGGCTGGAGGCTGGGTAACTTCTGGAAAATAAAAGCAGAACAAAACTTGAAATTCCTACCTGCTCTACAAACACATCCTCAGTCAGTGCAACTTCCCTGCCTGATGTGCCCCTGTAGTTTTCCAAGGAAGCAGGATTGCAGCTGATTTGCTTCCACACTTGTGTTTGTAGTTGATTGGATTGTGTGAAAGACTCACTGGGAATTGGGCACATGGTTACTGAGGGCTCAAACCTCCAGGTCATCCCTGCTCAGTGCCACTCTCCAGCTGGACCAGAAACCTCTGACGTGTTATCTGCCACCACAGCAAGTTCTCCTCTAGGTAAAATTCCAATTAATTGCCTGAAAGTCCTCTTGCATTGTCCAAATCCTGAACAGGTGCATGTGTTTTGCTTTTGCTTTTTAAGGTTTTTCTTTATGTCTAAACTAGTCCTCAGAGCTCCCACCAGTAAAGTAACGGGTACTTCCTCCTGGTGCCCCTGGCCACAACTCCAGCTCAGTGCCAGGGAGTTGTGAGTCAACATGTGTTGGACTTACAACCTCTAAAAGGAAAAAAATGGTTTATGAAATGTAATCTTTTAAATATAAGCATTCTTAAACCCACAAGTCCGTTGCTAATTTGTTCCAATAGTTACTCACCCTCTTTGTAACCAGCATGTTCCTCTTTTTCACTTGGAGTTGTCCGTGCTCAGCTCCCACCTTTGTTCCTTCTTCCTTTGCCTGCCAAATACAAAACCTTTTAGTACCCAGGCTTTCCCCCCTGAATGTGATTGCCCAGAAATAAGGAGACCTGTTGGTCTTGTCCATGAGCTGGACAGACAGGGCTGGGTTAAGTCTCTCCCTATAAACAACTTTCTCCAGGATTTTCATAATGCTCGTGGCTCAGACCTTCCATTTTTGACATCAGAATTGACACTGGGATTTGTCTGCCCTCTGTACCCTCAGAGACTGGCTTAGTCCTTTTGGCTGCAGAAGGGCTGGGGTTTAGACCTCACAGAATCCCAGAATGGTTTGAGTTGGAAGGGACATTGAGATCATCCAGTCCCATCCCCTGCCATGAGCAGGGATACCCTCCACTATCCCAGGTTGCTCCAAGCCCCGTCCAACCTGGCCTTGAACAGCTAATTCTGGACTCTCTGAGAGTCCCAAGACCTGGCCCTCAGAGGAGCTGAACACCTGCAGTTCCCCAGTCTCACCAAAGATTTGGGGGATTTAACATCTCTTAAAGAATTAAAAAAAAAGGTCTCTCTCCAATTCACATCTTACAATCTGTCTCCCAAAACACCAGCCCCAAGTGAGGCAGCAGCAGGCCACAATCCAGGACTTGGGAAGAGGCCTGGGACTGACAACGCTGATCCCCTCCCACCCAGCAGGATCCAAAATACCCTCAGCTCATCGCAATAGGATATTGCGATGAGCAGAGCACCAAGCTCTGAAGCTGAATCCTTCCCTCCTTGATTAGCACATTTCAGCACAAAACGTCCAGGAGATCTCCCTTCCTCTGATTAGCACAGACACAGCCGGGGAGAAAGGAGAAACTGCTGGTCACCAGCTCCTAGGCTTTAATTAGCTCTGTTATTCCCAAGGGATTACTGTGCCAGCCAAGCTCTGCTGCAGCCAAGAACCAATTATGTCCAAGTGCCTCCTCTCTCTAACAGGGGGTAAAGATGTGTCGGGGTACATTTAATGTGCAGCATTAATACGTTGCTCATTCACAAGCTTTCCCTGTTTGGAAGAATCCCAGCATTTTCTTGTTCAGCAGCTTCATTCTTTCAAACCTGTGCAGGGCTGTAACTGCTGGGCAGTCCCTGCTGTCAGGGGGCCCTGGGCAGAGGCGCTGGGAGTCGTGGCATTAAGGCAGAGTCATCACCACCTACCCTGGCAGAGATTAAAGGTCCTAAATCAACTGAAAACTAAAATAAACCACCTTTTGCCTGATTCTGCATGTTCAGTAGGAATCCCCCAGGTGGAAACCATCTGCAGCTCCAGCCTGCAGTCCTGAGAACTGCGCATTTCTCACCCGCCAGTTCTGCAGAGGACAATTTACAAATCCAGCATTCCCAAAGCGGACACAACAGAAAGGGATTTGTGTTTCCCGGCCTGGCTGGGAGCAGTGCTCTGGTCCTGGCTCCCAGGACTGCCTGGCTCCAGACAGTGATTGAGTAGGCACTGGTCTCTGGGAGCACAAATGGGGCCCCCACAGCTGCCCGGGGACCTGAACCCCCACCCAGCCACGACAAAGGAGACTGGCAGGATCCAGGCATGAGCTGTGCCTGTTCCTCTGGGATAAGCACACAGTGGCCACAGGATTTTCTGTTTCTAACTCTGGTGTGTGAACTGCAGTGTGTCCCTGGCAGAACCCTAAATGTGGCCGGTGCTGCTGCACAACACCCTCCCTGCAGACACATTGCGGAGAGCGAGGGCAGGAAGAGAGATGGCAGGAAGAGGGGGGAAATGTTCTTATCTAGTCTGGGCGGTGGCTGCTGGAACAGCTTCCTCAATGTATTCCTGAGTGCTGCTGGCGAGTGCCCAACGCTGCAGCAGGTCCCTGGAGAGGCAGGGGGTGAGGGGGGCTGGGAGCTCAGCTCACCTAATTGCATTTGTCATATTTCCATGAGCTCGTTTGGCTGGGAACCTCCATTGTGGGGCTTTTCTGTCTGAGGAAGGAAGGATTGCAGTGTTTGGGAACTTTGGGAAAGAAGGAGGCTCGAAGCTCACAGATTTACTGCTTATGGCTCCAGCCCTGACCTGCACTTGAAGTGACAGTTCTTGCTGTGCCTCGATGTATGTTTGTGTCCCTGCTCCAAGCTGGAATGCAGCTGAGGCCACGGAACCTGCAGCCAGCAGCAAGTTTTCTAAGCCAAGATGCAGCTGATGGCTCCTGGTTTGATTTTGCAGTGTTAATGCAGAGGTGTGTGAGGTCTGGCCACCCCAGTCCTACTCTCACAGCTCATCCCGAGTATTGTCTTTTTAAAGGCAAACAGAGCAAAGTGAGCGTATCACAGAGGGATTATCCACATCCATCTGAGCAGCATTAGTATTTCTGGGATCTTACCCTTAACATGGTCCAGTATCATCCCTGTACTCTCTGGAGTCCCCAGCCCCTTCCTCTGACAGCTCAGAGTCTTCAGTGTTTGGCTGAGCCCTCCAGCAGGCACAGCCTCGCTTTAATATTTAATGACCAAGAACAGCCACACTTGGAAATTCCATTCCCTAAGCTCAGCTGAAAATCTGGATTTCAAAATTAGAACTACCCTTCCTGTGGCACGGAATATTTACCCCAAATTCAGCACAAGCCAAAAGCATCTGCAGGGATGTCCAATCTGCCCATCGTGGAGCACCCACAGCTTGTGCTCCAAACCCAGCAAGGAAGGAAGAACAAAGACCACAGAAGAAAAGCAGCAGAACCATGAAAACAATATATATACAGAATATAAACAAACCCCACTGTATGAACCACCAAACAACACAATCCTTTTCCTATTGCCACCCTGCACTCCCTGCAGAACACGTGGCCTCCACGTTCCCTCCCAGCAGGGACAGGGAGAATGACAAATCCACTGCAGCAACTTGAGCAAGGACGAGTGAGGAAGAGAACGAAATTATGGCAGTCAGTGGTGGTTGATGCCAAGGCCACATGCACAGGGCTTGTTTCTGCTTTCCATGTGCTCGGCACTGGCACTGCCTCACATGGAGCAGAGGGATGAGCTCTTCCCAAAACCCTCAGGGTCTCTGAGCACCCACAGGTGCTCCTCACAGTGTTCAATCACAGCTCAGATATCAAAGAATCATCCCAGGCAGGGACATTCCCAGCTTTCCATAAAGTCCTAAAGCAGGAGAAGGGCCTCTCCTTGCAAACCTCAGCAGCCCCTGACACTTTCAGCAGTCCTGAAGGACTCGTGAGGCGGGAGATGATCCCAGGGGGAATCATTCCCAGATGGAATGGGGGAGTCCCTTTTGTGATTCCCTCAACCACAGCTGAGGCCTCAGGCCCAGCAGCCTCACACACAATGCCTCAAAATAACAGTGCCTGAATTCACATCTCTGGCACTGGCCCACGATTTCCTTCAGAAATGGGCCTGTTGGCCTCCCCCCTAAAAGATCCAAACTCTCCATACCGATTCCTCACACTTCAGCTGGGAATCTCTCCAAACCTCCCATTCCAGAGCTGCTCCAGGCACTTTTGCCCTCATTAAGTGTCACCCTTTTGATGCTCCGGGGCAGCAGCGAACACCATTAGCGGGGCATTGTGTGGGCTTGGCTTCCCCACTGGAGGCTGGGTCACCTTTATCCTTTTGCCACCGAACCACTGGAGTGAAGATTAATCCAGGGAGTAATTGCAGAGCTCTGAAATCTGCCTGGCCAACCTCTCCCGGGCTCCCCAGCAAACCCAGCAGCCTCCACATCGCTGCTGCCAACACCAGTCACAAAGGAAAAGCCATTAGTGAGCAATTACATTGCAGCAGGATTTCCCCTCCACCACAGCCTAATGAGGATCACCAATTCAAGAGGAACTGCTGCGAGGATGAATGAATAATGAGAGAAAGGGGATGGGAGTTTCTGTAATCCCACAGAATAAGAAACAACCCTGTGAAGGAAAAGAAAAACATATGCTGGAGCTCTGCTCCGAGCTACGGCCAGATGTGGGTGTTTTTCACAGTGACAGGAGGCACCAATGGGTTCCAAAAGCATCCCAGAGGCCCAGGGCCAAGTCAAGTCCCTACAGGCACTGTCCTCTTACACCAGCTCTTCACTCCAGAAGTTAATTCAATTTTGGGGGAAAACTTCTGACTATTAACAACAGGTCACTGCAACAAAACACTTCCCAGCAGGGTCAGTGCCTCTGTGTCACCCACAGCTCCTGGCAGGCTGTGCCAGAAATTGCTACCTTGAAATAAGAACACCCTAAAAAACAAGTTTACTCTAGCAGCATATTTTTTTGTTTAACCCAGGAGCTCAACTCAAATTATATTGTCTTCTTTACAGTAACAAAAATGCAAGTGGAAAAAAAAAAACGTGTATAAATGCTGCCTTCTATTTAATGGGCAAGTGGAATTCTACAGAGTCTGGCATTTAATAGAATCGTGGAATCATTATGACTGGAAAAGATCTTTAAGATCATCAAGTCCAACCATCAACACACCACCACCAGATATTTTGAAGAAACACTTGCTGGTGTGTCCCTCCTTCAGCCACAGTGCCAAGATGAAGCTCTGGAACAGGAATTACCTGCTCCAGCACCACCTGCTCCAGGGCAGCATGGCAAGGAAACACAGCTCAGGGCAAGGCAATTCCTCCCTGGATGGAGAAATACCCCGTTACACTTACCTGAGAAGGCCAGACTTGTATGAAACAGAGTAATCTGTAAAAACCAGCCCAAGGACTGCGTGTGCCAGGGCAGGAACCCCTTCCCATGGCATCCCCCTCATCCTCCACCTGGGATGTGACCTGGGGTGCACCGCAGTCACATCCATGGGAAAGAGCCAGCAGGGCTTCTTTGGATCTGTCCTTACCACATACACTCATCTTTGCTTGCTAATTACAATTTTTTCTATTGCTTTTGGGAATCTTCCAATTGGCTGAGCACGACTTGGGATCTTTAAGCCACCGTGGTCAAAGGAGACTTGTCCACAGGATGGACTTCCAGCATGGACCAGAAAACTCAGTTTAATCATTGTTTAATCCAGAAAAACCACTTTTAACATAAATCAAAGGCTTTGGGGTCAATGACTAATAAAGCAAGAAAGTTAAGACATCAAAACATTATTTCCCTTTAAAAGAGCACTGGAAAAAAATCAAGGCTTTATTTGAATAAATGTTACACAACATTCTTTATCATTTACTTCTCAGCAAACCTTAAAGGGTGAATCATATTTTCCTCATTCAAGTCTACAAAATGAAAGAGGCATAGTGACCATTCAATATACAGACAAGAAGGTAGCACGGAGCAAAGCTTAAATATTAAGCAACTAAAGCAAAAAAGTGAAAAGCAATACATTACTGTAATTCTCTATCATTAGAATATCCCTGACAATTTCATTTCCAAATGAAAATCTGGTTTCAAACGCAATGGCTGCGATTCTTGCTGTGAAAACCAACGCAGACACATCAGCTACCTTGTCTATTTGATGCTATTTCTATATACCCATATTCTCCAATGCAGACCTGCATCTCTCTCAAGTGAATTTCTTCTATTTCAGCTGCTGTGCCCAAGTGCTCCCAGAGGGGAGGAAACGAGAGCCCTGGTGAGATCAGGTGTCACACAGACAGGCACTACTGGCTTCCACTTACAACATCAATCACTTCTCCATCAAATGTGCAATAACCCTGCTGGGACAGTCCTGGGCCTTTTTCCTGAGCAGAAACTGGTTTGTGCCATGTTTGGTGGCTTCTTTTCTGTTTGGTTTTTGTGGGGGTGGGTAAAAATGTACTTGATTAGGCCAAGGCCCCCCATTCCTTGTCAGTCCAATCAGGTCTGGGTCTCTGGAGGTGAAAGGCTGGCACATACCCGGCACCAAATCTCCCCTTTCCTCGTGTCACACGTCCTACTTTTTCAGCTGTAGCCAAATCTCAGGCCTTGAACAGGAACAGAACCTGATCCTCTTCAACTGGTGAAAAGGAAAAGCACTGTAGGAGAAACATTTACCTCAAATTAAAAAAACAAATTTATAGTTTATGATGAAATTATTATGAAAAATGGTACATTTTGAACCTACTGTACAGCATTATACAGCCAGTTTTTAAAAAGTAGGTAGTGAGTACCCAATTTCTGGATCTGTAAATAAAGAATTTACTTCTGAAAAGCAGAAACTGAACCAGCTTGAGGCAAGAGCTGACACACACTCAGTGTGTGGATCCCTGCTGGGCCTGCCTGGGATTTGGGTGCCTGTCCCAGCCTCTCACTTCCCCCTCTCCGATTGTTTAACAAGTATAAACCTGTTGCCAATGATAGAGTTATCCTAACTTCAAATTCCATGTGATTAATTCAGGCTCCAGACACAAAGAAAGTGTCTTTGTGCTGACCCAGAGGCCCCTCAAAAAGGTCTCTCTGGTTTTAAACGATCAAGACAAAGACACTTTATTTTCTCCAATTGAATCAGGATATTAGTAAGGAGGAAAAGAGTTTACTATGAGTCTTTTCATCTCTATAGAAAAAAAATTTGACTTTTAGTAGATTACGTGCACATTTTCATTTCTTCAAAACAAATATTTATTTTCCCAGGTTACACAATAAACCCCCTGCTAAGAACTTTAAAGAAATGATTCTGCCGAGACAGTGTGCACACAATGGAAATAATTAGTGACAAATAAATTAATATTTAATAACTCAAGATTTCAGCAGCGTGTCCAGCATTCCCAAGCTCCACTGAAGTAAGCCTTACCCAAGACATTTGGGGGAGGGGAATAAAATGGATAAAACCCACTGGGTTTCTTTTTTTTTTGATTTACAGCTTTTCAAAGAAGTCAACGCAACTCAGATCAACAACCATCAGAAACACTAATAAAACCTTTGCTCTCTACTAGTTACCTATCTGAAAAATATTTATGTCAAAAGGAAAAAATAACCCATGATCTGAAATAGAAATGCCATCCCATTTAATCACTCTCCATTCATGATTCCCATCCTGTTTAAGGATTATAAGCTGCTCTCTGCCTCGTAGCCCCTCTCAACGTTATTCCACAATCCTCAATTCCCTAAGTGTTACAATAGCATAAAGAAAATGCAACCATATTCACACAGAAGGAGCTTTCCCATAAAACAGAGATCCATGGAGTTTGTGGTCACTGTCCTTTCCATCAGCTCTATGGGAAATGTTGGTCTCAAATAGCAGGACTGTTCATATTTCACAATACAACTGGGTTTGGACATGCTTTGATCACAGATCACAGCTCTGCTAACACCTGCACTAAATACTAACTAAGCCTCAGAGAATGGAAAATTGCAATGCTAAAGTCAAGAATTAAAAGAAAAAAGTTCAAAAGTTACAGTCAACTTCCCAGGCAATTGGCTCCGTCACTGGCACCTCTCAAAACATACAAACGTGACTGTCACATTACAAAAACCCCAGTTATCTGCAGTGAGTCTTCATACTAAGAATTCAAGTGGTTCCTTGCATGTAAGTGTCATATAGTCTTTAATAATTTCATGCGTCATTTATTGCAAAAAAGTTTTATAAAATATCTCCTAACATCTTTTTAAACTTTAAGGAAAATGTACATTAGGTACAGGTGCCCTAACGGGGTGTGAGGGGGAGCTTTAACATCTTTACCCCCTTTCACCTTCAAAAAATGTTTACTACTTGGTGAAGATTTCAGAGGAAAAATAGGACAACTCAGTCTCAGATTTCTTTCAGTCCTGATGAGCTGGTGCTCTTCGTGGCAGTGTAGTGAGGTTCCATAAAAACAGCGGATGATTAGTGTCTCTGAGCTGAAAAGGGGAGAGAAAGGGAAAATGGTTAAATGTCTTCCAGTACATATTGCAAAAGTAGGTAAAGCAAAATCTGAGGTGGCCAGAAAAGTTACTGGTTCACCTGCTTTGTGCATTGTGTGCAGAAGACAAAAAAAATAGGTTTACATTATCACCAGACATACACAAGTGAACAAACTCCTCCGTTGGCTGGAGTTTGGGGGGGAGCGACCGTACCAATCTGTGTTAAATCTCACCCCGTTTCAGCATCCAGAGAGAATTCCAATTATAAAGACACTTAAAGACAGCTCAGGAGGGAGGGAGATTAATTCACCAAATCTATACATTGATGTTTAGTTCACAACAAAGCTAAACCTGATCCTGCAGTGCCCTGCAAGACCCAAGTGTGTGTGTGAGCACTGAAGTATAAACCTGCTAATTGTGTTTCTTTTCCATGATTGCTTATGTTTTCACATTTACTCCACAGAACTGGAATAAATGATGACAAAGCAGACGGGAACAGTCCAGTATTATGTACTGCATGAGATAACCACCAGTCAGCCACCACTTCTTACTGGGAGAGAGGAGAGGCCCTGGCACAGGTTACCCAGAGAAGCTGTGGCTGCCCCATCCCTGGAAGTGTCCAAGGCCAGGCTGGAAAGGGCTTGGAGCAACCTGGGCTAGTGGAAGGTGTCCCTTCCCATGGTAGGGGGGTGGAGCAAGATGGGCTTTAAGGTTCCTCCCAATCCAAACCATTCTGATTTTATGAATATTACACTCCTGAGATGTAATAACTAAAATCCAAGCTGTCCACGTGCAGTTACGTGTCTTGTTCTCCTGGTATTGTGGAGGGACATTTCTTACCCTGCAGATATCCCTGGTGGGAACCACACGCCATAGGGACTGGTGACCCAGAGACCAAAAGGGACAAAGAGCAGAGTTCCCACAAAAGCCGGAGAGTCCCTGAGTCCTCACAGCCTGTGCTGCTGCACCTGCAAAGCTGCTGGTGTCAGCTCACGACCTGTGTCACTAAATTCCCCGACCCTCGTGAATGCAGCACGTTGTCTGTTTCATCAATCAATCCATGGGGTCATTCACTCCATCATGTAATCCCAGGTTTGTGGGGCAGTGACAGCTTAGCCTGACTCTGAGGGCACGGCTCTGCCATGTGCACAGTGAGCTCTCAGCAGTCTGGACTCTGGTTTCAGGCAGTTTCATTCAGTTGCTGGAGACAGAATCACAGAATCATTAAGGCTGGAAAAGACCTCCAAGATCATCGAGTCCAACCTGTGACTGATCCCCACTGTGTCAGCCAGCCCAGAGCACTGAGTGCCACATCCAGTTATTCCTTGGACACCTCTAGGGATGGGGACTCCACTACCTCCCTGAGCAGCCCCTTCCAGTGCCTGACAACCCTTTCCATGAAGAAATTCTTCCTGATGTCCAACCTGAACCTCCCCTGGCACAGCTTGAGACCATTTCCTCTTGTCCTGTCCCTTGTTCCCAGGGAGCAGAGCCTGACCCCTGCCTGGCTCCCCTCTCCTATCAGGGAATTGTGGAGAGCGAGAAGGTCCCCCATGAGCCTCCTTTTCTCCAGGCTGAGCCCCCTCAGCTGCTCCTCATAGGATGACTCTCCAGACCCTTCTCTACGGAGTCATCTTCCTCCAGGAATAGAGGCAAAAATATGTGTGTCAGGACAAGCCCCGACATGACTTACAGCCTTTCCCCGCCGATGTCCCACTGAACTCATTTCACAGCCACTTCCCCAGGAGCCAGTTCTGGAACAGGGATTCTGATTTTTTAACGTGAAAATTTTCTCAATCCCATGTATCTACTGCTGTCCAAAGAGAAGCACTGCCTGTGAAAGTATTAGCTTTTCTCTCCAGAGGAGAAGCAGAAGGACAACAGCCCAAAACCATGATCCCAATTTAAATAGTTACAGTAACACCTGTGTATCTTCCTACGGGACTAATGCTGTGTCTGCATCAAAACCATGGAACAGAAGAAACACCAACTGCTATTTCACTGCTACAGATTCCATCTGTAACCAGTGGAGAGGAGTTAACCAGGCTTCTCTTCCGGATAATGAGCTGCTAAAAGCAACCAGAACTGTTGCATTCTTTTACAGCCCCAGACAACCTTCGACAGCAGGGCCTCAGCTACAAGGAAAGAGCAGCAACACATTCTTCCATGTACATGCCTAATTCCCTGAAAAATAAATATATAACCCAGTATCAAGAATTTCTAAAATGTGGCCAAATCCAGTCTTTTTCATATAAATGTATCAGAAGAGATTATCCCCAAATCCCTCAACACTTGAGAAATCTCAAGGAAAAAGGTTTAGGTTTTTTTTTTCATTAACTAAACTTCTAACTAAACTAACTGAAATTCTTTGAAAAATCCGGTTTTCATGGACTTAGTTATTTTTCACCAGAGCTACTAATTACCAGCACTGCCACCATTTTAAAATGCTTTAAAATCCTGAACCACTGTGGAGGTAGAATTAAAGAGGAGCGTTTCCTAAAGCCAAACAAACCCCCTACATGTTGCTAAATAAAAAATGATGCAAAATTAGCATTTAAGTAAATATTTGCTCAGAATTGTATCTGCTTACTTTGCTGGCAAAGCCAGTACCTTCTTTCCCATTTTGCACGTGTTAGAAGAAGGTAAGGACAATTCTGCCACCTGAATTGTGCTGTGCTTTATTACAGAATCTCTTGGTGGTGGTAACAAGCTCGTGAGCGCCAGTTTGCCTTCTAAATCAACGGATCCACAGCACATGCCTGGCATGTATGAGGATATTTTCTATTCATATTGTATATTTGACATCAAAACCACCACTAAAAAATATGAAAACTGACCTAGATCTATTTTTGTAAAAAAAAAAAAAAAAATCTAATTTAAAGTTGCTTTGTTATATAAATTCCATCATCCAAGCAGGAGTTTGCAGAGGCCCCTGGCAGGAGGTGCAGTGCAGGTTCCTGCATGGGGAACCTCAGACTCCAATTTACATTACACCAAGCGTGACTCCTGCAGGACTGTGATCGGGACAGGGAACAATCCTTCATTATAGGCATAATTCTACGAAGATTCTGTTTTTTCCAAACCAAGATTGCTAATAACAAAATGACAGGATCACACAGATCATCTGTTTTCTCCCAGTCCGAAATGCTGGCTGCATTTAGCCTGTTCCTGACAGAGCTTAGCCTGATCCATTGTTTTTGAAAACCTGGAATTACAGAAACAGCACTCAGGATTTCACTATAACACATGCAATAAATATTCTAGTGCTTAATTTTAACTCCCTGTCTTTATTTTCAGTAAGATTTCCTGTTCCAGCTGTGACTCACCAGAAGCGTGTTTCCCCTCTGCACCAATCCCACAGGTATTTACACACCTGGAATATTCTCAGTTCCCAGAGTCCCCTCTTCCTCCTCTGGACTGAGGAATGAAATCACTGGTATAGAAACTGAATTACAGTTTTTCAAAATATGTCTGGTCCTGATTTGGGAAATAACTTGTCAAACGCAGCCCAAATAAATCCCACGGATCCGTTTGTCTTCACGCACTGAACGAGCAAAGCCCGAATTTAAACTCGCTCCAGGGGATCCTGATTCGTTCCCTGAGCCAACTCCTACCTGCAGACTGCTGTTAACATTATCCCCTCGGGCCGTGGCAGGAAGTGAAGATCAAAGATGACACATCCCATCGGCACAAGCACAGCAGTCACAGTTCCCAGCCCTGGGTAGGATATTCCACACGCACGACTGTCTCCTGCTCCCATTTGCCTCCCTCTTGGATGTGCTCAGCTCTTCTGAAGTACAAAAGCCCTGAGCTATCAAAAACATCCATTTTCCAGCTCCTGCTATTCCTACCTCACACCAAGAACACCACCTGCTTTTTCTTGGGGAAAACATGGAGCTGTGGATCCGAGTTCCCTTCAGCAATTAGTACCTGGCACTACAGGTGCCAGTGCTGCTCCAGGGAGTTATCCCAAACTGCCCACTCTGGGAGCAACAACAAAGCTGTGCAGGGAAAAAGCACAATAACAAGCCAGTCACCAATTCACTGTCACCACAGCCACGTCTGGGAACTATTTCGCCTTGTGTTCACACAAGGGCAGTTTTGTCACAGTTAAATTTAGGAAAAAAAAAATCTAAATTAATTTAAATTACAGTCTGGATTGGTATCCATATCCCAGGTATTACAGGAGACTGAAATGTATCAGTACATCATAGGAAACTATAACCTGCTATCAGGATCTAACAATTAAAATCCAATAATCAGAGGTATTTCTGACACAGGGAGGAATTGCTTCTGTTTGGTAAAACCCACCTACATTACCATGAACAGTTCTTGCCACTGAGGTCAGAAACAGCTGAGTTCAGACTAGAACAAATGCCTGGAAATGCCAGGAGGGTAAGCAGGGGAAAGCCACCTTACAGAGGGATCTTATTTATCTAAACATCCAGACTATAAATGCACTGACAGGGTGACACTGTGGGAGGGATCTATTTAAACCAAAACACAAAGTTGTAACAGGGAACAGCAGCTGAGGGGGTTTAAATGTTCATTAGGAATTTGCCCTCCTAATTGTTAAGGACATGGATCATAACAGGTTCTTTCCATTAGGGATTAAGAGTAATTTGAAGGTGGATATTACATCCCCATCTCACAAGCCTGGATCTCCTGGATCTTTAGGTAATTTGCAGCTACAGAAGTTCCCAGTGTTACAGGCCTGTCCTGATGTTAATCATGGGTGATCCCTCACCACTCCAGCCATTTCAGAAGTTTTGTTAGTTATACAAAACTTTCCTTTTTCAGTGGTCAAAGTCATTTTACCAAATGGATTATGACACAACACTGCCATCCCTTTAAGCATGAACTCACTCCACTTACCTTCCAGCTCAGTCTGTGCCTACAGATCAGTGATCCCCCTGCACTGCCTGAATTTGATCATTCCTGTAGGCATTTATTGGAATACAATTATAATGAAAAAGATGGACCAAAACAGCCTTCCCCTGATGATCAGTCTCCTCCTTTCCAGAACTCCTCAGCCAAGGAGGCAGCTCTATTTTTTCACTGTACTTCACAGAACAGGCATAAGGACAGATGATAATGCTGAGAAGCAGCTACTGAGACTTATTTTACAAAATTCATGTTCTTATTCTACTCTGAGAGCTTAGAGGACACGAATAGAAATCAGTTTCAGGATTTAAGAGAGTTAACTAGAACCAAGCCTAAGGCCAGCAATGCAAAAAAGCAACCCTTATCTCTTCCTCCCTTGTGCTATTCTTAATCCTAATCACACTTAGAAACCACTTGGAAAAAATATTTTACAACATACTCTGAAAAAAAAAAAAGTCTTTTCAGCCTTGCACAGACCTCAATCACCCCCAATAAACCCCCCTCCTGGGGAGGGAGCTGGTGGTTCTGTAGGTTTCAGACTAAATATTATCAGAGATGATTATCTCATTGAAGTGTTGACATAAAATTACAACTCTAATTAGAAAAATAACAAATATTTGTTCAATTTCCTGTATGACTCCTCTGCAGAGACATACAATCATCTGCCATTGCTTCCAGCTTTACTCCTGAAGGGCTCACACCTTCAAACACTCCTGGGAAAGGAAATCTGTCTAAGTTTCAGAATAACTACTCTCTCCCAAAGCATTTTCACTGAAGCTAAAGATCTTCAGAAGAGAACTCTTGTACTAGGAACTCATCACCCCCTGTCACATTTTCCCCCTAAATTGAAAGGCCATACATATTCAACAGCTCCACTGAGGAATTTCATTAAGTCAAAAAGGCATCATGTGCAATTTATTCTATTAAGCTGATAGAAAAGTAACAGCCACCCTTTCTACTGCTGTTTACCTTCTGAAGGCAGAATCATGGAATCATTTAGGCTGGAAAAGACCTCCAAGATCATCAAGTCCAACCTGTGACCCATCACCACCTCATCAACCAGACCAGAGCACTGAGTGCCACCTCCAGTCATTCCTTGAACACCTCCAGGGGCAGGGACTTCACCACCTTCCTGGGCAGCCCCTTCCAATACCTGACCACCTTTTCCATGGGGAAATTCTTCCTGATGTCCAGCCTGAACCTCCCCTGGCACAGCTTGAGGCTGTTTGCACCCATTGCTTCCTCACACAGATGCCTGATCCCGGCACAGGGCAGCTCCTGGCGGGAATTATGGATAAGTTATTGATAAGTCATTTAAAACATCACTCCAACTTAGAACTGTGTCCCAGCTCCAGGAGCAGCATTCCACACCCCGTGGGCACTGCTGGGAGCACGCAGGCACATAAAAGTGGGGAGTGTTTTCACAGTTTGTAGCTAAACCAGGATGTTTTGTCTAAGACTTTGAGGCTCATCTCACCTGCCACAAGCACAGACACGAACTGCAACCAGGCTTTACATTAAACCCAACACCTCATCCCCTGCAAACACTGTTACCTCACAGGATTTGCTAATTCAGAGTGAGAGGAAAATCATGGATGAGTATGAAGAGGATATTTTCAGCCTAATGTAACATGATGCTGTAAAAAGAGGTAATTTTTTTCAACAAATTGGATCTATTTGTTTTGGTACCTGTTAAGTCTGGAGCGACACAGCACATTCACTATAGAACTTAGGAAAGACTACTTCAAACAGATCAACTACAAATCAAAGCTGCCTCTTTAAATGCCTTTCATAAACAGTTCTTTTGAACACAAAGCAATCTAAAGAAAGCCCTCTCATGCCTATTGCTACCCCAGTGAACACCTGAGCAAACTTTGCCTATGTAAGCTCTTAGTGCTACTCTAGTTTTATATAAATTAAGAGATAAGAGTACAAAGCTTCCAGGTCTTCTAAAGAAAAAAATAACACTATCAATACTGATTTCACCACTACTTGGCTCAGAACACCTAAAATTAAAACCAGTTCACTTGAGCTTCTAAACCTCAAGGAACTGGTGTAGACATCTGACCCACCTTGCATGGGCTCTGGATCCAAAGAGCAGTTTGCTTTAAAAACAAAATACAGCTTCTTTACTAAAATCAACTGTTTCTGTTTGCAGGAGAGAATATATAAAAGTGAAACAGATTTTTTTTTCCAATTATTTTTTTTTAACATTATGAAATTTATTGTGTGTTTATCACATTCAAAAAGCATTGACCAGTGGGGTTTCTTGGGAACTGTTAGAATGCCAAGGTAGATTTGGAAGCTTAATTAGTACCTAATGACTGTCACCTTGAGGAAAATTTGAACAGCCATATGTTTAACACTTTAGACTTCCAATAGTTCTGTGAGCACAACAGAATAATTAAATAATTTTAAAAAGTAAAAAGAAAATTAATATTTTGGGAAGACCAGACAGTATTATGAACATATGAAGTTAAAAATATTTAAGGGTTTGATGATTAAATCCTTACCCCCATTTTCATGTCTGTTAAAAATCTAATTTCAGCCTAAATTTCAGCTTAAATTTTTACATCTGTCATGATTGCCTACATGGGCAGTTATGGAAAAACCAGGATGAAAACTACTTTGGGATGAAGGGTGGGAGACTCTTCAGGAGGCACTGCAAGACTGAAGCTGGAGTGGGTTGGAGGAGAGACAGGAATTCACATGGTCAGATAAGGACCAGAACTCAAAGAAAAAAAAAAAACTAACAATCAAGTCAGTTGCATGAAAATGCCCCAACATGGAGCAAAAAACATGCAAGAAAAGCTGAGGTGGCCGTGGAGAGTGGGTCTGACTGGGTTAGAAAGATGGAAAACTGAAAACATTTCCCCACTGTACAAGTGACCTTATCCACAGTCTCTGTCCAAACAAATGGACTAAAAGCTAATTAAGGGGGAAATTTGATAAACTTTACAGAAAGCCCTCTACAGAGCTGGTTCTGAAACAAAAGGGACAGGTAATTGCTCAATCTCCAAATTAAGACTGAAGTATACCAATAGTATTTACATCAAGCAGTTATCGTTAAGAATGCATGAAAAAGGACAATTTACTTTTTTAAGAGTGTCCTCTAAATCCGGCATACAGATAAAGTACTCTGACATCCTGGATTTGTTTCAAAGCTTTTTGAGAAACACACACAAATAATTGAGATTTAGTCAATTTTATTTACAGTTTGTTTTTTTTACATTTCAGAGCATTACACAATTACATATTCTCATTTTCTGACCTGCAAACAGATACCTTAAATGGAAATAATTAAAAAAAAAAAAAAAAAAAAAAAAAAAAAAAAAAAAAAAAAAAAAAAAAAAAAAAAAAAAAAAAAAAAAAAAAAAAAAAAAAAAAGAAGTTAGATACATCCAAAATGCAACAATTACACATCTAACAATTCACAAAGTGTAATTTACTAGGACGTATCCTAAGAATTTAGGAACAACCAGTCAGGAGAAAATCTGACCAATTTCAGCAATTGATATTTACACATTCAAAACAAAGCCTCTCTTAATCTAAACCTCCAGGCAAATGGCCTGAAAGATTTCTTCAGGAAGAAAGACCAGTATGATTCACACCTATGCAGCATTAACAGCCCTTGATCCCAAACACTGAGCGACTCCTCAGCTTTGTCTTAGAGCTACAGGCATCCCTCGACTTCTCCGACCCTGAAGTGATTTAGTTGTGCCCCCATGTGCATAGAAAGGTTGAGTGTTTAAGTGGTCACTACGATAAAACCCCATTTAATCTGGTCTTTAAGCCACATGAATTCTTCTTCCTTAAAAGTTTCAGCCCATCTCTAACACCATTTAACCCGGCCTGTGCGGATCAGGACATGCCTCCAGATGTTTAAAGTGGGCTTTGAACCCACTTGGAGCGGCCAGACTAAATCCATTAGAGACTAGTTAAAATAATCTTTAAAGACCATTTAGACAAGGCTTACATTTCTACACTTCCCTGATGGGCCACCTAATGAAACAAAACAAAAAAGTCACAGCTACTACTTTCATCTCTTGTGTCAACCCTTTGCCACAAAGCAACTAGTTATATAATGGGTAGAAACTACTACAAAATTCCCTGCAAATCAGCTGCCTTTCAGCTGAGGCTATGGCTCCTATGCATCAGGTGGTTGAGGAGGTTTGTTTTTTCTTTTTTTTTTTTTCTCTCTTTAAAAAAAAATTCTCACTTGAAAAATACTGAAGTCCTCACTTTAGGCTAATTTTGATTGCATGTTCAATTTGTTTCACTGTCAAGAAACCGCTACAAATGGAACGAGTTTAGTATAAAAAGAGCAGTCAACCGAGTGCAACTTCTGACTCGCCAAGTCCTTCACGGTAGTTCTCTAACTAGGCTATGGATTTTTGTGGAGCCTCCAGGTTTCTTGCCTACCTTACTTTCCATGTTCACGTTTCAAACTGCGTCAGCAGGGCCCGAACCTCGGGGGTGAGCTGCTTAGCAGCCTTGGCTGCCTCTGTGACGGCCTTGCGGTACAGACCCTTTCTCTTCTTATTAAAGCGCAACTGGAAGCTTTCTAAAAAGGGGGAGAGCTGTGCAAGAGCAAGGAAAGATGTTGTAGTGGAGCCGAACCACGAGATACGAGCCTCCTGCCGAACTAAAAGGCCGTTATCTTTCCGGCTCACAGTTATGGTAAGGATACGGGCTGGCCACCAAGGGAAGCCATAAATCTTGGCCCAAACAATGTCCCCTACACATACGGTCCTGCCATCTGGTGTGACACATTTAGAGACGTTTTTGGAAAAGACTTCCGTTTTCAAGGAATTACTGAGCTTTTTCTCTTCCTTCGAAGAGGAGGAGGAGGAGGAAGGTGCATGCATGCTGCCTGGAGGAAAATCAAAGCTTTCAGTAGAGCTACACTCAGAGTTGGTGGATTTCAAATCATCTGTGCTATCACTACTACAAACTGACGCACTGGAAGAGTCAGATTTCTTTTGATTAAGGGTCATGTAAACCGTTATATTGCTTTTGCTGCCTCTCTTGCCCAGTGTCTGGTGTTCATCCTGATCAACAGTTACATGCATTTCACTCGTGTCCTGAACCTCACTGCTGGCCTCTTCGGGGCCTTCTGAGGGGCTCTGATTTTCTGAAGGGGCCTCACCTGCTGAGCGGGTGGAGGAGCAGCGAGACTGGGGCTTAGTTGCCATCTTGCCACTCCGTATTTTCTCAAGTCCTGTCTTGAGAGAAGAGTCATTTTCTTCATTCCGATACCTTTGTGGCTTTAAACGCAATCGGGGCGGGAGGGAACCTGAGCTGGTGTTCTGGAGACGCCGCGTGAAGTGGACCTTAGAATGTGCATTTTTGGAAGAGGAGGTTGCACTCTGCTTCTTTTGTGCCTTTTCTTTGGCCATTTTCAAGACTTCCCGAGCTTTTGCATGATCCATGTTTTTGCTCTGGAGCACTTTTTTTGTATTTAACTGCGCTTTTGAAGTATTTGCTTGTGCGGAAACTTTAACTACTCTGCTTCTGCCGTGGGCAATATTTGAAACCTTGACCACAGCGTTCCTTTTCTGGCTTTCGTTTTGGCTTTTTCCCTCCACCTTGTGGTCAGTCTTAAGTTTTTTATTCACAGTAGTCACGCTCTCGTTTCTTCGCTTTTTACTGTCCTCGTATTTTGAAGAGTCACTTGCGTTGCCACCTTTTTTGATTTCCTTTTTTTCAGCGACAACGCTGTTTTTGCACTTGTCACACAAGACCTGCCGGGGCCGTAGTTTGATCGCGTTCATGATCGAAGTGGGTTCCTCCCTGTACATTTTACGCTTGGGCCGCTTGATTTTCCGGGGTGGAGGTTGAGGTATTGACTGGTTATACGTGTCCCTGATAAACAAAGGAGGAGGGTACGGTGCTCCCTCGTGAAAGAGGGGAGGTGGTTTAGAAGTCCATAGGCTTTTAGCTATGCTGGGCTCTGATGGTTGTGTGAGGGGAGAGTCGTCAGGGACTGCAGCGTCAGACTCACACTTCACCTGTGCCTCGTCTTGGAATGGTTTACTTTGGAGCTGCATGGCTTCAGGTTTGTCCTTGTATTCCCTTTTAGGAAATATGGTCACAGGGATTCCATGGGGTCCAAACCTTTAAAGAGAAGAAAAAAATAAAATTGAATGTTTTGAGGGACCTTTTGCTGCATTTGTTACGCAGCATTCGAAAACCTGTCTGCATTGGGTAGCCAGCATTTGAAAGACACGAGTCCCAGGAAAATCAAAAGCTTCATATCCAGCCTTGTGGGAAGCTTTCAAAAATCAGGACACTAAAGCAAAGTCAGTAGAGAACTAGAAATACACAACTTCACTTATCATCAGTTCCTCTTGCATCAACAAGATGCCCTGATAATGTATCAAAAATATCTTTTACATCAGTAAAAGAATTAACTTTATCCCTTTAGAAAACACAAACATACAAACTCATCCCATCAACTCCAAATCTACCCAAGATTATTTTCCATACTAAGTCAATTTTATGTGAAGGCATCTTCAGTGACTTTTACAAAATCCTTCCATTTTTAGCATAGCAGAAAAGGATGAATGTTTCAGATTGAAGTGAGACAAATCTGCACTGTATAAATCCTTGCACTGAACACA
The DNA here is from genome assembly GCF_003031625.1 of Empidonax traillii. NCBI lineage: Eukaryota > Metazoa > Chordata > Aves > Passeriformes > Tyrannidae > Empidonax > Empidonax traillii. Next base: position 2,317,089 of record NW_020955215.1, read on the forward strand.
GAGTGCCATCACTCTTCATCCACAAAAGCTCAGCACTTGATCATCTGATGCATTACAGCCCAAAACTTGCCAGCCCACCAGTTCTGAGTTTCTCCCAGCAAAAGCACCCTTACTGCAACTCAGTGCAAACCACTGCTCTCTGTTCTGCAGGCAAACAAGGTTTAAAACCTTTCTCTGTTTTTCTCCAGACTAGAATTACTCCTGACCCAGATCCTTCCTGCCCCATTTGACTCACACAGAACTTGTCTCGATCCTGATTTGAGGAGAAGAGAATAAAAAATCCCAGCAGGAATTAGGCATTGGCTCAACTTTCCCCTAGGAGTCCAACAGGTACCAACCCTTCTGCAAAGGGCTGTACCAGGAGGGAAATTCCAAGGGAAGCCAGTGCATTTTATCCATTTACACTACATCATGCTGATCTTCTCCTGAGAGCAAACTAAAAATAAACTCCTTTTTCAACATTGTAACTTTCAATCAACAGAACCGGGTGGGGGGGGTTATAAAAGGTTATTTCACCTCCCTTGGGTTCCACTCCACATCTCCCAGTGAGGTCCCAGCCTCACACAGAGCTGTCCCCGTGCTGCTCCGAGCACTGCCCAGCTCCAACTCCCACTCCCACACCAAGTGTGTGGTTCCTGTTAGTTGGTATTTTAATAGTTTGACCTTAGTGCAGTAACACGGTGGACAAGGAATTGCAACTCAAATGCCAAATCTTCCATCTTAAAAATCACTAAAACATCATAACGTTTATCCCACCCTGCCTGGCAGGAGAATGAAGTTATTCCTCAAGATCTGTCCTCAGGTTCACACTACTTTGTGTTGTTGCACTGTGGCTGCTCAACTGCAACTGATTGAACTGAAGTTTATTGTAAATATTTTCTGTCCAAGTTGCCTCCCTCAAAACTGGTTTTGAAAAAAGTCATCATATGCGTTAGAAGGTTCTTGACGCTGTCCCCAACCAAAGCCATCACTTGTCTGTCCTTCTGCTTATCTCTTAAGCCTCTTTTTACATCTAAAAGTTTTAAGTGAAACAAACAACCTACCCAAGGTTAAACTACCCACCCAGTTTGCACTTCATTACAGAAGGAGAACAGAAATAGCAGAGCTCTAAGCAAAGGGCACCCGAACAAAGTTGTCATCAAGAGAAGGGTCATTCAACACGAGACAATTTACATGCCCATGTTTTTCCATGTTACATTCCCACCTTTGAGCCCTGGAGACAGAAGAAGGAGCCCAGGGGATAGACAGAGCAGCTCCGTCCTGGCCCATGGGCTGACCAGTGCTCTTTACCCCAACCCTTGGTTTCTGAGGTTGGGACCCATTCCAGTTGAATTCCACACATCTCCCAGAAAGGAGCAGCAGAACTAAACACAGTCCACTGCAGTATTGAGGGCTACAGCAACTTATAAACATTCAGCAGCTCATCCAGACATTTTTCCAGCCTACAGTCTGGTATTAAACCACCAGGGACTCACTCATAACTAAGTTTTAAGTTCCCCCAAGTCCCACAAGTCCATCAAGTGTAAAGAAGTTGCTTTTCCACAAACACTTTTCCTTCCACTAAGGATTGTGAGCAAGTTATTCAATTCCAAGGAGGGATTTAAAAGAAACTATCAGCTGACCATAATTAGATTAGCAATATTTTCAGTGTTCCTTGCATCAAGACCTTCAGCTTCTAAGAGGAAATATGATCAGATCCAGATCCTATCTTTCATCACCTGATAAAGATTACAGGATTTGGGAAAAAGTTAATCTATGGTAAGTCTTGAAAACAAGGTAGGGCAAGATCTCTGCTGTGCCCAGACAAACACCTCAAGAGTAGAACTAGACAGGAGTGGGACATCAAATGTGCAAACCCCACACAGAGAAACATCACTTACAACTCTTCTCACTCTTCTCACTTCTGCCTCAGGAATTGCATTTCTGAGCCCTCGCAAGACATTTCCAGAGTCCAGTGCACAAGCCTTTCTCCCAGAGGGCATTTATGCTGACTCTGATTTAGGAAATTAAACATTATTAGCAGTGACTAGGAAGAACTGGATGAGGAGGGCTGCAAGGTTCTCCAGAAGGATCCCCTTTAAGTACTTCGATTCTCTTTTCTCAGGTTTTTGTTCTACTGCCTCACAAGCCCAGTCAGCACAATTACCACTCCAGAGGCCTGGTGGAAAGCTCAGCATGTGACAGCTCCTATCAGGTCAAAGATTAATACTGCACCATAGACTCTCCTTTCCTTCAAGCACCTGCACAATACACAGGCCAAAGCTGAAGAACAGGACAGCCAAAGCGGAATTTTTACCTAAGATGCAAACCTGCTTTAGTAAGACACAAAACCAATCCAGACTGAATCTCTGAAGGCAAAGTGTGCCTCACAAAAGGTACTGTTTTAACAGATGAATTAGAATCTCCCATCCCTGCCTACCTAAAAATGAGTGAACTGGGGAATTGGAGAACATTCATGGATATTGTTTAGTGCCAGTTATGCCCAACCCTATTCCTGTAAGGGGTGTGTCAATACATACAGGTACAACTAGCCAAGACAGTCCACCTGCAGGACGAGACAGATGTGGTAAAGGCCAAGAGACTGAGTATCATTTCCAACAGCTCAGTGTGTGGTGCCCTCTCTTTGGCCTCAGCCAACAGCAGACTGCATCCATAAACATGCAGTTTTTCGATTTCCTTCTTGGAGAATCAAGTTCTCCAGTTATGCAACTTAGAAGAATGACATGAAAATTAAGAAGAGAAAACAACGGCAGAAAAACTTACAAATTAAACAGTAAATGATACAGGGGGGAATTAAGACAAAGAACAAGGCAAGAAAAGAAGAATTTGTTTTTCTTAAGAGAAACAGCAGAATGAAGACAGGATCTTAAACCTATTCAAGACAAAGCGTGACACAGCATCTAATTACTTCAACAGCAAGCAAAAGTATTTACTGCATGTCCTGGGATTTCAGGCCCTATTTTCACATGTCTAGTACGTGGGCCTTGAAGACAAACGTTTCTCATACAACCACAATAATAAATTTTGCTACACCAGCTACAATGCTGAAATAGGCAGTAATGCCGTGTGTAGGCAGGTTAGACATAAAACTGCAAAAGTACTTGGCTCATCTGCTACAGAGATGAAAAAGGACTAAAAGGCTAAAAAAAATGTGTTAAAAAAAAAATCCAAGCAACACAACTCAGTTGTGCCACGACATTTAGTGATCATCACATCAGTCAGTGACTGATCACCTTTGAAGAGAAACCATTTCAGTTACTACAGCACTGAGATGACCCACTTATTTTGTTTGTCACCTGTTGCACGGTAAAGTACCGTAAGGAACTGCCTTCTCTTTATTCTAAAACAAACCAAAGTTTTAATACACTGATCCCAAGTCTCATCTATCCCCACAATATTATTTTTATCCAGAAAAGGCTACTCTTGAAAATATACACTTAATTACTGTTGGCTTAAAAAAAATCCCCCAGTGCCCAGGTTCCAGCTGCCCCCTGAACAGCCCCACTCCTGACTAACATAACACTTCTACCTCAGACCATCACACTCGAAGGAAGGATTCATTGACAGGGGATCTAAAACTGAAGTGTAACATGAAACAAATTAAGAAAGAGGTATTTCAACCTAATTCTAGGCAGCTGTGGAAAGCAATGCACTGCTGCCTGTGCAAAATCAGAACCAGTTTTCCAAGGTGCCAGTTCCTCTCCTGTAAAAGTGTCCCAGCTCTTTTTAGCTTGGAAAATGCACCTCTAAGAGAGGATGGTGTAAAAAAAAAAAAAAAAACAAACTTATCTCTGAGAGGTTTTTCAAGTAACCAGGGCAATCAGTAGGATCTAATCATATTTCTGCTATAGATATCCCTTCAATATACATATTCATTAAAGACATAAATAGCAACAGGAATACCAGGATCTATATTTAAGGAAGAGATTAATGGGGTAAGGGAGATCAATTCTGGCAGTTCAATGATATTTACAGTGAGAAGAGCATTCAACTGACCAGGATGTGCAGAGACAGAAAGATGATAAAATGAGGCTTTATTTTCACAGCTTGTCAAGTGCAAGTTAATTAACAGGTAGCCATGGCATCTAAAAGCCAGTCTGGGTACCAAACCCAGAAGTCTGTCATTTAAAGCCATATAGTTTTGTGTTACAGCCATTAAAGCTTAAGTACCTCAAGGAAAGTAAAACTACTTTTTTCAAATCTAAATCCTACAAAATTACTACAATGAATACACATTATTATTCAATTTGTATGCAAAACAGCACAGTTAAAGAGTATTTTTTAAGAAATAAACATGAGCTAAAGAACAAATCCCATCTAAAGCTGTATGTACATAAACATCTAAACAGTACACCCTGGGGCAAAGTGTTTTTACATTACTATGTGTAAGTCTTAAGTTCCCATCTTCAGCCTCCAATGCCTGACTTTTACTTCTCTATTAAAAGAAACAGAAATGAAAAAGCACCTTGTTCTGCCAAGAAGAGCCAAAGGAGAGAACCCACTGAACCAGTTCAGAACTATTTCCCATTTGTCTGTGGACACACTGAATTAAGGCCAACAAAGCACAGTAACTTCTAGTGTTCAAGTGTTAAATGAAGTCTGTTGTGAATGACTATGATCAAAACTCATCTTCAGCACTAAGTCAGAACTGCAGCAATCTCCTATTGCCTATTTCTGCATTGCTCTTGTGCTCAGTACCATCCTCAGTGTTCTGCAAAAGCCAAGACAAGCAACAACTGAGGCCATTTTTATTGCATGGATCAAAGTTCTAAGACCCCAAATGCTGGGAGTATAATAATATGCTGAAATAATATTGAGCTGAGGGTATATATTTCAGGTATCTAAACTGAGGCTTTAAATTATAATATTCAATGTAATATGCAGTTAGATCATAGCTCTTTGAACACTTAAGTATTGCAGAGCTCCTCAAAATAATCTGTATCCAAAACACAGATTATCCAACAACCTATTTTTAATGAAGGATCTACTTGGTGTGATGAAGCACAACAATGGAACACAGTGCTCTAAGTGGCAGTTTCCTGAAAAGAGCATTCCCACAAGCCAAACAATCAACTCCACATTTTACTCACCTCCTGAGCAATGTAACACCAGCTTAAACAGATTAGAAAACACATATTTCACTTAGAGCTCTCAAAACATGGCAAAGGATTGCAGTGTGAGGGACTCTTGGAAACAGCACAACAGAAAGAAGAGACATTGCCTCAGCACGGAGGAAAATTTGGTTAAAGATACGATGGTTCAAACTAAGTGCCGTGTCACAATCCACATCCAAACACACCAGTGGGAAGCTCACCTATGGAATAATGTGGTTTTGAAGCAGGTGCTCTGGCCTGAAACCCAAGCTCTTGTTTCTGGCACTTTCAGGACAGAGGAAAGACAAGAGCAGGGCATGCACAGAGTTGAGTTTGAGAAGTATCCCAAGAAAGCTGGTGAGAAGTATCCAAGGCAGCAGGTGACTTGAATTACTCCTGATTGCTGTAACCTTAGTCTCTGCTGCAAACACTGCCCAAGCAGAAACCAACACATGGCCACCAAACACTGTGCAAAGAGCCCCAAGGCTGCATTAGCTCACAGTGCACCTCTCCACGGACTTAGAAGCCCTTTGAAAGGCTTCAGCTTCCAAGAAAGTGACTCCCAGAAGTCCCTGGAGTCAGGATGCTGATGCAGGCTCTGAGGAATTATCCGTAGTGGAGACAGAAGCTCTGAGTTGATAAGGCTGAACACAACACAGGTGGTCCCCACAGAGTGGGAAGGCAACACACACCTTTCCATCAGACAGGATTTACAAGTGCATTCACAGAATTTCCTTCAGTTTTTTATAACCCAGAGTTCTATCAAGGACGTAAAAGTAAACTTTCAAAAGATAAAATGCTTCAAGTTTAGGCTTTCCACTAACTACTACAATTTTACTGGCAACCCTGTAAGATGAAGGTCTGTTTAAACCAAAAGTATCTTTTAAGAGTAGACACTTTGCTGATAAATTTGTTGATATATTTTAAAGTATTACACAATTGCAAAACGTTATTAGTAAGATAAAATATGTTGAATATACACTTCAATATACACCTTAAATATACACCTCATCCACACACCAGTCAGACCCAAAAACACGGAAGAGAAAGACACCACTGATTAATGGATGAACTTTAAGCCAATTCAGTGCCAAGATTCATCAGTCCCACAAAAGAAAATAAAACTGAAAGCAGATTGAAAATTTCACCTCTGACCTATCTCTCAACACGTTGAGCCAAGTCAACCAAGGAACCCTTAGAAAGCAGGATAAGCCACGCTGCTGGAATGCAGAGGAACACTGTATTACATCCCAGTCCAACAAAGAACAGCTGTAGGCTACAGATACCTCAGGAAAGAAGTTTGAGGCACAGTCCAGACACCCAATTTACCACTCCTTGTACTGGCTCAAAATCAGAAGCAGACTGGCAAGTGTTTGCAGTATTAATGTGTTTTATAACTATACTAGCAAAATCCTACAAGCTAGGCCAGTTTTTTCAGCTATTTCCACTTCCCAAGAGGAAAACTGGAAAAGAGAAAGCCTTTCAAAAAGCATTTGATAAGTGACCACAAATAACACTTAAAGTTTCGGATGTTGATAGAGATACTACTTTCATAGAGGAGCTGAAAAGCTACAAAATCATAGAAAATGATATGATGAAAGACATGTCACAAAATCTTCTCATCCAACACTTCATGAAGCCATGAAGTTGCTGAGGGGCTGGAACACCTCCCCTATGGAGACAGGCTAGAAAAGTTGGGGCTGTTCAGCTGGAGAGGAGAAGATTGTGTAGAGACCTCACAGCCCCTTCCAGTGTCTGAAGGGGCTGCAGGAAAGCTGGAGAGGGACTCTGCATCAGGAACTGGAGTGACAGGACAAGGGGGAATGGCTTCAAACTGACAGAGAGGTTCAGATGGGATATTGGGAAGAAATTCCTCCCTGTGAGGGTGGTGAGGCCCTGGCACAGGTTGCCCAGAGAAGCTGTGGCTGCTCAATCCCTGGAAGTGTTCAAGGCCAGGTTGGAAGGGGCTTGGAGCAACCTGGGCTAGTGGAAGGTGTCCTCGCCCAGGGCAGGGGGTAGGACTGGATGAGCTTTAAAATCCCTTTAAGATCCCTTCCAACCCCAACCATTCTGTGATTCATTCTAACCCCATCATTTAAGTGAGGCTACATTTGACACTATGTCGTTCAATAAAACCTCTGTCAGCCACAAGCAAAATACATGTAAATCAGTCAGTTAACCCTCCACACACACACACATCACACCTACGCTCCTGGTGCCCTGGGGATAATGAAAACAAATGTCAAAGAAGTGCTATGGATGTTCCTTAAATGCCAGAATTTCATCCAGCTCCTTTATGCTTCGGAGAAGTTACAAAAGAGAGCAGGTGGTGAGTTGTGGGAACCCCTTACAAGCAGGATTCAGGAGTCACCAAGAGAGAATGCTGTAACTGAAAACTGCTCCTAATATTGCAGGAATTGGAAGCTGCCTATAAAAGTTTATTTTCATCATACAGTTCATGCACACCTTGCTGCAGGAAACCTTTCCTTATCTTCCACAACCAAACCCCAGTAAACCTATGATTTCAAACACCTGCCTACTAGGAATACACTGGACATCTTTTAGCAATCTACAACTTTTAGGTCACAAAACAACTTTTTGCTCATTCTTTCTCCCTCAAGAGCTATTAGGAACACAAAGTCAGATGGGAACTTGCTTAAAGACAAGAAAATTGTCTATCACCCCTTTAGGATTAGAAGGAATATTTTAAGTCAAACAATAAAGCAATAAAAAATCCAAATCCTGACTGTTGCCAAAGCAACAGAATATAAATTTAATCCCCCTCCTCCCCTAATCTTTGGGATGGGAAAAAAAAAACCCAACAAAAAAACATGAAGAAACAATTATCTTCTCTCCAGAAAAAGAAGCTAAAACAAAAACTAAACCCTACATTTTAAGATTTGCAAATGCTACGCTCATCAGGTATTTTCGTACCACCTACTTCCTCCAGGTGCAGAGCAGGATTTGCACTAATTCCAAGCCAGCAGGTGGGATGAACCTCTCCTGTCCCCTAAGCAAACAGCGTCAGGCAAATGCCAGATACAGGCAGGTTACAAGGACTTTTAAATCCCATAAAAATGCGGAATGATTTGGGTTGGAGGGGATCTTAAAGCTCATCCAGTTCCAACCCCCTGCCACAGGCAGGGACACCTTCCACTAGACCAGGTTGCTCCAAGCATTGTCCAACCTGGCCTTAACACTTCCAGAGATGGGGCAGCTGCAGCTTCTCTGGGCAACCTGTGCCAGGGCCTCCCCACCCTCACAGGAAAGGATTTCTTCCTAATATCCCACCTAAATCCACCCCTTCAGTTCAAAGCCATTCCCCCTTGTCCTGTCACTCCAGTTCCTGATGAAAGATCCCTCTCCAGCTTCCTCACAGGCCCCTTCAGATACTGGGAAGGGCTCTGAGGTTTCCACTCAACCTTCTCTTCTCCTCCTTTCTGCTGATTCTCAAACCTTTCTGTGCAGCAGGTTCACAAGACTGCCATTAGTACAGGCAGAGAAAATATCTCCTTAACTCAAATAAATGTAGGAATAAAGTCCACTGAACACCAAAGTGCTCATGTTATAAACTCCTAAATGGATATCCTATTTACAGGGGGTAGGAGAGAAGATTAGGGTTTTGATACAAATATCAGTGACTTCATATCCAAGTCCACAAGAATGAAATGCAGAGTCAGTGCATCATCTCAACAACGGAAAAGGAATTAAAGAGAAAAAACAATAAAACCCAAAAACAGCCAAAAAAACTTTAAAACCAGAAATATATGGGGATATTTTTGCTTTTCTTTCACTGTGAAGTTCAAGTAATTCAGAACATGACCAGAAAAGACTAAAAAGAGCAGTGAACAGGTTTTTAAAACAGTCATTAAAACCTGCTCTTCTTAGTGTATGGAAGAAGCACCTTCACTGCTCTGGAGGGGAAGGAGAAAGTAAGATCCAAAAAGAAGTAGGAATTATTTTCTTCTGAGTATACAAACATTATTAGCATGTGCAGTGAACACATCAGCCACTTTTTCAAGCTCCTGAATGAGTAAATTCTAATACAAATTTTCACTTTTACTTAATAAGAACTGTCAATCTCACAATTTTGATCCCTTTGATATCAGTAAAGTTTGTAAGATTATTCCCAAGAATTTGAATGAGATGGATTTCAGGAACCACCCATCTTCCATGCTGGAAATCCCAGGGTTGTCCTGTAAATGCATGCTGAAATTTAGGTGGTTTTCATTTAACCCTGGCCTTCTTTTAGTTTTTCGTCCAGGGGAAAAACTTGTTACAAGATTTCCAGGACCTGCCACAGATACAGAAGATCCTGAAACATGTTCATGATCTACCAGTCCAGGTGCTGCTACACAAAACAAAAAGAAAGAGATATAATAAAAAGCTGACCTCAACAGTAATACCCTTTAGTCATCACTGAAGTGGTAAGATTGAAATTCGGCCCTTCATGTAACACCTTTGTTTTTCATAATGTTTCAACTTATTACAGACAGCAAGATTTTGAACTATAGAAACAGACCAGTAGAAATAGAGCTCGTTTTCCACTGCATTTCCTGCTCTGAGGCATCTGAACAGAGACTCCTGTTATCCACCAATATTTACTTGTCACCAGCCAAACATTACAGACCTTATGTCTCAAAACTCAGTTCTTCTTGTCCAGTCCCTCTGCAGAGCTTGGCCTTTAAGTTTCACCTCCTGGATTTCCACGTAACAAGCACCTCTGTTACATGGGAAGATCATATGAATGGAGAGAAAGGAATAAGTGGCTCCACTGCAAAGAGAATTTGGGAGGAACAGCCCAAGCCTTTCCTTATGGCTTTTACACAGCTCTCACTGCAAAGGTTTGTGCCAGGGGCTGTGCATGGAACCAGGGAGAATGGAGATGCTTCCACCAAGGCACAAGAGCAGGAGCCACCCTGCAAATTGACTTTTGCTGCAAAAGGTTGCAGATCTGCTGCATGACAGAAGGACACGGAGTGCACAAGAACTTCTGAAAAACGAGGGGATGTTTGCGGTCAACATGTGTTTGGGAAGGTCCAATCCCTCTCAGGAGTAAGGGAGAAGCTGGTATTTTCCTTCACCCCTGAAAGCACAGAACCAAGTGCCTCACCCTCCTGACCAAGGCAACAATGTCATGTTGCTGGTACAACTTCAAACCTACAAAAGAATCAGTGTTACCCAGGATTACAACTTAATTTGTATCACCTCCTGCCCCGCCTTGAAACGCTATTTCACGCTCCAAGTGAGTGCAGTTTGCAGAGCACGTTTTAGTACTTGGCTTCTAAAGGCAAATTGGTAGCTTAGCATCTCATACCTCAACAACTGACAAATTTAAAACTTAATTCCATGGTATTATCCAAAACCAGGGTTTCAGAAAAGGCCTTGTGTGACAAGACCCAGCCACATAGCGAGGCCCAATGCTGGTCTCAATGCTTTTCTTCTAGGAAGCCTTGAGATTTTTTATATTACATGAAGTTATTAAACATGTAAAATGAGTGATAAAAGACATATGTCCATACATGCAACTTAAATTCGGGGGAGAAAAGCACTGCATGTTTTGCATACCGATTATTTTAAATAATAACCTTGGTCAGATTTCACTCTTCTCTCATGTACTTGCATAGTCCTTATAAGTCTACAAAACGAGGTATTTTCACCTGTAAACGGCAGTTAAATTGTTTATAAGATACAAGGATTTCTGGTCTCCCAAGAACCCCTTGCTATAGGAAGGCAATGAAAAGAAGCAAACCCCAAAGCTCGCTGTCTGATAAGTTATTTGGTGATACATAACAATCCCCCCATCCAAAAGGATATTTAAGAACTAATAAACTTCAACTCATTCATTGCATACAAGGAGCAATTAGTACTAATTAATAACTGCACTAATAACTGCAACAGCCTGGCTTGAAAACCATTATTCTGAAAAAAGTAAGTACTGAAAAATAAGGTTACCGAGGCAATGTAAGCCAGAACGAACAGGGAAAAGAGATCTCTGCGTCTGTTTCGTACAACATCTGTAGCTCGGGTCCTTTTCCCAGGCACACAGGGATGATGCTGCAGGCGCCGTGGAAACCCAGCCAAGCCCAAAGGCTGTGCCCATGTGCTCGCGCCTCTCCCAGCTCTCCCATCTTCCCATTCCCATTCCCCGGGCCCTTCCCACCCTCGGCTGGAAGGGTCGAGGAGGAGGATGCCCGGGAGCTGATGCTCCGCTCCCCGGGGGCAGGAGCCGATCGGTCCCAGGCGGACCGGGGCCAAGGAGGGGATGGGAGTGGAGGGGAAGGGATGGGAAGGGAAGGAGTGCAGGGGGGGCCGCAGCCGCCGCGCCCCTCGGCCCCTGCCCGGGCAGCGCCCCCGAGAGTGCCGGGGGCCGCCCCTCATCCCGCCCCTGGGGGCTCCGGGCGGGCTGCCGGCCCCGGCGCTGGGTGGGGGGCTCAGCCGGCTCCCCCCCGAGCTCTCACCTCTTCGAGAGGTCCATGAGGACCCCGGAAAAAAGCTTCTCTCCCAGTCGGAACGAGACCACCAGGGCGTCCTCGATGATGTGGTCCAGGGTGACCCGCACCTCAGAGCCGGGCAGCAGCGCCGGCCCCTCCGCCTCCCCCGCGCCCGGGGCCGCGGGCACCGGCGGATCGGGCTCCACGGCGGCGGCAGCATCCGGCTCCTCCTCCTCCGGCCGGGACGGCTCCTCCCCGGGCCCCGCGGAGCCCCCGGCAGCCGGCGGGCAGGGCTGCGGCGGCTCCCGGGCGGGCTCCGGCGGCGGGCAGGGCTGCGGCGGCTCCGAGCACCCCGGACTGGGCGCCGCGCGGGGCTCGGGCCGCGGCGATTCTACCGCGGGGCTGCAGGGCGGCTCCTCCGTCTTCCCCGCGTCCGGCTCCCGAGTCCCGCCGGGGCTCCGGGCGCGCTGCACCGGCGGCGGCTCCTCGGCCTTGCCGCCGTCGGCCTCCTCGCCATCCGGCACCGCCGACTCCACGGCCTCGCTGACGGCGGGCGGAGGGTCCGCGCCGGCCTCGCTGCCCGGGATCGGCTCCATCTCGGGCTCGGCCTCGCCAGCCCCGCCGTCCCCCGGCACCGCCGCAGTCGCCGCCGCCTCCGCAGCCATGGCCGCCATTTTCTCCGCCGCCTCCCTCCAGCCGCGGGAGCGACGGCCACGGCCCGCGGGGAGGGAGGGCCCGCCCCCCGAGCCCGCAGGCGGCGCCCGATTGGCGGGCGTGCCGCAACGCCGCGCTCCTACTGGGCGGCACAGCCGTCCGTCAAACCCCGCGGGAACTTCCCGTTGGCCAGCGGGGGCTTCATTCAGCGCCGAGTCGGGAAGGGAACGGGAGGGCGTGGCTTATCCTTTTATAGGCCGCCGCCGAGCGGGGAGGCGGGGCTCGGGGGGCTGCTGCGCCATCTCATTGGCGGAGGGAGGCGCCGCTCCCCAGGGAGGGCGGTGATTGGCGGCGCCAAGTGTCTGTCGGGGGCGGGAACCGGGGAGCGCGCGGGGGAAGATGGCGAGGGCGGGAGGGCGGGCGAGCTTTAGGGGGGAGCGCGCCCTTCGTGGGGATCGGAGCGTCCCTCATGGGCGTCACTTTGCTCCTCAGGGAGGGGAACTCGCCCGCCAGGGTGTCCACTTCGCCCCTCAAAGGGGTTAGCTCGCCCCTCAGGGGGATCCGGTCTGGTGCCTTTTGAGGGGTAAATCAGCACTTTGGGTGTTAACCCGCATGACCGAGGAACATCGGGTGAAGTGGAAAACGCAGTCTTGAAAAGGGGAAGAAAGGAGTTAGTGTTTTCCCTTAAGGTCATGGAATGGTTTGGATGGGAAAGGACCTTAAAGCCCATCCAGTTCCAGCCCCCTGCCATGGGCAGGGACACCTCCCGCTGTCCCAGGCTGCTCCAAGCCCGTCCAACCTGGCCCTGGACACTTCCAGGGATGGGGCAGCCACAGCTGCTCTCTCATTGTATCTCGAAAGATTGCAAACACTCGCGCTCGGAAGTTGGCAGAAACAAAGTTGCCAGACACCTTTCAGGCAGGGGAGGTTCCTCCCCAGAAGGGTCACGGTCCTCGATGCAAACCACAAAGGTTTTATCTCTGGTGGATTTTCTGTACCTTTGGCGTTTAACTGCGGACAGCTGGGGCTGCTGAGCCCGCCGGAGAACAGAGGCAATAAATCCTGAGCCTACAAGAAATTACCAACTAACACAAAGAAACTACTCAGCCCTTGAGCTGATTGGACTTTTCAGATCCAACAGCTCAGCCCAGCAGGCCCTTTGTTATGTTAAGCTCAGATTTATGTAAAGGATGGGCATAAAATGGAAGATTTCCTCTTGCAAGTCCTACTGGATTCCACCTTTTCAGCAGGTGTTGCTTGTGGCAGACACTGGCCATTAAAATGCAAACTGATGTCTTTTTACACCCACTGGAGTCCTCAGCAATCCCTGTGCTCCATGTAGGAAACAAATGTGGGTGTGTGGCTTGTTCAGGCTGCTCCATTGCAGTAACACAGGAGATTATGTGCTCGGCCCTACTGTGGGGTCTTAAAATACAACGTAAACATCTCATTTCAATGCTGGAAGGCGCTATATGTGCTTTTCAGAAGAGGTAAATAAGGACATTTATGTACTAGTCTAATGGCCCACAGAAATATGATACCATATAACCCTTAAATCCAAGCATTCTAACAGTAGTCATGTGGATGCAGGATGAAACCTGTAAATTTAACAAAAAAGCCCTCACTATATAATTTTTTTTTCCCATCCCAAATTCCTTTGACCACCATCTAATTTCTATTTATTTTAAATCTAACCTGTAATCTCCTTAGGATGGGATTTGTCTTACAGTGGCTGGTCTGCATAGTGATTGGCATAGCTGGAGTCTTGTTTCTATCCTGGAACCTTTAGAAACTGCCAAAATACAACGAATCAAGTTAATGAAACAGATTGCACTAACACACTCTCTGTAAATTAAAACAAATCTGTGTTCAGCGAGTGGCAGGAACGACAGAAGTGGAAGGAAGAAACTATAAATTAGAGGAACAGAGGCAACTGGAGGGAATAAAACAAAATGAATGCAGAAAAAACGTAAAGCTCTACAAAGATGTCTTACAGCAAATTGGCAGGATGGGAAGCTGAGGAAGGTGCAGTTTTGGGTGGAGAGAGTGAAGGGATATGATGTGGTTGTATGAGGCCTGTAAACAGCAGGTCTGGTGGATCTCTCTGCACAGGGAAAGAATTATTTGTGTGGGCAAGGTGGGATGTAATGAGCATCTGGGTCATAAGAATCTTTAAACTGAACTGTTTAAAGACCTGTGTGCTCAGTATTAGCGATATGGGTTTGTTCTGTCATGAAACTCAGATCTGGAGGTCTGTGAACGACAGTCACAGCATGTCTGTTAACGAGTGCACTGGGTGGGATGGGTGTAGTTTTAAGAAGCTGTGTAGATTCAGATGCCCATCATTCTCTGAGCATGCACTGCCAGGAAGGAGCCAACACAAAATGCGAGGTTTTAAGGAACAATATTCATAAATGGAGAATAATCAGGGTTACTGTGAAGCCAAAATGCAGCTTCCCTCAGCTTCCTTGGAGCTGATTTAGTCGCCACAGCAGTAAAGTTGTGTTAGCCTCCAGAAGGAGCTGCACCCTGGAATTTGTGGTGTTGCTGGTATCCAAGGTAGCTGGATATGTATAAGTTCCCTATGCCTGTTCTTGCTGCAGCTGATGTCAGTGTGGGCACACAACAGCTCTAAAGGTGTGTGTGGATGTCTAGGGAGAGTTTATAGCAGGTAGGGCAGGAGATACCTCTCCTAATATCTAGGCTGGAGTGGAAGAATTTTAGGGAGGAGGTTTTCAAACAAGAGCCTTGATGAGACTTCAGGACTGCACACATTCAGGCGGTTGTGGTTTATGTAAGTGCAGTAGCTGCAGCCTATGCTGGCTCTTTGCAAACACAGAAACACTGTGCCACAGGAAGCATCGTGCTTTGCTCCCCTGCTCAGCCTGAATTACAGTGACAATGGCTTCCTGTGGCTGTGACAGTGACAGCAATTTCCTGTGACCCTGGGGAAGGCCTGAGGCTCTCACAAAAAGCTCCTCCCGAGTTTAGTGTTCACAGTTTTATGCAGTGTTAATAAATCCATTATTCAGCGTTTGCAAGGCACGATCTGCTGTTGTGAAATTTTCAAGGCTTTCCTACTTAAAAACAAGGAAAGCCAACGTGTGTAAGCAATTCAGAGGAATAGAGGCAAATAAATTGAAAGTAAAGATTGGGTCTGGATTGTATGATGCAAACTTACTGCTTCTATAACAGCTTGGGAAAGAAATGCTCTTAAAACAAATGCTAATTATAATTAAGCAGATTTGAAACTTTGTTGGTGAATTATTGCGGAAAATTGATACGGGGTGAAAAAAGCATCAGTAGTTCCTGTAATGTTTGGTCACTGATTTCTGTAACCAAACGAACATAAAGCCCACTTTGTTGGGCTTATGAATGACCATTAAAGGATTTGTGAAATCTCACATGCCCCACAAGTCTACCCTGCAATTTGAGTAGTTAATTATATGCTAATTTTTTTGTGAACAAGAGATAAGGTCAACGATGGGGGCTTTACCTGATGTCCATATGGAGAGATGATTTAAATGCATCCCCATAGCTGGGGTGCTCCAATTGAGCCTTTGGGGTGAAGTGCTGGCACTGGCTCATCTCTGTCTTGTCTCAGACTCAACAGTTTTAAATGTGAGTCTGAAGCTCCTTCCTGTCTTACCTTACAGTCTGACTGGTTTCTTCTTTCTTCTGCCCTCTGTGCAGCCATAGGTACTGGTGGTATCCAGTTGTATTTCCACGGATTTTTCCATTAAATAAAACAACTTTGAAGATGCAAAATTCCTAATATTGCTACTGTTTCATATTTTGAAACAGTATCATCCTATATCTAGCTTCCCACGCATGCAATGTTACTGTGTTTTACTTAAATAATGAATTATCTTTCACTGAAAAACTTCATTTGGGAAGTCAGTTCTTGATTGATTCAAGTCAAGAAATATCCTGGTTACTGCAGCATCTTTCAAAGAAGTAACTTATCTCTGTAGTGTTTTAAAAGTTGAAAGGACAAAAAATACGCCTGAGGCATGACTGGAATTTGAAGTAAAAGAGCCTTCTGAAGTTTCTGAGTATTTCCCAGTTTTGGATTTTTTCTGACCTGTTTCCTTGTCCCATTATTTCTAGGTATGTGCTAGTTAATATCATCAATGATTGAAGGAGAAGAAACGTGCACCAGCCTTTGTTTTACCTGTAATCTTGTTCCTAAGTGTTTTCTGCAGTATTTTCTATGTACTTGTTTAGGAATTACATGATGGAAATGTTTTTTGGGCAGTGCATTGTTCAAGTTGGAGTTTCTGTGGTTTGGGGTTTTGTTGTTGTTGTTGTCATTTATTGTATTTTTTCATTTTTCTTCCGATTAAAGTACTTTCAAAATGCAGATTTTGTGTTACACGGAGGTCTCTGTGTGTTTATAGAGAGCACAAAAGAATTGGGTAAAACACCCACCACCACCACCTCAAAACAATTGGGTCCAACCCTGCTGTAACTTCTACCTGCCACAGCCACCCCAATATAAATAACTCTGCAGCTTTTCCTGCAGTACCACGAGGACTATTTGTATCCCATTTGAGTGTGTTCCATTTATTCCCAGCCCATATCATAACTGCTGTGTTGTTCCTGTCCTGACCCCTGCCTGCCTCCTGTGACAATACTCGTCTCAAATTCCTGGCTATTTTGTTCAAGAATGACTTGGTTTGGCATTATCACTGAAAACCAGAACAAACTGGGGGCCTGACTCAACTGTAGGTAAGGCAGCAGGAGGATTAATTTAGAATTTCTCATAGAACTCCTCTGAGCAAATTACAGAAGTCTCTCTAGCCATAAATAATGTGTCAAAGCAACTTTTTTGTACCTTGTGGCATTTCTGGGGTTATTCTACATGTGCAGACAAGCTCTGTTCACATCAAGAGAATCTACAATGGTGGAGGTGTGGCTTTTCCTTACCTGTGGTCCCATCTCATGTCAAATAGGAATAACAGGAGCTGTAAAATACCAGTCTTAGTTACTTAAAGAATGGGAATCCTACACAGTCTGTTCTCATTTAGGTTTCGTGCCGACAGAGCTCAAGGAGATGGGACAATAGAGGAAATGGCATTGACTGGTAATCATTTGGATCCATTGTACTTCTCGAGCTGAAGCAGCTGCCAGCACGTCTGTGACACTGCGTCCTTCTCTTTGTCACTTATTTGTAGCCTCAGCTTTGCTGGCTGTGAAAAATGAACAATAACTTTTCACTCACAGAAGTGTAATGTGGTTTAATTATAGTGAATGTTTAAAAACAACTCGAGGAATAAGTGTTGTGTGAGTGCTAAATGTCATCCTTGACAATGACACAGCAACCAGATCATTAGGCTTTCAGATGCATCTAGTTATTCCATAAATTACAAATTAATTTCTCTCCTTCAATGAAGAGTTGCTGATACTTTCAGCTTTCTTGCTAATTGTTTTTACTTACCCAGTTGGATGTATTTCAGTAAAGTGTCTGGTGGAGACAAATGTGTTTCCCATCTAGACCTTGTCTTACAAGCAACAATTATGGATGGATGGGCTGCAAATCCGAGCCGGGCACTGCAGTTTGGTCACTGAAATAGAACGAATATTGGGATTTTCTGGGTAGATTTCCGCAGTGCTTGTAATATGCTTTGCCTCCGGGGGCTAACTTGCCAACTTGCCTTCCTGGTTTACCTGAATAAGACCAAGTCACTCTTGTCTCACATCCTTGTCGGCTTTTCCACACGTCATTCACAGCTGGTGTGTTTTGTAACTGGATCTTCCTCTTAGTTCACTCTCTCTCCGGTGTTTTGAAAGTCGTAAAATGGAGACTCTTTGGAGCCTGGGATTCCACACTAACTTGGTGCCTTCTGCCTCTCTTCTGATAGTTTTGAAGTGTTCAAAAGGGAGGGGTGGGGCATAAGTGACAACGCATTCAAGTTTTTCAAGCCTTTCCCCGTGCTTTAAAAGGCCAAACAAAGGTATTGAAAGCTTAGCCTTGCCTTGCAGTTGAATCCTCGGTTAAAAAGCAAACAAAACAAACCTATCCAAACCCAAAAATAAACCCCAGCTTGCCCTGAGCTCTGCAACTCTCCTGTGAGGGGTGGGAGGAAAGCCACTCTCAGCTGGGAACTTCCCACACTCTATTTTAGTTTAAAGAGATTTGAGGTAATATTAATTTCTGATGTAATTCCACTGACTTTTTAATCCAATTACACTGAGGATTAATTTGTCCCTCCTGATGGCTGCAAACACACACACACACAAAGGCACTAACAACAGTTGGAGAGGTCATGGCCCATTTGTGTATGTTAATGTCTCTGTGCCTGATGTGCACATTTCATCTCTATATCAGATGCTCTGTCCTCTGACAAAATTAGAATAAAAACTTGCAGTTAGCAATTTTCAATGCTGGACTTTTTTTTTTTTTTTCTTTCCCTGACATTTTTTTGGTAACATTTTGCTGGATGATTGGTTCCCATTCCTGCTTTGTCTCTCTGTTTCATTTTTCTTTCTGTCTTTCCACGGGGTTCCCTTTTATCCACCCTCTGACTTCCTCAGGCCTCATCTGACGTGCTCAGTTTACCAACTCAAGAACTGCTGTCATCACAGACAAGTATTTTCAGCTCTTCTGAATTTTGAAAGTAAACCTTATACTGTCTGCTTTGTGTATTTTTGCATTCTTAATAAAAATAATGAGTGGATTCTCGTGCTTAATAAAAATTGAAAGTTTATTATTACCTTTAAAATATTACAGGTATTGAGGGAGACTATATATAGAAATAAACTACAGAGGTTGCCCTCAGTCAGCCTTTTTTTGGGGGGTGGGGAGAAGGGAAAAGTGGTTGTCTCCTTATGTCCCTGCTTTGGAAGACAGTACAAATTTTTAGCTGTTTAAGGTCCTTCCACCTCACCTCTTACAGAGTTTTGTTCTTGTCAGTGTCTCCTGTTGTGCTTTCTTGTGGACTGTCAGTTGGGGAGCCTGTTGTTCCAAGTGTATTTCAAAACAAGGAAAAGTGCATGCCCGTGTTTTATGCACATCTGACAGGCATGTTTTCTTACCCTTACCTAATCTAATTCCAGGTAGGATCAATTTATGGAGTCATCAGGCTCAGCTTATATCCCTGTCAGAGCCCATCAGCAATACCCAGCAATGTCCTTTGCAATACACTTCCTTTGATCAAGTCAGGTCACTTCTTAGTTACTCTTACCCAGTAATTTTGTCACTTCTAGGAAAACACTGTTTGGAATGGGTTTGCATATTGAGAGAAATAACCCTTCACACTAAGAACGTGCTCTCGTACCTTTCAAGTGTGTGCTTGATTGGTAATGTTTGGGAAATTGTGTTGCCTTCATTGTGTTGCCTTCAGCCTATAAGTCAAGACAGAGCCATGTAAAAAACACATTCCACCACCTCCAGAACAAAACAGGCTGTGGCCCTGATACTGTAATCAATAAACCCCTCGGTTTGTTTTGTCAGGGTTGGTCAGCAGCAGCTGGTTCACAAAACCATGTCAGAGATGGCTGACGTGAGAGATTTGATGAGGACACACGGGGATCTGTGGAAAGAGATGGTAAATGTTGCTTGTCCAAAGGTTTGGGGGAGTGTAGAGTTGGAGTGATGCAGTCAGAATGCTAAGAAATCCCTTTCCTTGGTCCTGTCACAGACAAGTCCATAAAGTGACAAGTGCCAAGGTACAATAACAGCTCTGTCACGGTGTCACTCAGCCTGTGACTGCTGCACATCTGTCTGTGAGGGACTCTAAAGGCAGAAGACTAAAGTAATTAAAACTAATCTCGATGATCTGAAAAACACCGTGCCTTTTATAACTGCATTCCCTGGGATCAGAGTGGCTGGATCTTCCTTTTTTGCTCCTGCATTTTTTGTTTGTCACGATCATTGTCTGTTTCCCACTTGCCAGTTGAAGTCCATACGAGTTTTGCCGCAGCACAATGTGGAGCACTGGATGCTTGTTTGTATTCAGAGGGTTGTTTTGTTACCAGGAAGCCATGAAGGGCTTTCACAGGCGATGCTGAGCCGTGGAGCAGGGTTTTAGTGCATTTCAGTGGAATTTGAACTGTTGTGTTACAGGGGTGGGCAGTTCAAAGCCCTAAGCAGGAAGGCAGTGTTGTTTCACAGAATGTTTTTACCCACGTCACAACTGCACAGCCCGTGGAGTCTGGCTGAACTCAGGACTTTGTGAATGTGCCTCTGTCAGAAAGCTGGAATGGGGTGGTTCAGATTTTTGCAATTCTTCCATTTGTCGAGTGACTTCTGAAGCTGCAAAAGCCCAGTTTTTATATTACTGAGGTTATCAGGAATGCTTGCAGATTTGTCACATACCAGGGTCCTGACTTTTCCTGTCTGGTTAGTATCAATAATTATGTCCGTTTTGGGTACCACAATATAAGAAAGATCTAAAGCTCTTAGAGAGTGTCCAAAGGACTGACGTGGGGATGGTGAAGGGTCTGGAGGGGAAGCTGTAGGAGGAGCAGCTGAGGGCACTTGGCTTGTTAAGCTGGAGAAGAGGAGACTGAGGCCAGAGCTCACCAGGGTTTGCAGCTTTCTCATGAGGGGCAGCTCCAATCTCTGCTTTGTGTGACCTGTGACAGGACCCAAGGGAGTGGCTGGAGCTGTGTCAGGGCAGAGTTGGGCTGGATATTGGGAAAAGGTTCTTCCCCCAGAGGGTGGTTGGCATTCAACAGGCTCCCCAGGGCAGTGGTCACGGCCCCAAGGCTGACAGAGCTCAAAAAGTGTTTGGACAATGCTCTCAGGCACATGGTGGGATTGTTGGGATGTCCTGGGCAGAGCCAGGAGTTGGACTCAGTGATCCCTGTGGGTCCCTTCCAGCTCAGGATATTCTGTGATTCTATGATATTGTTGAACCTACTGAGGCTGTACAGTATTTTCTATAAAGCATCTTGTGTTATCTGTAGGCCAGGAGTTTCAATGCTGTAATTAAAGCATAAAATGTATTTTCTAGTCAAATGCTCAGTGTCACCACAGACTTTATTTGTTTTGCTACCACCTAATTTAAATACTAGAGAATAGGTGGTGAACTTAAGTAATATGTCTGCCTCAGGGAAGGGAACTTGAATAGTGGTGATCAGCAGGTACTGCAGATTCCTAAAAGGTAGAATGCATGAAAATAGTTAAGAATGTTTAGACACTGTTATTTCACTGGTGTAACAGCAGGATTGTCTGATCTTGAGCTGCATATGAAGGACGATGCAGTATCAGTACCTTTTATAACACAAATTCTTTCTAGAGGTGTCCAACTGAAAGTTTCTCCACTCACTCCTCAGCAAATAATAAAAAGAAAAATGCCAGCCTTCTGCCACTGTTCCACCAGCCTTTTGAGGAAATATGTTGGTGTACCCACGTTGCATTTCTCTACAGCTGTACTAATCTAATTCCCCATATGGGGCTTATCACAGAAGAAGGGCCAAGCCTGCAGGACCAAGGATATGCTGATGTAGCTGGACAGCCCTTTATTTTTTAACAGATGGAGTTCTTTCCCCGCTGCAGCTGAAACCACCGTGCTGAGCAGCACAAACTCTACTGGGAAAAGATACCTTTGCCAGCTGAAATTTATTTCTGTTCACTGGAACAAATGGTTGGAACTGTGTGGTTGTTTCTCTTCGTGCTTGTCGTGGGCATTTTTAGGCTTCTAAAAAATCGAGAAATGCTTTAAAAATGCATTTTCCAGGCATGGTTCATACTAGTTTAAAAATACAGAAATTAAACCACAATAGAAATACTTCATGCTGAAAAGGAAGGACCCAGTAATGACTGCTTTGTTGCAAGATTATAGAGTTCCTCTATTAAGCTCAGCCTAACTTCTGGAATAAAAAGAGATGGAAAACTGTTAGAAAAACAAATTAACTGGACCATGTTATTGTATTTATTATGGGGAAATGATTGAGAATGATTTAAAACTGCTTCCAAGCAACCTGCCCATCATGCAGGATTCGTTCCTTGTGGTTTTGAGGCCTGCACTCCAGATAATTCATGTCAGAGCACCACTGGCATTTGGAATTGCTTTCACCCCCTTGTCATTGATTACAGTGTCAGTTGGATGTTTACTGAATGTTCCATCACCAGTTCTGTACTTTGGTCTAGTACATATCTGGGGGTGGTCAGTTTGTTCTGTTTTGGCATCCACTGGAATGAAAAAAATGTTCTGAAATCTGGGATTTCATGATGTGCCTGTCAAGTGAGACATTTCTCTAGTAGATGAGTATGGTGAATCATACAATGTAAGGGTCTGGGTCCCAAAAGAATTAACAGAATTCAATCATGTTATCTCTTAATGAGAATGCAGTTGGGATTCTGCATAAAAGCTGAAGCAGCCAAACATCTCCCCAGTGCAGGGGAAGGAAGAGAAGGAGAAAGGAGAAAACGTCTTATCCTCTCCGAGATGAAGAATGAAAGATGTAAAAGTCAGTATTGTTTAAAATTTGATAAATGTAATATAATCAGTCGTCACAAAGCATCCTCTATACCTCATCTGTGCTTGCAGGCACAGAACAGACTTTGCAGCTGCCTCCCGTATGAAATATGAAAGGCTTAAATGCCACTCTTCAAACAAAGTGTATTTTACAGCACAAAACACTGCTCTCTAATACACTGTAATTGAGGAAATGTGATACTGTTTCTCTGGTTTTTCATCATGGTTTCATGTACACGTATGAGTGGATTTTTTGTAATCGTAAATGGGTTTTCCTCTATAGCATAAATTTAATATAAAAGGGATTCATGGTACTCATGAAGTTTTTCCCTCAGAATAAAATCAAATTGGCTGGTTGATGCAGACTTGGGCCAGTGATAGAGCAGATAAATCTTGCTTCTGCCTGCAGACTGGAGGCCAGGAATTCCTTGTCACATCAGCAGAGAGGCTGTAGTTACAATTTGACTATAGTTGCATTTTTTCTACACCAATCTCAATTTGATTCTAATTTCTGAAATTGCCCAGAATGAGTCAGATCTGGTCAGGCCAAAGAAAGCTCTTGAATCATTCCCAAATGATGGAAAACATGAGTCAATTCAGAGGGTTAAGCACACAGAGACACTCTTTATAGGCATAAAGCACCCACAAAGCTTTACATGGTGGGAGAGAGGGTCCCCCCAGTGAGCCAAGGCTGGATATTCTGGATTTCAGGGCCCTTGTATCAGCAGAGCTGGTGAATGGCTGGAGGAGAGGAATGACAGCAATGGATGGGGAGGGAAAACGGACCAATATTTCAGTTACACGACTGGGTTTTGATTAATGCAAAGCAATACACCCAGAAGGGAATAGGTTTGAGCCACAGCTTGGACTTGTACCTTCTTTTGAGGGGAAACCATGAAAATTAACAACACAGAAATAGGCAGAGGACTTAAAACTGTGAAGGCAGGAGATGAGGAGATGAAGGCTGTGACATGTTTTACACAGCGAGGACACAGTTCCTTGCATTCATTAGCATTTCTGTCACCAGCTGTATCAGCCTGGGTGCACATATTGCAATTAATAACTGTGCTTCCTCAGTAGTTCTGGGGAAATCTGTGCTCCTGTCACGGCCCACGGGGAATAGCTGCTATTTAGCACCAACGGCTGTTAAGCTGTGGGAAAACCTCTCATGCAGAGACCCAGGAAAGAGGAGAACTTGATACAACACAGTGACACATCAAAAGTCCTGTTCAAATATGCTCTGGCTGTGGATGGTGGTGCCTCCTGGCTGTTCACCATCCCAGGCAAAACCCAGTGTGTGTGCTGAGTCAAGAGGAGCTGTCATCAGACAGAGTGGGGTTACAAAATCAGGTGAAAATTCCTTATATAAAGGCAAGACCTCAATGACAATTTACAGCCAGATAGGCATAATAAACAAAATCGTTTTCTTTTAGCTCTTTTCCCCTCATTTGTAGCCTCTTACATCTCCCTCATTACTACGCTGCTCTTTGCTAGTGCTGTAAATCTGGAGACCTAATGGTGCACAAGCCCCTTGGAGGACAGCACTGGCTTTTAAAATATTCATTTCTATGCGGATCAGGGATATCCCAGTCTGGCTGTAATCAGAGGAAGCAGGAAGGAGACAAATAATCACTGAACATGACTGGTTAGGGAGCAATTCCCGTCAAAAAAACAATCAGCAGCAAAGGTGATGCGAGCTGGCCTTGCACCCCCAAGCACAAGCAAGAGTGATGTGGGCTTGTTTGGTAGCCATCAGGGTATAATTGCTTCTCTCTCTTCCTTCATGGCCTCACCAGCTGCTTCTCCTTCTCTGTGCTGAAATGCCTGTTGTTCTCTCAAACTGCTGAGCAATGTGGGGCTCCTGGAAGGTGCCAGACTGTGGGAGCTGCACTTCTTTGTACGGGTATTTCGGAGCCCTGACCTGCAGGGACAGGCCACAAAGCAGAGGATCCTTCAGGGCACTTCAGTCCTTAGTTATTTCATTTGTTTGTCCAAATGGTACAACTCTGCTTGCAACCAGACATCGATCCAGAGCCTGGGTTATTCCAAATGGAACATTTGCTATGAAATGAGTTTGCAGCAAGTTCCCAGCCATGGGAGTTGAACTGATACCAAATTTATCTCATCCAGGCTTAACAAGTTGTCATGAGGCAGTCATTGTCCCACCAATCTTGATTTAAACGTAACTTATAGCAGGGGTTGGATTCCATATCCCCAGGGCAATTTCTTGTGCCGTCCAAACCTCATCGAAGTGTCTTGGTGAAAATGATTTAAACTCACCTGTTGTACGTTGGCATAGGAAGCTGTGCCTCAGTCACTGGGGTTCAGTGGGAACCTGTTAACTCCCAGGAACTCCACTCTGTGCTCAGTCCTGTGTTTCTGGAGACAGAACTCCAGACTGTTTTTTCTTTATAGAATCAAGATCACAGCACTAGCAAGGGTGTAGTGGCAGTAGCACTGCCACCTTCAGCGGGTAAACTCTGTGTTTTTCTTGAAGACAGATATTTAAACATTTATATGATAATGAAGAAAACAAAACAACCAAACACAACTTGTATAAACTCTTATATGACCCTGTGTGAAAAATAATAGAGGCCAGGGCTGGCTCAGCCAAGCAATGTCACACAGAGCTCTCTCTTTCTCTTTAATTTTTTATTTGCATGTCTGTATGTAGGTCACAAAGGCTTAAACGTGAAGGCACTGACCAGACAAAACCAAACCTCTCAAAAAAATACCACTGTTGCAGGAGAAGGATTCTTTCTCAAACAAGATCATAAATTAATCCTGAAGGATTTCAGTGTTCCCTGTGTTTGGGTTCATTGTGATTCCCATCCCCAGCATGGAGAGGCAGAGCTGCAGCGCTGTGTGCTCAGCTGGGCTGCAACTGCACACAGAGCTGCTTCAGGCCATTCCCCTTCCCAGCCCTTTGTGCTGTGCTGACCCCATACAAATCAATCCCAGTCTGATCATCCTTCCTCAGGAATAAAGAAGGGATGTGAAACCTCTCGCTGCGGTTCCCCATCCAGCACCTTTCTCCTTTCCTCCAGTCCTTAATCACAGGGTCTGGACGAACATCTCTCCTGCTGCCTCCACCCCTGTGAGCGTCACTCCGTGCCCAGTTGCCACCGTAGGGATTCCCTGCTTCTCTGCAGGGATTCCTCCTTCATGCAGGGCCATCCACGCTCCACACGTCTTCCCTGAGCAATCAGCTCTGAGGAGCCCGAGGAGGGGAGGGAGAGCAGACCTTCAGTTCATCCCTCAGGTCAGCCCTGTGCAAGCACAATAACAGCAGAATGGAACAACCATCTCACAGGCTTTTCTTCTAGGAGAGGAAGGGGGAGCCTGTGGGGAGCTGGGGCACAGAAGGTCTCAGGGCTTCTGAACAAAAAGCTCAGGTTGCAAACAGTAGTTCTGGGTGGCAACAGTGCAGATAAAAAGCCCTAAAAACCCAAGGTATAAACTGGGCCCAAGAGCACAAATCACTGGTAGAAAAGCTCTGTAGAAATGCGGGTTGGCGGTTTTAAGATCAAAGAATGGTGATCAGAGAAACCATTAGATCCCCCTTGGCTTTAAAATCCACATTATGCACCCAGACTTTGCATCACAGTCTGTGCACGTGTGATGGACTAGTGGAAGGTGTCCCTGTCCACGGCAGGGTGTTGGAAATAAATCATCTTTACTGTTCCTCCCAACCCAAACCAGTCTCTGATTCTGTCATTCTGTGATTCTGCAATCTTGCATTTTGTAAGTACAACAAAAATTCCAGTCTGAGGCGGGAAGAGCTGAACTATTTTGGTTTCTTTACACCTTCTGCCTTTTAGGACTCGAGCTGCAGCTGTAGATTTATAAACCACACATTTTGGCCCCAGCTCAGAGGCAGCACAAAGCTCTGTCGCTGGATGGTGCTGTGGGCCAGGCACAGGTGAGCTCACCTGGATGGCAGACAGAGCCTGGATGGGGAAACACAGGAATCCTGGCTGCTTTTGGAATCACCAGGGGAGTCACGGTGATAATCCTGGCCGCTGGAATCCTGCATTAATGATGGATGCAACTGCTTTTTTAAACTGCAAATTTTGTCAGAGCCTTTTCTGCCTGAGGAACAAGAATATTGTGAAGCTGGTTCTCCAGTCACTGAACTAAGCATTCAGCACCCTGAGAATAAGTGATCTGTGTATGTTACCAATCTGAGCCATTCAAAAATGCAAGTTTAGATTAAAAATCAAGTTTTTAAAAATAAACCTATTTGTCACTGTTTAGGTTCCTCCCCGATGCTTTCCTGCTATTTAGGAGGGAAACAGCTGTTGTTTTGTACTATGGAGCAAAGAAACTTCAAGTGGAATTTCAGATTTTGAAGTGTTTTCCAGATTTTTCTTCTGATTCTGGAAGGAATCTTGGAGACAAGTGTGGCTTATTCCGGGGTTTGAGAAAATCACAGCTGTTATCAACACGGTTTCATTTTCCTGCTTTTACATCAGTGTTGTTGGATTAATAACATCCAATTTATTGCTGAGCAACTCAAGAATAAATAAAACCACTGAAGAGGGACACTAGATGTAATAAAAGCAGTTAGTGCCTAGAACAAGCAGTTGCAAAGATCTGCTTGTTTTGGAGATGGGGAAGAAATGACACATGAAATGTGTGTATTTTTCTGCCACAAAAGTAAATTTATTTCTCCTTTCAAACGTATCTAAGGCAATATAAACAATTTCAAATACTTGTAAAATATGCAGTGAGATGTTACTGTGAATCACACACATCAAAGCATAGCTGAAGCTCAGAAACTTCTTTTGTGCAAAGAAAACTGGCTTTTCTTGTATTTCAAGAGAAGAAGTAGATCCTTCTCTGCTTCTCACATTTTCAAACCCTCTCTGTTCCTGCATGGTTGAATCGCATCAGTATTTTCAGTGGGGCACTTTATAAACACTGCACTAACACAAGAAAAATTCACTCAAACACTGGTTTCTCTTGTCTGCCTTTGAGATTCTTTTAAGGCAAAATCCTTCTCTGGGTGGTTTCCTGTGGCAGAAATAACTTCTCCCCGTCACCAGGCAGGTGTCTGTCCCACAGCAGTATCTAAATGTAATGTTCTCTTTGACAGAGCTTCAGGAACTGCAGCTGAAGGAATGTCCTGGAATAGCAGGATTTCACTGTGTGGGGTTGATGAGCACAAATAAGGTGGGGATCAGTCACAGGCTGGACTCGGTGACCTTGGAGCTCTTTTCCAACCCAAACGATTCTGTGGTTCTGGGGATGTTCTGGTTTCACTTCAGGAAAACTGATAAACATACAGGGCCATGTTCTGGAGAAACCATTGTGTCTGAAAGGTGGGGAGGTATCTGTTGATATTTTAACAGGCAGCCTTGAGCCAGGATTTCTGGCTGTTCATCCCATCTCTCACGAGCTGGGACAAAGTACCTGTCATGTATTTAAAGTACAGGACTGGTGCTGTATCGAGGGAGGCTGGGGAGCAGCACGATAATGTGTTTATTCCATGCATTCTGAACTCTGAGTAACCCTCACAGTGGATGTTCCTCTGGCAGCCAAGTGGGAGATTTGGTATTTCTTTAGCTCTGCAACTTTGTGTATTCGCTTCAGTAACCAGTGATTGTGACATTACATAAGTAAACATACATGAAAATAAAGAAGTTGTGAAATATCAATGCCTTTACAAATTATTTATTTTTTTTTTAATGCCTTCCACATTGGGAATAAGAAAGCCTCATGTTGACATTTGCAGTAGAAAGAGTCTGGTTCCAAATCAAAAGATGTATTTCCATGTATTGAATGACCTAGAAAGTTTTCTTTGGAGACATACAAAATGCATGTCTATGTTTTTAAATGGGGATTTGTGTTATTGAAGCTGAAAGGTAACCCCTTGCTTGCCTGAATTTCTCATTGTAGGTATCATGGAGTAAACTCTGCAATATATTAAAGAAAATGCTCTGAGTATCCCAAACTAGAGGGAAAGGGTGAAGGGAGCATGACTGTTATCAAGGTACGGTTATAAAGCAGATGTGAAAACAGATATTTCAAATACTTTAAAAATGTGTTAAAGCAATGAAAAAACTAATTTGGGGGGTTTCTCTAGTATTAACTGTGATTAAAATAAAAACCAGAAGCTGCCTGGTGTGCAAAAATATTATTCCAATTAAAAAAAACCCAAAAACAAACAAATGTTTTTATATGTAAACTCTGTATTAGCTTGGGTGTTGAACAGAGAAAAAGGAATTCAGCATCTAACTCTGCAAGGTAGAAATGTTTCCTTTATTAACTTCAAGATTTTTAGTTGTACTTTTGATAGAACTTGGTTGGCCATGGACATGGGAAATGTCCTAGACATAGTGCTGGGGGTACCGGGGACCCTGACATGTGTCTCTGGGTTTCTGTCACTCTCTCAGCACATTGACTCCTTAAAATACAGACAAACAAAGGCAGAAGCTCTTCATGTTTTGGTTCTTCCAATGCCTGACAGCCCTTTCCACGGAGAAATTCTTACTGATGTCCAGCACTCATGTGTGGTGTACATTCATCTTGTATTGGAGCATAGGTTTTGTCCCCTGAGGATGGTTTGGAGGCCACAGCCACGTGAGGGAAAGCTCCAAGTCAGATTACCTTGAAGATAAGCTCCCATTTGGAGCTGTGTTGTCCTGGTGTGTCAACAAGTACAATCATTTAGATGTTATCAAGTAATAAAATCTTTACAACACATCCCATGAACTGTGCAGATAAAGGGGAGATGGTTATTGGGGTTTGGACAGAAAAGTCCAGAAGAGTAGTTGTAACGATTGTATCTTTAGGGTTGTCAGTTATTAACTTTATTTGAACTGTAGCTACTTCCAAATAAGAAATCTATAGAGGATGTATCTTTATCTCAGTTTTTTGGCCAGAAGACTCTGTAGATAAGGTTGAATTATGTCCTCCATTTTAACAACCTTTTAAATGTTTTCTGTATCAGACTAAAACCATTGAGCCTCAAAATATTCCATAGTGGCTCTTAATCCAAAGATGACATTTCAAAGAAAACAATCCAGTTTTGTGGGAACCAAATTGAGAGTAGCCAAAATTAGTTTTACTTTGCATTTTTAGGTTACCTGAGTAGAAACTGGTACAAAAAAATTCAGGTCTTCTGTTGTAGTTGTTGCTAAACTTAAAAATCAACAAAGTCTCCAATTTTTGCCATTTGTCCCCACTCCATTTCATTGGATACAACTGATAATATTTGGTATGAGATAACTAATTAAGGGGAGGAATCCTAAAGAAAGAAAAGAAGACTTAAATCCACAAGAAGTTGCTGGTATCAGGTATGTTTTTCCTTAGGTTTGGTTCTCTGTCTTTAATTGCCCAGCCCAGACTTCAGCATTCCCATCGAGGTACCCCTTGGAGACCAGGAACACCAGTCAGAGCTGAACACTTCCCACAGGAACTCTGCCAGCTTGTACAGCTTGAATGAATCACTTGGTTGGGTTCCTGTCTGGAAAATCCCTTTCTGGAGATCCAAACAGACCGAAGGTTTTCCTGACAGAGTGTTTCGGCGGGAAATAATTGAATTTTCTTTTAGGTAGTCCCTCAAAAATCCAGTATTTTTGGCAGATCTGCATCTTCCTCCCCTGCAAATATTTCCATCTCTAGTAGGATCCTTTTTCTCCTGTTTTTGTTAGGCAGATCCATGTCCCATCTGAGACAAGGACAGAGTCTGGCCTGTGCCACCAGTAGAGCTGGCAGGTGGATTTCTATTAAATATTTGAACTCTGTTCAAGCTGTTCAATAATTCAGTCACATCTTGTTGGTAATTACTTCTCTCTGCTTATGGCTTAAGAGCAGTAACACCTCAGACTAGACTAAATGGGTACTTAATAAGGCAGCAGAGTAACAGGACTCCCCTGGAATCACACATTCCATTAACACCAAACGACTCCATTCTGAATTCGTTATGAATGATTGCTCTGAGTACCAGAGGAATTAATAATCATTAGCTATTTACTGTGGAGGGTTGCTGAATAATGGCCAGATACAGCTGTTTTAAGCCTTTACAAGCTTTCCTGAGCAAGTTCCATTCTGAAAGAATCATTAAATGTAACTTTCTGTTCGCTGGAGAGTTCCCACTTACATTTTGAATGTGTACCCCCAGTTCAGTTGCATTCCAGCTCTAAAAGCACTTCAAAGACACACAGCCCAGTTCATTCACCGCTGGAATTACTTCCCTTATCTCCAGGCTGTCTCCCAGTGTATCTCACTGGCTTTGTGCAGCACATCTGAGGTTACTAAACTCTCAAGGATGCTGGGAGGCATTCAAGGGCAGGGCGATTCTGACAGACAAAAGGGATGCAAAAGCATTATATTTATGACTTTGTGGCAAGTAAATTCTCAAAGTAAAGATATTCAAGGCCTTTGATTTGGTTCCTTAAACTCCCTCTGTTCCCAGCAGCATTTGAAGACTCGACTGTTTTGCATATCAGAGGTAGATGACTTGGAAGACACAGGGAATTAACTGCTCACTTTAGATGACCTTTTCCTTTGGGAATGAGCTTCCACACAAGTTTTACTTCTTTGACAACTTATTCATGCTAACTGTCTACAACAGCAGCACATCGGGAATTGACATCATCCTGATAAATTCAAATATAGTGTTGAGCTTTTCTGCATAACCTCTCATTGTAATCAGTGAATTGAATCACAGAATATCCAGGGCTAGAAGGGACCCACAGGGATCACTGAGTCCAACTCCTGGCCCTGCACAGACACCCCAACAATCCCACCATGTGCCTGAGAGCGTGGTCCAAACACTCCTAGAGCTCTGTCAGCCTTGAGGCTGAGACCACTGCCCTGGGGAGCCTCTTCAGTACCCAGCCACCCTCTGGGGGAAGAACCTTTTCCTGATATCCAACCTAAACCTGCCCTGACACAGCTCCAGCCACTCCCTGGGGTCTTGACAGAGGTCACAGAGAGCTGCCCTTCATTAGGAAGCTGCAGATCCCAGTCAGGTCCGACCCCAGTCTCCTCTTTAGGATGAACAAGCGTGTGGCACATTCCCTGCCCCACAGGCACTGGCAGGTGCCCACCAGACGGACCAGGATGCCATGGAATACAGAGTTTTGGGTTGACCTACACCAAACACCTCTGGGAATGCAATGGATGGGTAGTGCCTGGTGTTCTGAAGGCAATGTCCCGTTTCTGAAAGCTCTTTTCAGCTTTTACACCCGAAGCTTTTTATTCCTTTGCCTTTCTCTGTTACTCACCTTGTACCAGGGAAATGTCCTTATTTTTTCACTGGGCTCAATTACAGCTGTTAATTCAGTAGGATTTGAACTGAATTCTGTAAAGCAAAAGTAGAACATAACCAGGGTTGTTTGCAGCAGCATGCAGGTTCCATACTATAATAGCTGGAATGGGTATATTTAAATAAATACTGTATTTAAAATGCCTGTATGTAATTCTGTTTTAACTATTTAATATTAACTATTAAGATTAACTATTAAATTATAAGTGGTAATTCTGTAGTTCTCTGCACCATTTAGCTCAGTGCCCAGCCCACCTGCTGTACAGGTGCACAAAAGCCACATCACATGCTCACAGCTCTGAAGAGGCAGGAAAATTAGGAATATTGTAAATACAAAGTGGAAGATCATTAAATGGATACCGATTTTAGCTGAAATTGAAGAGATAGAGGCTTGGGTGAGTAACCTGATCCATTGTGCAAGTGACTGTAACTTAAGTAAAGTCAGGGACTCAATTTCATTTATTCTTGGAGTAAACTTTGTCCTGATTCAGGACTTGTAGACTGCTTAAGGACACTCTTCATTCTGCAACACACTGCTGAATTCCATTGCATTTTGTAGCAAAATAAAGCAGGAATGAAAACATGGATTTATTTCAGAACAAGTGAGAAGAAACATGGGTGCAAATTCACAATGCACATTAAAAACTCCTCTGCACAGACAGGAAGAGGTGATGGCATCTTTCCCCAAAACCTGTTGTAGACTGATGCTGCCCCAGGGCAGCCTGGCAGAGCAGCACCTTTATTAACACTTTACCTTCGTGGTTTGGATGGGTGTTTGTAACCTGCTCTGGAACTCCCATGCACAGCGCAGTGTGCAGCTCCTTGGGGGCGAATAAACTCATACTCAGTGTGTGGCAAGAGTGACCCAACCAGTCAAATAGTTATTCATTGATAATTTCCTGTACTCCAAACTTGCACAGTGGCTCCGTGCCCACCACGCTCCCACAGCTCTCGGTGCTGTGGAGTTGTGTGGATGTCAGCACTTTCATATCGCTGCACAAGGCGGCTTATCAATAAAATCTGATCTTTATAGAGAGAGAATATAAAAGCTCAAGTGCTGTTCATATAATCTGATTATCTCTTTCCTTTTACACAGAACCGTGTCGTTTTCCTTATCCAGTCTGATCTATCTCCCAAGGTCCATGTGGTGTTACCACCTCAGTGGCATTGTCCTCTGGGAAGTTTTATGGGACAGAAGAGTTTATGGCTTGAGTTCATGGACCTTCTTCCCAGCCTTGTGCAGGTCCCTCTGGAACACTCAGAGTTCAGTGCAAGAGGGTTTTGGTGCTCACCTGAGGACAGTCTCCCCAGTCACCCTCTCTCCAGGTGGGGTTGGACACTGGGGAGGTTTGGCGAGCTCTTGGTACACACAGGGGGAGGTCAGGAATCTTTTCTAGGGACTCGTTCAGCCAGTCAGGCTGAGCTACTGGAAAGTCCCATTAGAAGTTCCCTTCTTGCTGGACTCAGGCTCCT
This sequence comes from Empidonax traillii, assembly GCF_003031625.1. Classification (NCBI taxonomy): domain Eukaryota; kingdom Metazoa; phylum Chordata; class Aves; order Passeriformes; family Tyrannidae; genus Empidonax; species Empidonax traillii. Next base: position 2,350,447 of record NW_020955215.1, read on the forward strand.
CATTCATCAGTCAGTGTGTTACTCTTGAAATTGTCTCGTTTTTCCCCTGTAAGAATAAGTTTAGAAACTGCAAAAATTTTCCTGAGGCAGGAAATGTTTTCCCATTCAAATCTCAAGCCCAGAATCTTGTCATTGCCCATATCCTACCAGAAGTACTTTGAAAATCGGGCAGCTTGTTTCTTATTTTCATATTGTAATTAATATAGGGTTTGCTTGCAAACAAAACAAGGTTGTGATCCCAGGACACTGCTTTGAAGCCATTTTCTCCCTGTTTCATTATACCTTGTTTTACTTTTATTCCATCCTGAACGCAAAACCAGTGGAATCTTGAAAGTAAAAATATATCACTTTGTTTAAATATGCACTAAAATGAAAACTGTGAAACTTGTGGCCTTGATTTCTGCTGATCTCCAGATTATTCTCAAGGATGTTTCACTGCATGATAACCTTGATTTTCACACAAGTCAATGGCATTGATGTGAGTGACTCACATGGGTCATAAAAGTATATTTGCAAGGGGTGTGGGCACAGGTGGGCTGAGCAGCTTGAGCTGGTTTATAAAACCCAGGGCCTCAGCTCATCTGCACTGACCCATTCTGGTCATTCCAGCTGCTATTCCGCTCTCCCAGCACTTCCCAAGGGAAACATGGCATTCGCAGGCAAATACGAGTTCGAAGGCGATGAGAACTACGATGAATTCGTGAAGAAGATTGGTAAGTCTGGCTTGGGGTGTCAGCCACAGGTCATATATTAGTTAATTTTTTTTTATCTAAAGGGGTTTCTTTACTGAAATTGTTAGAAGGTTGGAGCACATCTCCTGTGAGGAAAAGCTGAGAGAATTGGGATTGTTCAGCCAGGAGAAGAGAAGCTTCAGGGTGACCTAACTGTGGCCTTCCAGTACCTGAAGGGAGCCTACAGGAAAGATGGAGAGAGGCTATTTGCAAGGGCCTGGACGGACAGGACAAGGGGGAATGGCTTCAAACTGACAGAGAGTAGGTTTAGATTGGATATTGGGAAGAAATTCCTCCCTGTGAGGGTGGTCAGGCCTTGGCACAGGTTTCTCAGAGAAGCTGTGGCTGCCCCATTCCTGGAATTGTCCAAGACCAGGTTGGATGAGGCTTGGAGCAACCTGGTCTAGTGGAAGGTGTCCCTGCCCATGGCAGGAGGTGGAACTGGATGAGTTTTAGTATCCCTTCCAACCCAAACCATTCCATGATTCTATGATTCATATGCTGAGATCAGCTGGCTCTAAACCTGGTAGAGAGCTCTGCACTTCCACAAGGATATGCAGTATTTGTTGTTACACTGTCAGCTGCAGGAAATAGTCCTGTTCCACAGGCAGAATGTTCCTTTTCAGTGGCAGCAGAATGAAAGGCCAAGATGTTTGAAGTATGAACAGCAAACCAGATGCTCAGACATCAGTGTCTGAGAACAGACACACCTCTACCCTGCTTCAGTTCAAGTTCAGTTGGTAGGCTGCTAGGTTTGATAAACTGGATGTTTTTATTGATTAAGGTCTTCCCAGTGACAAGATTGAAATGGGAAGGAATTGCAAAATAGTGACTGAGGTGGTGCAGAATGGAAATGACTTCACCTGGACACAGCATTTCCCAGGAGGCCGCACCACGACCAACACATTCACAGTTGGCAAGGAAGCAGACATGGAGACCTTTGGTGGTAAAAAGTTCAAGGTAAATTCATTTGGCTCTTAAGTCCTACAGCCTCAGTTGTTTTTGAATTTAGGGCGAAAAGCAAATCTGTCTCATGACTAGTGGGAGGTGTCCCTGCCCATGGCAGGGGATGGAACCAGATGGGCTTTAAGGTCCCTTCCAACCCAAACCACTCTGGAATTCCCTGATTCTGTGATCACCCATCCACACCCATTTCTGGGCTGCTTGCTGGGAGGTTATTGCTATCTGAGATTGCCACTTCAGAATTAACTCCTACAATCATGACTTTTACTTCACTAAATCCCTGAGGATGGAATGACAAGCACAGCCTGCAGTTCATTTTCAGAGCTATTAATGAATAGTGTGTAGATATGGAACCTGCAGGTATTGTTAGGGAAACATATTTCTATTTAAATTGGGAACACTTAAGAACAAAAGCACAAGGATTTCAGTCCTGTTCATGAGGCTGAACGTGCAACACACAACTTCTACCTTTTTAAAAGTAAAAACTTTCAGCATCAGGTGTACAGATGTTTACAGAGTATCTGATAATAGAAATTCCAGCAATCCCAGGAATGTTAACCCTTTCTCCATTACAGGCAACTGTTAAAATGGAAGATGGAAAGCTGGTAGCTGATTTTCCCAACTACCGTCACACTGCAGAGATCTGTGGAGGAAAACTGGTAGAGGTGAGTGCTCAAATATCCAGGATAGTTTATAAAAACCAAAAAACTCAACAGCACCAGGCCTAAAATTTTAAGCTTAGAAAAAATCTTTAGAAAGTAAAGCAAAACTGTTAAATAACTTTATCCTTCTCTCTAGATAACCTTCTACAATTTTGCCCAGGTTTAATCTAAAAATTAAATGAACAAACTTTTCATCTTATATTTTTTATCAACTTGAAATGTAGATCTTGCATCTAAGGCACAGTTTTATAGCTGGAAGAGTGAAATGTTCAGATGGAAATATTCCAAGGCTGCCATGACTTTGATTGTGCCATGACTTTGATTGTGCCATGACTTTGCTGTGCCTGTGCCTCAAGAATAGAAAATAGTGCATATAAAACTATGCACCTACATATTTCTATGAAGTTACTCATTTTATTTCATTCTTAGAAAACTATCTACCTGCAACTCCTCACAGAATTTCTGTAGAATCCCTTTTTTCTTAGTCTTATCAAAGGAAAAAAACAACTCCCCAAACAAAACACCAAAGAAGATTTCAAGTATTATCTTATTTTGGAAACAAAATGGCAATGCAGCTTTGGCAGATTACTGAAACCCCAATACTGATAGTAAAGCTTGTTAGACAGATTGGATTGCCAAACATCATGATTTCTGATTCTCACGAATTATCCTGAATGGGCTTGTGTCTGTGCCAGTTACAAATGTCTGAGTGTGCCTTCAGCAGGGGTGAGTCATTCTGGGAAACAGGAAAGGACACTCACCCTCCCCGGGAGTGATTGTGTGGGTCATTTACTGCTTTTGGAGAACAATTATCTCACTTGTCTAAAACCCTGACAACTTGGAGTTGTGATGCCACATCCAACCCAGGAGACACTGAAGTTATCCCTAAACCCCTGTTTAGAAGTCGTGCCTTTTGCATAAGGATATTTTTGCACTGTGTATCTCAGACCTGACAAGGATGTTCAGTTTATTTTCTAGATGTGTCTCCTCCCCAAGGGTAAATGTTGTGTCAGTAAAGGGCAGGCTCTGAGCCCGTCCCCAGGGCTGCTCACCTGTCACACTGAAACTCTAATTACTCTGTTCAACTTAGCTTTCGGTTTGTTCTTTGTTCCAGATCTCTACTTCTTCTGGTGTAGTCTACAAAAGGACCAGCAAAAAGATTGCATAAGCCAGCAAAGCCTGTCTCTTCCAGTGTACTGAAAACCAACAATAAAATCAATAAAATAAAGTGCTGATTGTCTTTCTCTCTTTCTTTGCATTACAAGCATGAAGAATTTTCAGAGTGATGTTATCCTCATGTTAATGCTCACTCATTCCTAAATATCTGTCAAATACTCAGGAAATCAAAACGCAAAAATCAGAAGGTGCAGCAAAGCACTCAGTAATGTTGTCCAGGTATTTCAGGATATGATATAGACTTGGTATATTGCAGTATTTCCCACCTAACAGAAGCTCTATTCAGCTTCTTCCTAGCGAATGGGACTGACACTTCTACCTGCCCTGTAGGTCAAAATGCAAGACTTGATGAAAATATTTTGCCTCACTGCTGCTTGGAGGACAGAAGTTTAGGGACTTAAAAGCAAGAGAAAGTCAGTTTATTACTCATTAGAAGACAAGTTTCATAGTGCCAGCATGGGTTTCCCATTCTGTCGGTATCTGCTCTTGCCCCAAACTCTTAGAAGACATTTAAGGTTTCACGGACAGACTCCTGTGGGAGGATTTGGAGCTGTATTTTCTCATTGCAATCCTGGTGTTTGCCTGGGGTGCCTGCTTCTGGAGGGGAGGTTTGTGCTTCAGCACCTGAGTCTCATTTGTGAAGCTCATCCCCCCCTGTGGCTCAGAGGCCCACAGGTGTTTGTTTAAACCCAGCCAAACCCCTCACAGCTGTTCCCTCACTCCCCCACCAGCGGGACCAGGCAGGGAACTGGAAGTGCAAAAGGGAGAAAAGCTGAGTGTTGAAACAGTTTAATAGGCAAAGCAAAAGCCATGCACACAAGCAAAGCACAACACCGAATTAATTCAGCCCATCCCACGAAGGTGTTCAGGCATCACCAGGAAAGCTGGACTCCATCACAAACAACAGTGACTTGAGAAGACAAATCACTCCAAATGTCTCCCTTTTCCTCCTTCTTCCCTCTGCTTTGTTCACTGAGCATGATGTCACATGGCCTGGAGTACCCCTTTGGTCAGCTGGGATCACCTGTCCTTGGTGTGTTCCTTCCCAGTGTCCCATTTCACACCCAGCCCCTTCCCCAGCGTGGCCTTACGAGGGGCAGGAAGAGCCTTGGCTCTGTGTAAGCTCAGCAATAACAAAACCATCACTGTGCTCATCCCAAACCCAAACCACAGCCCTATTCCGGCCACTGGGAAGAAAACTAACGCTACCTCTGCCCAAAGCAGCAGACCTTCACAGTCCAGCTGAGGCCTTGGTTTTGTTGGTTTCCATGCTTTATTGTAATAAATGTAATAATCAAAGTATTCTGCACCAGTATTTGAGTTACATGTCCATGGCATGTTGGAATAATCATGGGAAACATAATGGATGGCTTTGAGATGGAGAGATTCATGAGGCTGCTCAAAGAAGTCCTGGTGCCCTTTGGACTTGTTGATGACATCAAGTAAATACCTAAATAGCCAATACAGACTGTTAAAGCCAGAGTTGTGGAATTCTCTGGTAATCCCAGACATGTCCATGTACAGGCCACACTTTGCTGGATTGAGACCTCAGACATTTCCTATTTTTTCCCACAGTCTAGTTTCTCATCCTATATTTCATTGAGATAATCTTGATCGGGATATATCAGGAATCCAGTAAATAAGCTGTCTGTCCAGTAGGGATCATAAAAGAGCCCGTTCTGTTCCGAGTAAAAGATTTGCAGCCATACCTCATCCTCCTGCTTCAGAGAAAGGATGGTTGACCCAGAGGCAACGTCGTGGTTCCCAGTGTTGGCATCGAAAGTCTTGATCCGGTACTGCCCGTTGTGGACCAAGCCAATGGCCAAGTGTTTGTTGGCCAAAGTGATGTCGTAGGTGAAGTAGTAAATACCTGGGATGCTGCATACGAATTTCCCACTGGAAGCATTGTAATGTCCTCCCTCATTCATCAGGATCCTGTCAAATTTGATGGGCAGCCTTTCCCTTGGGTAGCTCTTGGAGACTGCCACAGAGAAGGCAGATTTGGCTTTGTTGGTGTTACAGGTGCAGGGTCCCGGCATCCCAACCTCGCCCTTGTTCCCTTTGGGTCCTTTCTTTCCTGGTGCCCCGCTTTTCCCAGGATTACCTTTCAAACCCTTGGGCCCTCGTGGGCCTGCCTTGCCAATGGCTCCTGCTTTCCCCTTCGGTCCTGGCTTGCCAGGGTTTCCTGTTCTGCCTTGTGGACCTAGAAGACAAATAACCTTAGTTTTTCAGTGAAAGGCCTGACATGGCAGGTGGAAATGCATTGTATCATTGCAGCAGTGTATTCATTAAGGAGGAAAACCTTACTAGTGTGAGAATCCTGATGAAATACTACCTGGAGCTGGACATCTGCCTGGACTGACTATCCAGGGTAGTTGGTGTGGTAACAGTGGAGCAGGAGCAGGACAGTCTGTCCCTTTAAGGACGAGGAGGCTGGTTCTATTATCTGGCTCACTTGAGAAAAAGGAGGAACTAAAGAACAAACTTTAAATATTTGGGTTTTACAGGAGTGAAGCAGGTTTGTGAAACTTTCGGAGCCTTGCTTTTAGCAGGTGGAATACTCTTAATCATCTCTTTTTTTTCTTTTTTTTTTTTTTTACATTTAACATGAAACTTTTTAAAAAAATAAATTTAGGTGTAGTAAAAGACCAGCCCAGCTCAGCTGGGGGATGACCCAGCAAACACTCAGGGCAGGACTGGCTTGAGGTGGGAAATGGGAAGTGAGCTGGGCTGTCACAGTGATTCTGATGCAGCAGTATCTGATATAAGCAGATTCATGAGGATTTATGAACTGTCTCTTGACCTGCTGTAGCAAGACTGGATTTAAATGCAGCTGTGGTTAGAAATGTGTTCTCCAGATTCTCAGGTTTCGGGGTGGGAGAAGGGAGTAAAACGCAGATTGGGCTGGCTGGTGTTGGCTGAAGCAGGAGTGCACTCTAGTGTGGCGACGGGAAATCACCGCTCTCCACCACGGCTGGTCCCGGCACTGACTCCAAGACTGGATCCAAAGGGCAGCCCCACCTCAGGATTAAAGAAGGGTTTTTGTTTGCTTTGATTTAGGTCCAGCATGGCCAGAGCAGGTCCTGTCCCCCAGATGCAGTGCTATGGGCAGCAAGTACTTCATTTTTTCACCTGGCTCTGTTCTGCCTGAGATCAGGAATCAGAGACCAGCACTTTGTCTCTATCAGAACAGGGCAAACCTCACTTTGTAACAAAATTAAGCCAATAGAAATTGGACACAGTGGGACATGATGTGAGTCTGGAACCCCTCTGACAAGTGGGACAAGTTGGAGGGAGGAGACTGGAAATTTCTGGAAGAGTTTGGGATGTTGCCTGTCCTTGGGCTCCGCTCTGGGTGGCAGGTTGCTGTGAGCTGGGCTGTTGCACCGTGGCTTTTACACGTTCCCCTTGCTGTGCTGAGCACTCTTCTCTTACCTTCATCGCCATGCTCGCCTTTATCCCCGTCCTTGCCGTCCTTGCCATCTTTTCCTGGGAAGCCCATCCTGCCGACTGTCCCTGGAGTTCCGGGCACGCCAGGGGGGCCGGGAGGTCCTGGGGGTCCTGGCAGGCTGCAGGCCAGCTGGGGACCCTCCTGCAGCTCTCTCTTGGCAAAGCCCCCGAGGATGTGGTTTGCCACACAGGGCACAGTCCAGAGGAGGAGCACAGCAGAGATCATGGCACAGCCTGTGAGGAGGAGATGGGATGTGGTGGCAGCGTGTGGGGTTTGGCACCACCGGGATGGGTGAGAGACTTGCATGAAACTGGGAGGGAATTGGGCTTTTTTTGGCAGGGTGTGGGAGCTGTTTGTTTTAGTGTGATGTGAATTCAAGGATTGACTCGTGGAGTTTTCTAGGTCAGACCAACATTTTTTTCAAGCTTACTCTTCCCTAAGTCTGTATCTGTGGCCACTGCTTATTTTGTTTTGCTACCTGTGCCTCTTTTCCCCCAGAACACAAGGAGCAACAGCAGAGGGGTGCAGAAATCAGCTGCTTGGGATGAGGGGAGTGGAGGAAGGGGTTTGGTATGGCTGTGCCCAGCATGACCTGCCCTGCAGTTGTGTCACTGGAGTTTCTTCCCAAGCACGAACCCATTGCGTGATGCAGGGCAGGATTCAGGAGACAGACTGGGGAGGTTTTGGCCAGTCCTTACTGCCTTTTGCCTGTCAGAACAAGCTAAGCCTCACAGCTTACATCCCATTCCCCACTGCAGCTTGGCTGATCAGGAGGCTTTAGCAACTCCCCAGTATTGTTATGTTTAACTCCTGCACTGGAAATAAGATGTTTAAAGTACTGGATAAATTCCATGTTGGCCTTAGTGTTGTCATCCTGGTATTGGCTCCTGAAGGGGTGGAGATGCATATTTAGATGCTCCAGATCCAGAGAGCTGATGCTACATATTTATGCTCAGTGGGAGCCCCCAGTTCTGCAATATTATAATTAAGAACATGCAAAGGAGTGGGAAATGCAAACCAGATCTGCAGGCTGCTTTTGGCTGCTAAACCATTTTGTTCTTCAGCTCTCTCTTGCTATTCTTATACCTAAATTTATTTGCTGTTGGTGAAAGATGTCAGTTTAACAGACTTGTGAGATGGAAAACACCAACCAGTATTCACGTGGAGAGTTGAACAAAGGCTTCTCAGCTCATGGAAAGGGAAACAAAATGTTAAAATGCCTGGGAAGTAGGGAGATCACAAGGAAAGCTACATCCCTGTTTCCCAAGAACCACCTCTAACAGGGCAGAAGAGAAGCAAGAGGCATCTGGAGGTGGATGACACTAACAAGTTGTGGCAAGAATAAATGTCATTGTGGAGCATAACCTGGAAAAAGCTGGGAATGCTTCATGTAGAGAAGAAACATGAGAAGGAGCACAGGGTGGGAGGGCAGCTCCTTCTGTGGAAGTTTCTTACCTTAAGTACTCTTATTACCTTGAGACAACCCAGGTCTTGACCTGATGGGATGAAAAGTGACAAAAACAATACCCTGAGGCTGCGAGGTCAGTAGTATCAGTACTTAGATAGATGGGCAATATCCAACTACCTGGAGCCGTGCTATGGCACAGCTCCTGAGTTGGTGTTCATTAAGGACTCCAGAAGAACGTTTCATCCCATATCACAGCAATGTGTGTGGGATGCAAAGCACAGTCACATTCACAAAGAGGATCTATAAATAACCTCTTAAAGAAATCTTTCTGAAAGAGAACAAACCTCATGCTGTTCCACCTTAAAAGGAGAATTGCTCCTCGATACACAACGTACTATGAGTTCCAAAAAGCAAATTGGAAACAGATCAGCATCTTTTCCCTCCACAGCATGGGCAGCCAGCCTGGCAATGGGGCTAATGCAGCATGAGGACTTGTTTTTCCAGTGACATTTTAATTAACGTTTTTGTTAATAGGATTAGGGACCTTTTGGCCATGACCAACGTCTCTTGTGCATAAAGAGGCATTTCTGTAGGAAAAGGTTTGCCTGTAAGAGTGAGAACCAGTTGTACTTTCTGCTGCTTCTGGCTGAAATCCCAGAGGGAAAATCCCTGAGGGTTGCCAGATGTGGGGTGGTTTGGTGGCACGTGCAGTGGCTGGATGGTGATTTTTGGCCAGGGAAGCCACCCTCTACCATGTGGTGGTGAGAAGAGGAGAGTCTGCAGGAACTGCTGCTCGGAGGGAGGGAGAAAGGAGCAGGATGGTCTCAGTGGGGACCCAGCAGCCAACAAATACCATGATTTTCTACTCTGTTTGCTGTCAGTACTTGAGGTTTTCTCAAACAGAACAACCACCTCTCTGCTTCACAACTTCCTAGTGCACCTCAAGGTGTCTTAAGTAGTTTTTAAAATAATCACTGTCACCATGAGCCCAATTCTCAGCTCTGGTGGTTGCCCTGCAGCATCCCCAGGGTGGAAGCAAAAGGAGCCTGTGGGTGTGCAGGGCTAATTGAGGTAAAATAAGGTGTGTCACCAGTGACAGACAGAGCTGAAATGGGTGGATTTAACTTTTGATACAAGCCAGTGAAGCAGTTATACCAACAGCTCTCTGCTGCTGCACAAAGCAATGACAAAGGAGGGCGATGTACCTTCCGTCCTGAACCTGCACCGCCATCTCGGCTTTAGGCAGGGATTCCTGTGGCAAACCTTTCCTGGCTTCGAGCTAAAACCCCCTCACAGAGCCTGCCGAGGTCGGTGCTCTCAGCAAAAGGTTGAGGAGTGTTTCCCTCATGGTGTATTCCTTTAATTGGCAACTGTTGCCTTTAGGGATTCCTATGCAGGCTTTGGAAACCTGAGTGCTCAGTGACTTAGACCTTATTTGGGAACTTTGTTCAAAGTTAAGGTTAAGAGGAGGGAGAGGGGGAAAAAAAAAAAAAAAAAAGGAATAGTAGATCTACTCACCACCACTAATCTCCTCAGTGAGATCTTGACGGGCGCTGGCAACCGACACCTCAGGCAGATGTTTTGCTGCAAATCCCTGTCACACGCAGAGCCCCAGCCCCGTCCTGCTGCAGCAGAGTCCCGAGGGCTGGGCAGAATTGACTTTGGTCCTTCTTTTTATTATTGTTTTACTCCTTTTTGTGCGTATTTTTAGCTTCCTGCAGCAGCTCCACTTTGGCTCCACGTTGCCAAAGGCATATTTTTATTATTGTGTAATGGATCTGCGCCTCTTCCTTGGTCACGTGGCGCGGGAAGAAATTTTTACACACATATGGCTGGAAAGCTCTTGAGGCTGGGGGAGCTTTTCCCTTTCTCTCTCTCCCTTGCAGTCTTGGAGGAAAGGCTCAGGAGTTGAGTGGAGCATTTCTGACTGATGCTGCCCCACTCTGATGTATTTGCTGCCCAGGAAAGCAGGGGATGGGTAATGCAGATCCAGCTAGGCAACAACTTTGACACTTTATCCTGGAGCATTAGCAAGGGAAGAAAATCTTGTCCTAAGGGTGGAAAATAATTTCTAATTGTTCCAGGCTTGAATTAAAGACACAGTTGTGAAGCAGCAGCTTTCCAAATGCAAATTTTGAGAGGAAACTGCTTGTACTTCAGCACTGCTTCAGGTGGATGTGCAAGATAAAACATGACTTTGTCATAGGGATGGCAGGGCTTCTGTCGTGGGAAAGGGTTGGGATTTTGTTATTACAAACCCTCAGCAACTGCTTCAGGTAAGTCAGGAACACTAGAAGGAATGGCTGAAGCCAGAGCTGAAGCCAGGATGCTCTGGGATGCTGCCAGTGTTGGTATCAACCAGACTGATGTTTTTGTTGTGGATTCCTGTTCTGGCCCAGCCAGGACCGTGCACAGGGCCTGGGACAGGCGTGTGCCTGACAGCAGGGCTCCAGATCCCACCCTGCAGCTCTCCAGCCAGTGAATAATTTCTGCTCAGTGCAAACCATCAGCTGATTGAGAGCACAGAGGAATTGTCATTCTTCACTCTGCCTGAATTCATCCTTCTCAGAGCTGTTGAGGTTTATTTTTAAGCTTTCCCCTGTGCTTGCTTTTGGAACATGATGGGAACGGATGTAAGGTAAAAATGAAGTATGTACACAGTTTGCTTTGTGAGGTGGGACCAGTTCAGATGCTCATGGGAGGAGTGGGAATGTTTGGCTGAGGAAGCACAGGGCTGTTTTTGTGCTGTGCCAATACTCCTGTAGAGCTCCTGCAGAGCCAGCGCCTCAGCTCCCTGACACTCTGTGACGTTCCCTGCCATTGAACAACCTTCAGGAGAGCAATCCTCCTTCCCAAACCCAAAGTCATCACTGGAAATTTCACTGGGAAAAAGGTTGTTTTCAGAAAACCTGCCATAGGTAGGGACAGACCCAGACACTGCTCCAGTGGCTGCTCTTCCCTGGGGCAGCTCTGGTGATGGGTCAAATATGAATGAACACTTTTTGCCTGTTTCAATAAGGTTTGGAGGAACCCAGTTCCTGTATAGGGCCTCTCCTGCCTGGGTGTGGACCAAAAGGCTCCAGGCACTGCAGGTGCAAAGATCTTTCCTCAGATTTCTTATGAAACCAGATGAAAACTTCCTGTAGGGTTTGCCACGGTGCCAGTCGGATTGGCCTGGGAAGCCACATTGTTTCACTCAGATACCAATGGCGTTGGAAAGAAAAATACCATTATCTTCTGGTTGTCCTGACCCTGCCCCATGGCAGCTGGGATGGGTGTGAAACAGGCCAGGGATGACATGGTTCTTGAACACACAGGAGTCCTGCCAGGAAACTCCATGTGTGACCAGGGAATTCACAGTCATGGGTGATTCTGAGCCCAGATCTGCAGTATGTTGAAGGCAGCAAGAGCCTGACCTAGTTCGTCAGCATGGGGAGAGGCAGTGCTGGGAAGCTCCTGCCAGGCAGATGGAAAATATGTCTGTGCTGCACGGCCAAGCCGAGCTGCTCTGGGGTCCCAGACAGCTCTGCTGGAGAACATGCTTGGCAGCACACTGTGTTAAACAAATAAACTGCCCGTGCACAGGGAATCAGAGCAGCCCTGAGACTCATTTCTCAGTGCATTTTGCTTCAGAGAGACATTGCAGGGTAGCACTAGGAGAGATCATGTCCAATCCGCGCTGCTCTGTAGCAGAAGCCTCCCTGCCGAGGGTCTCTCAGGGATCCCAGGGAAGGCTGGTTGCTGCAGTGCAGGGAGCTGGCTCAGGCTGACAGCCCTCCTTGCACAGCTCTCAGTGGGGAATGGAGAAGGGGTTGAACGATGCAGAGACCAGCCTTACTCATCAATCCCAAAGTCAAACATCCTGACAGCGAGGTGAAGACGTGGCAGATGGTAAAGTACCTGATAAAGGAACAAAAACATGAAAGTACTCACAACTTATCCAAAGCTGCACAGTTGGCCTGGACACTTCTGACTGACAGCCCAGAACTTTATACTATAAAAGCTCAGTCTCACTTTTTAACAGAGGATCTTCCAACACACCCCTTCTTGGAGTGTGTGCGGAGATTCCTCCCTGGAGTGGGGACACCCCTCAAGGTCGCTCCTCAAGGCTGAGCCAAAGAGATTTGCCCATGGTCATTGGTCTGGGTGAGTAACATCAACCTCTATTTAATAATGTGCTAGCTTTAATACAATTGATTCAATATAATTCCTTCAGTTTTGCTTCAAAAATAGTGCACTATACTACACAATAGTTATAGCTACCTATACTATGAACAATTCTGATTAAGATCTCTTAGTCTAAACATTACCTTAATAAATCCCCCTTTTTTATATATATATATCTAGTTTGCCATCTTTAATCCCGTGGGACAAAGTGGTATAGAGGTTAAATTATACCTGTATAACCCTTTAGGCACAAACCATAGACCAAGTCCAGGGCTAAGACTAGATCCTGCCCTCAGGCTCCTCTCTGAGGGATAGATTAGGAAGCCAGAGAGCCCTTTCTGCACGCTGTAGCTCATTAGGGTCTTCCCTAATAAACTTTGTCTGAAGCTCCCACTGTGCCCATGGGCTGCCTAAAAGGTGGGTAACTGCCCCAGGACAGCAGGTCTGTGTCCCAGTGAGGGAGGATTTCTCCTCACTTACTTTCTGAGCACTACTCATTTCATTGTTAGGTACTGACCTTGCAACCAAATAAAATAATTCAGCAAATGCCAAAACAGCTGCAGTTCACCCAGAGGCTGCAGGCAGCCAAAAATACAGCCTTCCCATGGCATTGGGCAATACCAACGGAAAATTGCTCCTCATCAAAGATGAGTGTAGGCGCTTTGGGTGTTTTTTGGGAGATACTAATTGGAGGGAAGAAATGTTTTTTCTACCCAACAGGCCTCCAGTCCTAGTGCGGGATGGTGATTTGAGTAGTTTTTATTGCCCTGCCTAAAAGGAGTTTAGAAGTCTGTAATCAGTCTACAGAGAGTGATTGTCCCTCTCCAAAAGCCCCCATAAAAATGAGTCAAATCTCTGTTTAAACTTAAAGGATGCCCTTGAGACTGTTAGCTCTGCTTAGGATCTGCAGCCCTAACCCATTAAGATAAAAATAAATAGAGCTTATTTTAGGAAGATGAAAGTGGGAACCAACCCAAGCACCAGTGAGCCACTGCCAGCACAGAGAAGATGTGTAAAGTTTGGGGTTTTTTCCTCTGTTCCAAGCACCTTCAAATTCAAAATTAAATTCAGCAACCTTTTTGGCTCGCCACAACCTGTCCAGGTGTCAAGTAACAGAGTTAAATAAGAAAAGACTTCTGAAAATGCCTTGTATTTCCCAAAACCACAAAAAACTCCAGACCTTCTGCTCTGGGGTCTGTAGCATCAGCAGCAGCAATCACAGTCCATGGGGACATGGGCAGCACTTGTTCAAGCCAGGAAAGCCCGTGATAAATGTCTGGAAAAATAACACATCTGGAGTACAGCAGGTTACCTGCCCTGTTTGTTGCTTGAAGTAACAGCAAGCTCTCTCCATCTTTCTCAGGTCTTATTCTTCAGGGCTTTCTTTGCTCCCCAGCTTGTAAACAAGAGCTTCCCACACAGGAAAATACATCAGGAAAGCTGAAAGAGATAATAACAAGCTCAGCAAACTCAGTTTTCCACATCAGCACATCAAGGCAAGAGAAAGAACATCCAATATAGGATTCTAGTTTCCTAGTTTTTAAATTAGCTTGCTCCAAATATTTTCTTCCTCTCTTCTGAAAAAAAGGAAAGGGAGAACTCTTGCAATCCTGCCTGCAGGTTTCTGAAGAGGAGGGGGAAAAAACTCCAACAAACAAAAATCCCAACCAAGTTCTACCTACTTATCTACATTTTTTTCACCGAATCTTCCTAGACACCTACAGTATCTAAAATGTATTTGACTATGTTGTATGACTTCAAATTATACCTAAATTAGGCTACTTATAAGATGTTCTCAAAGCACCAGATCACTGGCTCCAACCTTCTTTGCAAACAAAAAGCACATACAAGGCTTCACCACAACTTCCTATCAAGTCAGCAGCTGGGGAATGGGTCCTTCAGCTCAGAGTAGGTGAAAGTTATTCCACCAGCACATGAAGAGAGGCCAAAGGTCAAGAGCAGTAATATTTAGCTTTATATATCCCTGCAAATAAGCCAGGATTAATTAGACCAGGCAACACTAAGGCCTCCCTGGCTCCCTCTGTGGGCTGGCACTCACTCCCATCCTGTAATTTCCCATGTGAAAAAGGTTAACTCAGAATTAGGGTCTCGTTTACAATAAGCTTTCAGGGGCCACAGCTCATGCCCAATTGCAAATGAGCTTGTGGTTTTGGGAGCCAGCTGCAGATCTTTCTCTTTGCTTTCTAATCAGAAAGAAACCTCCCTCCCATTCCACAGCTGCAACATATATAAGGGATCGGGCTCAGGCACTCTTGTTTTTCCTTGGATATTTTAGGGGAAGTGTATTTTTGGCTGCAGCCCTAAAGAGCATGGAGAGTACTTGGAGAATTTGTGTTTGTTTCTGCTGCTGCCTGCCCTGGCTCTCTGCTGGCATCCAGTGCTCCCCCCACTCCAGGGGCCGTGGGGGTTCAGACAAGGCCCCTGCTTTTTTGGAAGCTCCTGGGGGTGCTGCCAGCGAGCTCAATCCAGTGTTGCAGCTGCCCCAAGGTGCCAGGCAGGGTTATGCCCCCCTGCCTCCCCTCCTCAAGGTGCTGTCTGACCAGGGCCCCCGGAGCTGGGACAGTGAGGTCCCCAGGCTGCAGCCGGACTCCAGGGCCCTACGCTACATGAAGAGGCTCTATAAGATGTCGGCCACCAAGGAGGGGATCCCCAAGGCCCACAAAGGCCACCTCTACAACACCGTCCGACTTTTCACTCCGTGTTTGGAATGCAGGCACCGCCACAGGGACCTGGTGAAAGGTAGGTGTGCAGTGACCTGGATTGTAAAGGTTAAATGGGGTTTTTCTGTGTGTTCAGCGCTTGCAGCACGGTACAAAAATAGCTCACTTCTTTAGAGCTGTTGCTATTTTAATCCTTAGGGCTGTTCTCCTAAACTGTAGGAGTTTTTCATAACCTACTTTTCCTTGAATGGCATTAGGTACAGACTTCACAGTTTGGGAAATACCACACAAATGGTATGTGCAAGATGATACTCGTGTGTCAGGCTGACTCATCTTATCATGAATCAGAGAAAGCAACAGTCAGGTTTAAGAAAAGTGGAAAAAATGCCTAGGCATAATGGGCAACACACTTCCTTTTACTGCCTGTCTTGGTTTTGCTTTTTTTTTTTTTTTCAAAAAACCCACAGCACTCGAAGGAGACTTGTATCAAACTGCTGGAACCCATTGCCAGAAGGCTCCTCTCCATGCCTTGTACATTTGCTAGGGAAGAATCACAACCAGAATCTGTGAATAACCTGAAGGGAGGAGTAGAATTACTTGTAAATCAGGCTCAGGACTGAAACTAGGATGGCTAGACATTCTGGTAACTTAAGCTTTCACAGTATTCTTAAATGAGGGCTGGTCACAAGAACAGCACCCAGAAGTCCTTGGCCATTAATTCTACTTAAGTGACTGCCGATAGGTGATCTGAGTTCTCCTGACTTGGATTTTTCGCTAAAAAGACAGATAACCACAAACATCATACTCATTGTACTTCAGCACAGGAAACAGCACTTCAAGATGGAGTTCATGGTTTGTATCATCTGGAGTGCCTTGCTCCTGTTTCCCCATACCAGCACTAAACAGACAGCTGCTGAATTCCTCCTATACTGTTTCTTTCAATGAAATGAATCCTAATAGCTCTTAAAACTATGGGTTTTCTTGGGCTTGTTGTAATTTCTTGACTTTTATGTCCCTTTTATGGCCCCAAGTAGATATTCCATGTCATAAACGTAAGGGAGGGCATCTAAATTGGTTTCTTCTGCTGCTGAATCATTTCTACTTATCCACTGGTATAGTATTTATGCCTAGTGGAAAATTAAGATACTCTAACTCTACAGCATTCTGTTTCCCTTCCCAGGAGATGTTCACTCGGTGGATTTACTCTTCAACCTGGATCGTGTTACTGCTCTGGAGCACTTACTCAAGTCTGTCTTGCTTTATTCCTTTGACACATCTGTTCCCACTTCCTCTTCCATTACCTTCATATGCCATTTATCCATTAAGGAACATGATTCTGCCAGCCAAGTTTGTCCCAGCATTTCCCACTCTCTAGCTTTTAGCCTGCACTTTGAAGTTAGAAAACGGAAGTGGGTGGAGATTGATGTGACTTCTTTCCTCCAGCCTCTAATTGCTACGAATAGGAGGAATATCCATATGGCTGTGAACTTCACTTGCCTGATGGGTGACCCACAAAGGAGCACAAAACTAGAAAACCCTGTTAATGTGACACTGGTTCCCCCTTCCCTTCTTCTGTATCTGAATGACACCAGTGAACAAGCTTATCACGGGTGGAACTCACTTAGGCATGGGACGAAGAGTCCGGTGCGGGCCAGGCAAAGGAACAGCCCACTTGTGGATCCTACAGGTGACAAAGGGAATTCCCAGAGCAAAAGGGCCTCTCGACAGCGAAGGAATGAGAATCTGAAAGCAGCACCAGCAACTTCACCTTATAACTTGAGTGAATATTTCAAACAGTTTGTGTTCCCTCAAAACGAATGTGAGCTTCACAACTTCCGCCTCAGCTTTAGCCAGCTAAAATGGGACAAGTGGATCATCGCCCCGCACAGGTACAGCCCCCAGTACTGCCAGGGGGACTGTCCCCGGGCCGTGGGGCACAGGTACGGCTCTCCCGTGCACACCATGGTGCAGAACCTCATCTACGAGAAGCTGGACCCCTCTGTCCCCAAGCCCTCCTGCGTCCCAGCCGAGTACAGCCCGCTCAGCGTCCTCACCATCGAGCCTGACGGCTCCATCGTCTACAAGGAGTACGAGGACATGATTGCCACCAAGTGCACCTGTCGGTAGTGGTGTGCTCTGCTTTCACTCCAGTTTTGGGTATTTATGCATTCTCAAAGTATCTGTAATTATAATCCACTGAAGAGCATTGGTGTAACCTGATTGGGATTTAGCATGGAGTTGGCAGAAGGTGTTTACATCACAGCACTCATTTTTGTAGTCACTCAGCCTTTCTAGAATGTGCAATTAAATGTAAATAGTATCTTTTTATTGGGATAATTATGCATTTAAAACGTGGAAAAGGTTTCAACTATTAAATGTCTATTTTAAACTGCTTTCTTGTAGATTAAAAAGAAGGAATAAATGCCTATCACACATCCCCTAAAATCCAGTACCTTCTAGTCTGCCTCTCTACAGAAATCTTGTGAGTGTCATCTCCAGCAAATGTCTAGGAAGAGAAGAAAGTCTTTAATGTTAAAATTACTTCCTAAGCTTTATATTCTTTTTCCCTACCACATTCCAGCTCTTCCAAGCAAGAAGACATAAATTTTCCTCACAGTTCTGTAGAGTTATCAAGTTGTTTCTTTCTTTTCTTTTGTTGCACTCTTTAGGCTTTCTAAACAAAAAGGAGGGCAAGAATTTAAGGACAGCTGTGGGGTGACTTGTGAACACTTAAATCACTGAACTATATCAGTAAGGACCTGGCACCAATTGACAGGTGAGCTGCTAAAATCAGGAAGGCTTCATCTGGTTCAAGAATAAGAAACAGCTGTGCCTGGGGTAAGGGCACAGGATTGTCCATGAGGAAGCACACCACCACTGGCTTCTCAACTATGAAGAAATGTTCAAAAAGATTAAAAAAACACCCCCAGGCTTCTAAAAGCTTTAAATGAGCTTCTGTAAATTCTGTTCAACTGGTTTAGTGTTCTGAAATGTGGGGCCACAGTCTCATTCCTTCTTGCAATGAAACTGTAGGTAACAGTGCCTCAACCTGAGATGCTTTCACACCAAATTTTTGCTGTGATTGTTTTATTTTCTCCTCTTAGACTCTTCTAGTTTTAAGAATTGCATCAAAAAAGTTGGTTTCATACAGGGGACCCAAGCTAGGAGCGATTTAGTTGGGGTTTGCACACAGACACTCCCAGCTTTTGTTTGTTTGTTGGGTTTTTTTGGGTTTTGAGGTTGTTGGGGTTTTTTTTAAAGGCTGTGGAGCAGAACTGTCTTGTAAAATTTGAACTGCCTTTAAATTTGACTTGCTAAAACACTGACACATAAACACTGTAATTTTCTCTGCTAAGCCACCCAACCAGTCCCTAGCCTTAGATCCTGAGCTATGCAATTCCAGAGGGCTGGGAATTCAGTCTGGCAGGGAAGGGATGTCCCTGAGGGGTTGGTGTGTGGTGTTATATTGCTGTGCTGGTTCACTTGGTCGCTGCGATCTGGTTGATGTCAGAGCGCTGGAGTGCTTTGGGGAGGTGCAACAGGCATAAATCTGCTGGAGAAGTGAGGTTCCTGCTGCAGGTTTCAGCCTGCAACTACTGATATTAAAGTTGGGTTAAATACCAAAAGCTCAAAGCAAATATCTTGATGTCACAAAGAAAACATTCTGGCCCCAAACAGCACTGTGGGTGGTTGGGTGAACTCAGGTTGTGTCACCCCTCTCTGATCCCTTCAAACTGTGGGAATTCAGCTTTGCCAGCCTGCCACGGTGGTGAATAAATTATTTCCTGATGCAAATGGAAAAGGCAATTTCAGATGGAGGAACCCCAGGTTTGAGTTAGTGACAGGCATCTGCAGAAAAGTAGGACCTCAGCAACAGAGTAAAGGTCAAGACCTGCTCTCTAGAGAGGATTTAGGTAAATGCAGCACTCCAAGTTTTCAGGGATACACATGCTGATAATCCCACTGTCTAATATATTCCAATAATCCTAACAGATTCTGATAATGCCATTAATGTGAAAGATGTTTAATGTATTCTAATAATAAGCATGTATAATATATTCTAATAAATCTAATATCTTCCAATAATGTTGAACATGTCTAACATATTCTGTGATATATATTCTAACAATTCCTAAAACATTCTAATATTAGTTCAAATAATTTAAAATATTTCTAATATAGTCTAATAATTCTAATAATAAACTCAGGGATGTGGAAGATATTTAAGATATTCTAATAATTCTTCCAATAATGTGGAGGATGACTAATATATTGTAATAATCCTATTATATTATAACAATCGCCCTAATAATGTTGAATATATGGATTATATTCTAATAATAATTTCAATAGTATTGAATATGTCTAATATATTTTAATAATTCTAATATCTATAATTTTGATGTCTAATATACTCTATTAATAATTCAAATGTTAAAAGTATCTAATATAGTATAATAATTCTAATATAGAAGAATAATAAATTCAGTTATGTGGAGGATGCTTAATATATTCTAATAATCAGTCCATTAATGTGGAAGCTGTCTAATACCTTCTTATAATTTTAATATATTGTAGTACTAATTTCAGTAAGGTTGATATCCGATCTATTCCATTAATAATTCTAATAATAATATGAAATAAGTTTAATACAGTCTAACAATTCTAATATATTCGATTAGCAATTCCAATAGTATTGAAGATGTCGAATATAGTCTAGTAGTAATTTCAGTGATGTGGAGATGTCTCATATATTCTATTAACAATTCCAGTAGTGTTTATGTTGTTCATTGCAGGGGGGGGGGGTTGTTGACTACTTAACCTTTAAAAGCCTTTTCCACCCCAAACTATTCCATGATTCTACGATGTTACGCCTCAAACCCTCTCGCTGTAGCATTAAATCTCCACAGTACCCACACAAAAGTGGCTTTTTCTCCGACATTTACTTATTTTTGGCACTTCGGCGAATTTTACGCCCTGAGGCGCTGCCGCCCCCCACTCCCCCCTCACAGCGCCGGTGCTCCGTTTGACCTCCCTCCTCTCAGGGCAGCATCCATTTATTACACACGGAACTTACTACAGACATCGCTTATTACCCGCTGGATTCTTTGCAAGCACCACTTATCGCAAACACACTTCATTACAAGCACCACGTACTACAAACAGAGCGCGCAGCTCGCGGCTCGGCAGCGGCGCCAGCAGGGGGCGCAGCGCTGAGGGGCCGCCATGGCCCCCGCCCGCCCCGGAAGGCGAAAGCGGCGCCGAGGCCGTTCCGGGTCGTGCGGCGGCCATTGCGCGGTGACCGAGGGGACACCGCGGCCATGGGCAAGCACTTCGGCAACCTGGCCCGGGTGCGGCATGTCATCACCTACAGCCTCTCGCCCTTCGAGCAGCGCGCCATCCCCAACGTCTTCTCGCACGGCGTCCCCAACGTGATGCGCCGCTTCTCCTCGCAGGTGTTGAAGGTGGTGCCCCGTGAGTACAGCGGGGGATTCCCCCCCCTCTTTGTGCCCCCTTGGCAGCGTAAATCTGGGGAGGGGGGGATGTGGGGCTGGTGGGGAAGATGGTGGGTTTGTGGGACGCTGTGTTTTGTCTCAGGAGGTCGGTGCAGTGCGGTGCCCCCACATTGTGAATATCCCCTTATTCCATTGTCCCCTCCCTTCAGTGTCCCTGTATGGTGAATATCCCCTTATTCCAGTACCCCTTACAACAGTGTCCCGTTATAGAAGTGTCCCCTCATTGCATCGAATGTCCCCTTGTTGTGAATTGTCCCCCTGTTGCAGTGTCCCCTCATTGCAGTCTCCCCAGTATTGCAGTGTTCTGTCATTGCAGTGACCCCTCATTTTAGTGTCCCCTTATTTCAGTGTCCTCTCATTGTAGTGTCCTTTTATTTTCTGCGTCTCCTTATTCCACTGTCCCTGTGTTGTGATTGCCCCGTTATAGCAGTGTCCCCTCATTCCCATGTCCCCTGATTGTGCCTGTCCTCTCTCCCTCCCAGCCCTTGCAGTCGGATACCTCATTTATTCCTGGGGGATGCAGGAGTTTGAGCGGTTGAAGAGGAAGAACCCGGCCGACTACGAGCACGACCAGTGACCACATGGCCCCGGAGCTCATTCCCGCACTGTTACGGACCTGCTGTGCTTGTTCCCGTGGCCAGAGGGGATTAACAGGGAGATAAGTCTTGTCTAATAAATTGTAACTTTGCCCCATGACTTTGTGTGAAATCTGTGTCTTAAGCTGTTTAAGGTGAGGAGCATCAAATCCCTTGTCTGGTTCTCTCTGTACAGGCAGATAATCAGGCTTAAGTTCCATGTGCTCGGATGTTTTTATTGTACAGCGCTTCCAGCCTTTGTGATTCCTGTTTCTTTGAAATATTCTTCGATATAAAGTGCAGCGAGGGCTGGTTTGAAATGACAACTCCTTGTTCTGTTTATTTTCCCATCACTGGCTGCTGTTTTTCCTCCAGCCTTGAGATCTGTGAAAAACAAACATTCCCTGATTTAGCATTGATTAAAAGCTGGATGAGCTGGACAGTGGCTCGGGATTGGGGATGGACCCTGACCTCTCTCTTCACTGGAGCCCCGGCCAGAAGATGAGGGGGAACAGGAACAAGCTGCACCAGGAGAGGTTTCATCTCCCTGTAACAAAGGAATTTTTTCCAGTGAGAACAATCAGTCCCTGGAACACCTTGCCCAGGATGAGGGGGAGGCCCCAGGGAAGATTTCAGGAGGTAACTGGATGGGGTGCCAGGTAACCTCATGTGGGCTCCCTTCCAACAAAATGCTGGGCTAGCTGATCTTTCAAGGTCCGTTCCAACCTGGGCTGTTCTCTGATCCTGTGATTCCACTTACCTAGTTATATTAATGTTAATTATGTGATTAACTACACTGTGATATCTGATTATTGTTAATGGGCTGCGTTAGAACCTTCTTGAGCACTACAGGGAGAAACACAACGGATAAACGCCTGCAGATGATTAAAAACCAGCCGCAAGTAGCGAAGTCACTTAAATAGGTGACAAATTCACCCTGTGGCTCTGAGCATAGAAACAAGCCCCACTGTTTGAAGTCCAGAACACTCGGCTGGTTCCTTTATCCGAATTTTTTCCTTCCAGTGTTCCGCTGACTGCCTCAAGCTCCCGCCCTACACAGAGCAACACGTTGCTGTGCTATTCCTGGAGCTGTACTGGGAGTTTATCTTATCTGCAGGGCAGCAATGACGTTTGTATGAGTTTCTCCACGTGCTCCAGGATGGGAGACAAAGATGCTCAGGCTCTCACTGCAGGAAGCTGGGGGGATGGAATTTTAAGAGGTCAGTGTTTGAGTATTTTGGGGCTTGTAACATATACTTAAAGAGCACGCGAGACTAAGCTCAGTCTCCTGTGTATCCTCCAAGCACAGCCTGAGGTTGGCATAAACTGCAGTAAAACCGGTCAGCCAGCGCTGCAAGTGTTGGCAAAAATATTCTGTGCTTAAATTTACCTGCAGTTTGGTTCATTGGTATTTCTAGGCTGCTTAAGCAAGCAGGGAGCGTGCTGTGGGAGCTGGCAGAGATGTCTAGAGGCAGATTTATAGAATCATAGAATAGCCTGGGTTGAAAAGGACCTTAAAGCTCATCCCATTCCAATACCCTGCCATGGGCAGGAACACCTTCCACTATTCCAAGTTGCTCCAAGCCCCATCCAGCCTTGTCTTGAACACTTCCCAGGATGGGGCAGCCACAGCTTCTCTGGGCAACCTGTGCCAGGGCTTCACCACCCTCACAGAGAAGAATTTCTTCCTAACATCCAACCTAACCCTGCCCTCTGCCAGTATGAAGCCATTTCCCCTTGTGCCGTCACTGTCTACCTGTGTAAAATATCCCTCTCCCTCGTTTTTACAAGCCCCCTTAAAGCACTGGAAGGAGATAGTTATTCAGAACTTTCTGTCCTGCCCACTGAGCCTCCGAGAGCACCGGAGCAGCTGCTGGGTGGCCTCAGTGACAGCCCCTGTGAAGTTGTGCTCAGTAAACACTTGGTTTTCACTGTGTTGTCTCACAGCTCTGCCAAAGGCCAGCAGTCCCTGGGGCTCTCACGAGGTCCCTGCCCCTGCTCACAGACAGCTGAACTGTGTCTGCACCAGGTGCCAGACAAATGTAAACGGGGGCACCGGCACGGCGGCCACGTGCTGGCCCCGGGGTGGCTCAGCCCGTGCCAGGGTCAGCCCTGAGCTGCAGGGTCAGCACCCAGCTCCAGGCCAGGCCTCTGCACCTGCTGCTCTTCCACCTGTTGCTACCCTGCCCAGCCATCCTCTGACCCCTCCAAGCAACCTCCCCCTCGGATGCAGGGCCTGGATGTTCCCTGCGGGGATGGTTCCCCCTGCACCCACGGCACTGGCACCTGGGTCCCTGGGCATTTCAGAACCTCAGCAAGGCGCTCAAAAATTTTTCAGTCGTTGGTTTATTTTCATTCTCTCTTTGGTAACTGTTAGAAGGGGCAACAGAGCAACATCCCCTTTCTCACGTCTCTGCTGTGGGTTCTTACCAGCCTCCAGGACTTGTGGGCATGGAAACAGCTGGCTCAGTTTTGTCCTTTTTTCCCCAGTTTCTTGCACAGTTTGCTGCCTGACAGGCACATGTGGATGCTATTAGTGACCCGGAAGGACACACAACAATTTTGATGTATCATCACAAAGTACCAGCCTTACCCAGCCAAAAAATCTGAAAGATGACTTACAGAGTCATTCCTGTGCTTCCATGGATGAACTCAGGGCTACAGCTGCTGCCTTGTTCTCCCTTCTCTGTTGTACACTAGTGCCTAGTGGAAATAGCAGAAATTAGAACTCAGATGCATGTAAAGGAAGAATTTAATGGGAAAAATAATTGAGAAATTCCCAGCCGAATGTAAAAGGAACTTTTAAATTCAGCTACCTGACATGCCATGATTTACTGTCCCATTTCCTTCACAACATAAAATCCAGGAAGGAGAAATAATGAAAAATTTTGCTTCCTCCTCCCAGAGAAGCAAGACAAACAGGGCAGAGGAAGGAGTTTAAGAACCACCCTAGGAAAGGAAGAAATAATCCAATATTGGTTGTAGACAGCATGCTGGTTTTAAATAAAAAGGGGAGGTTTATTATTTATGTATTTATTAATAAAAAACTGGGAAGGTGTTTTTATTTAATCCCAGTGAAATTTGGGCTAAGGGGTAATCATCTGACAACATGGCATTATCTTAATCTAAGTCACTTGCCCTCCACGCTGGCACTTGTGCCTTCATATTAAGCAATCACAGAAATAGAGCCTGTGACATCCAGATCTGTATTTACAATTTAGCTAAAAGATAGTTCACTATTTTATACAATATCTTCCTACTTGAAGTAATTTAAAACATAACGTGTTCCAAAAATCCCGCACACTGACACAATTAAGTTGGAATTCTTTTTACATCACCCTGCAATCTCAAATGTCTTGACCTGACAGATTTGGGGCACATGGGACAGATGTGGGAGCCTGACAGAGCCTCAGACTGGCTTGGGTTGGAAGGGACCTTAAAGCTCATCCAGTTCCACCCCCTGCCTTGAGCAGGGACACTTCCACTAGACCAGATTGCTTCGAGCCCCATCCAACAAGATACACAAGATCTCACAGATGAGGAGACACAAACATTGGGACAAGTGGGAGAACTGTGTAAGCAGAGGATGACAGAGGAGATGAGAGGGAACAGCTCTGCTCAAACACTCTTTTCTCTGCTGTTGCAACCTCAGTCCACATTGAAAAAAAGTGAGATTCCTCTTAATGACAAACAGCCCATCCACATCCACGGGAGCTGCTGGCATTGTTTGGAAGCCCAATAGTAAGTGACAGACATGGAGACAGAGACAGCTCATCTGAGGAACCACAGTCCTGCCACATGGAGCACCTCAGCTCCAGACAGCCCTTGAGCAGCCTCTTCCAGTATCTATTTGGAGATGATTATCTTTAACACACCTCAGGATTCCTGGGAGAAGAGCTCTATGAGTTACTGCACATTTTACATTCCCAGACCCATCTGAGAAGTGTTACACCTGCTCTTTGAGCACCATGTGCCTGGAAAGGAAGGTTAAGCAATTTCCTTATGGTTCTTTCCTGTACCAAGAGCGAGAAGCAAATCAAAAGCACAATCCTTTGCTCCAAATAAGCTTGAGAAGACAACACTTGCCCCTGGCTGACAAACTCAGAGCAGCACACACTGTGAGTGGCACAGAAGTTAAATAAGGTTATGGCTTTTTGATCTTGACCATAATAATTTGGGCCAACACCCCTTTTGCTTGCAAATAGACCATGGAGTTCTGGTAATATGTTAGGTGGGCTTTAAAAAAAGGAACAGTTGGCACAATGGGTAAGGTGACCAGACAAAGTACAAGTGGAAGGGGAGTAAATCATTACCTCGAGAGACAGGCCTTGAACCAGATCACTTCAACAGATGTAGACTTAGCAATTCCCTCTTGCTCCAAACCGAACTTTGTTCCTGTAATAACTGGCAGCTGATGCAATGATAAGAGAATGAAGTCTATAAAAATCTAGCTGAAAGCCTGGGAAGTTCTCACTGAAGGTCTTCCTGCCTCCTCCACCCACGGCTGGTCGAAGTGACAGCTCACGCTGGGAAGATGCACTGGTGGAAAATGATGGCAGTCCTTTTGCTCTGCTCACTGCTGCTCAGCCAGGTAAAAAGAGACAACTACTGAAATATAGCTACTGAAATAAACAATTAGAAATAAACTATTTAAAGAGCTAATTCAAATGGACAGGAAGTTAATGAAAGCTGCTATGATTTGGATGGAGAACTGGCTGGAGCTAGAGGTGACAGTAGTGCTTTTTTAGAGGATTCAATGTCATAAAAATGAAGAGTAACTGCTTAGTGAATACTGGGCTACTCTGAGCCATAACTCAGCAAGCGATCCTGCCTTCCCTCCCAAGATTAAAAAACATTGTTAATTTTGGTACTTAGCTCTTTGGGGTTGGGCTACAAGCAATGCTTTAACAGAGTGTGCCACGATCTGAAGACTGGAAACAATTCAAGTGCTTCCCTTAATCTTAAGACATTGACCTCAGCATCAGAGCAACCACCTGCAGGTGCCTCGTGTGCTGACAGCCACTCCCGGCTCTGTTTCAGGCACACGGCATGTCCCTGCCCCAGTCCCGGGCGCCGCGGCAGCGGCGGATGACGCCCTTCTGGAGAGGAGTGTCCCTGAGACCCATCGGAGCCTCCTGCAGGGACAACAGCGAGTGCATCACCATGCTCTGCAGGTAACTCGGCCTGGGCAAGGCACCCCTTAATGCTGTGTGATGTAAAGGAAGTTCACACTTAGTCTCACCCAAACGGGATCCAGAGTTCACAAAAAAAGATACCAGGAACGGGGATGGGGCAACAGACTCAGACTCTTTTGTAAGCAGTGCAAACAGAGCAGAGTCCAAGTCCCTTGACTGCCAGTCTTAGTGCTTTCACTGCAACCCCAAATAACCTGGCTTTGCAAAAAGGAACAGAGGACTCCAGGCAGCTTTTAGGTAACTGTAGACCTTAAAATTAATCCTTCCTAAAGCCAATGCTGCTCACTTTAAAGCATGTATTAATTAAAAGTAAAAAAGCATGTATTAATTAGTATCTTACCCTAAATTAACCACTTTAAGGTGCTTACTAAGCTCATAGTTTAAAAGACAACTACAACATCAAACACCGTTTAGTTCTCATGAACGCTAGATGTGAGCAAATTGTCCAACTACATATAGTTGAATTTATAAATTGATTGGTTAAAATTCCTACTTAGTGACTAAAAGGTGATTTTGTGTGGCATCTGCAGTACATATATACCAGAAATCACAGACAATGTAGAACATTGCCACCTTCTACTATATGTGAATAGAAAAAATGAATAAATGTCCTATTATTAATAAATGATTATAAATAAGATTATTTCATATTCTATTATAAATAAATAGGATAAAAAGTAAATAGAACAAGGTGGTTGGGCTGCTATGCTGTGTTTGAAATGAATCACTGGGTTCTGCTGATTCCCAGAACTGAGCTGGATCAGCAGCTACAGGAAGGTGCAGACAGAACAAGACCCTGTGGACAGGACTGCAGTTCTGTACCATTTCTACACTGCACCTGATCCTATAGCCCTGGGCAACACACATTTTGGAGTTATGATGTAAAGCTAAGAACAGAATTAATCCACACAAACTGAGTGGAGTTAGAGGTGAACGCAGCATGCAGAGCTACCTGAGCCACCCTCCAGCACCGCTGGAACACCTGGGCACAGGGGGCACTGCCAAGGATGTACCTGGGCTGCCTGTCTGGGCCCAGCTCAGTGGCAGCCCCAGCTCTCAGTGCCTCATGATGTTTTTTTTCCAGGAAGAACCGCTGCCTCCTCACCACGGCCTCGGCGTGAGCTCACGATGACAACACCCCTCACTGTTACTGCTGACGGAGCTCCAAACTTGGGACCTATTTATTGACTGCTCAGGAGCTGGACAGTGACTCGAGCAATTAAATATAAACCATATTTAATACTTCTGTCACATGTGCTGATAAAAGGACTTCCAAGAGCTCAAGACCATCTCCTGCCGTGGCTGTGCCTCAGGATGCCTCTGGCCAAGCTCAATAAAAGGACTCTGCCTCTCCTGCTCGTTTGGTTTTTTGTAACGGTTCCTATTATTTATTTGAAGGTGTGAATTAAAATATATATTTAGCAAACCACCTTGGTTTTCCTTGTATCCTGTGAGCAGAGTGGATGGTGAGTGCAGAGCTGGTGCTCAAATCCAGCTGGACCTTTATCCTTCCACCTGGCAGGAGCATAAAGTAGATGAGGCTCCATCTCCTCAGTCTGACAGATGAACTCTTATCAGTGCTCAGATAAAGGCCTGTTAGAAAGAGGGAGCCAAACTGATAATACTGATAGCAATTTCAATATCCCAAATATATGTGATAACTGGAAGGAAAACTATTTACTTTTAATTACTTCTAATCAAATTTACTTAAATACATGTCCTAGATTGACTTTTGCCACTGACCTTACCTCCTATTTTAAAATAAATTGATCAAAATTGCTGGTTTGAGCTGCTGGATGTTAATTCAGAGGGCTGAACACAAAGCAAAGCACTTTGGATTAAATAAGAACACACTGGATGCTGCTTTTTGTTTGTTACACAGAGCACTAGGATCAGACAAAGAGAGAAGTCTGCCTAAAAAGGCACTTCCAGGGAGAACACCCATAGAACAGATACGAGCACAGGGGATTGGAAGTTTAATACAGAAAATCTATTTGATATTTATTAAACTTAGTTTCTCCAGTTACAGTTTTGCATTGTACAAAGCATTTTAATGACACAGTAGTTAAAAAGATCTTTACAAATTGAAATGTGATACCCTTTTCTCCAAATATTTTAATTGCCATAAATTTGTTTAAAAATACACATTAAACGCATGTTTCAGACACTAAACTTTCTATAATCTCAATACCACAAAATACATAGAATATACTATACAGATGTGGAAAAAATCTAGTTAGTATATAATACTTTGCTCACCATTAACAGCTTTATTACGTGAAATGCACATACTGACTTAGAAATCCTAATTTTGAGCCCCAAAGTACCCTTTGAAATTTCAAATGTATTGCAACAAATAAAATCACAGTTTATTTTTTTCAGGTTTTGGTTGAAGACAGATGCCCAAATCTTTTGATAGAAAACAATATGTAACACATGGACTTGTCATGTACAAAGCATAAAACAGAGACATCCCATTAGTTACTAACAGTACCTTTCTGTAGAATTAATCAGGGCTTCATTTATAAGTGACAGGTTAAAAGTTACCTCCCCCCCCCCGCCCTCCCCCAAAAGAAAAACCCCTTCTTCACCAAATAATAATTTCAAATAAGATAAAGGATTTTTAATAAATATATAAGCACTTTATCCTCCATATACAAAATTTTTTTAAAACAATTTAAAAGGGGGACCAGATACAAATGTCAGGAACTGTGCTTGAAGAGTCATTCCTGGTCCTTAGAGTTGAGTTTGGGATGTGGAATGCCAAGGCAGCCCCAAGGAGCTGCTGCAGCAGCACTGTGCCCCCAGCTCCACCACGGGAGGGTTGCATATAAAACTGAAGACGGGGAACACTGCATTCCCATTTTCCTACATTTGCTGGAGTTACACCAGGAATGGGCACATTTCCATAAAGTTTCCAGGTGAAATAAAACAGGTGAAGCATGGACACACAGACAGCCCAGCTCACTCCATGCTGCAGCACAGCACCTGGAATTGCTCAGGCAGTGGACTGAGGGACACTCGGCTGAGCCGGTGGCTCCAGAGGGTTCAAGGGGAACCCAGCTCTGCCACACTCCCCTGAGAGCAATTCCTGATGGCACAGGTGCCCCCTCCTTCCCTGCCTTTCCCTCCCAAATGGCACCACAGACCGAGTCCTCAAACAGTATTGGAGCTGGACACACCACGATTCCCCACTGACAACCTTCCTACCTGGGAAACCCTCTCCTGGAATAGCTCTGGCTCTGTGTGAGTTGGCGAGCAAAAGCTCTGGCTCCTCTCTGTACTTTAAGATGTCTGGCACTAACTTTGTTGCTTGGAAACACGGGGTTTTTCGTAACACTGACACATCAGATGGAGAAATTTAAACCCTGACTGAAGGATTTGTCGGAAAGGTAAGAATTTGGAAGTTGTTTACTCCCCAATGGGTAATTCAAACTTGACTTGCTCAGGCCCTTGTGGATCTGCCTCAATACAAACACTGCAGTGACAGCGAAGATCTGTTCAGAAAATAACATTAAATACAACAAAGGTAGTTTCTCTCTCTTTCCAGCAGTTTGCCATTTGGGCAAACTCCATAATTCTCTGCCTACGGCTTTATTTTACTTGCCCCAGGCAAGTGCTACATCATTCCCATAAATTCTGACTCTCTGTGTGTAGGGGCCATTCATAAATACATTTCAGGGCATTTTTTGTTACCACAGCAATCAAGCCTCAGCAATCTAAAGGAATATACATTGCACTCCTGGATAATATGCAATATTTATCACCAATAAGATGGTGACTCAGCACTCAATAAATAATATATCAATATAGTCAGTTGCACCATAATCTAAAAACAAGTATAACATATACTTTGGACAGACTGAGTCATATATATATACATATATATTAAAAGACACACACAATACAAATTGCATACTGCCATCGAAAGCCAAGGAGAGCCATCCGCCCGCTCTGCTTTATGGCTACGAGATTCAAATCAAAACAAAACTCTTGGGCTGGTTTACTCTGGTGTCCTGAAGATTTGTTTGGAATTATAAATGGTTGCACCTTATCACCTGGAACCTGCAAGTCTGAGAGCAAAGTCAAACAGCTGAGCAAGCCTAGTCTGATTGAGCCATTCCTAAGATTCACCAACTGGGACCACGATCAGCAAGGGAATTAAGATTACGGTGTTGATATGTATGAACAGACAGCTGTCCAGGGAATCATTTGGGAAGCAAGGAGCTGGGGAGTCCCTCCTTAGTCACCACTGAGATGGGTGTTGGTGCTGCAGTGACCTGCACTCCCACTGTGGTGCTGGAGGTGAAGGACAGGGACAGACCCTCCCCTCCCTAGGATGGGAACCTAGCACATACTTGCTTATTTTTTTTGGCTATGAGATCTGACTAAATTTATAACTTTCCTCTTGGGAAACAACGGTAAATCCCAAATTAACATATGCTTTTGGAATTGTGAAGGTTAAACTGATCTGTTTGCAACAGCCCCAGATGCACAAGGCATTTCTGATCCATTACCAAGCGCACTGCAGATCTCCTGCCCTGACAGGACACCTGGGACAGCACTCCAGAGGATATTCCACCATGGAGCACCCTGTTCAGCTGGGACACTTCCAACCAGCCCAGGTCCACATTTTGACATGATGCAAAAAGCCTCCTGGTCATTTGAAGACAATTTCTAAGATCCAATGATCTGGGGATAAGCGATGCATTTTTAGGAGACCAATTCAGAATGACACCAAAAGGTATTTGTGGGACTCTAGTTAAGGAAAAAAAATTCCCAGAGATGAGACCATTCCTGCTGAGAGCAATGGTGACTGTGCACAAAGGAGCAAGCCAAGAACAGCCATGCTGGCTAGTGCAGCACTACACACAAAACCAACCATGAATGCAACTTCTACAAAGGTATTTCTACAGCGTCAGAGGTGTGCGAGGCACTTCAGAGTAGGAAAGGAAACACAGCTGACAGTGTCCCATGCCCACGACAGGGAGTTTGAGGGTACAGAGTTCTGTCTCCAACAGCAAAGACTAACAGAAACGTGACCTTGCACAGTGATTCCATAAAAAGGATGCTCCAACAGACCTGAAGAGTCGATTCAGCGACCAGGGAAAACCACAGGTCTGTTACTCAATGTATCAATCCGGACGTAGCAAAGCTTTTCTGGAAGTACAAAACACGCTGGGACGCAAAGGAAGCTCTACGAATATGCAGCTACCTTGTAGTAGGTTACTAATTTGCAAAACTTCTAAACTCTTAAAGCCCATAGGACATACTGCAGTACTAAGGAGCGTAGAATTCTATTCCTTCTCTCGAGGTTGCCGTGATTTTGGCACTTAACTACACCTACACAAAAAATTTAGTGCAATAATTTTCCTGAACATGCACGTTCATATCTGGTACAGAATAAAGGGTTCAATGGGAGAGAAAACAAAGCAGCATTCCACAATCTCACTCCAAAGGATTCAGAGCTGGACTCTTGGAAAGGAGACCACCGCGATGAGTCAGTTTGTGTGACAAGACACTGGGATTTGGAAAAAGGAAATGGAATTTTACCCAAGTACTGCAGAAGACCACTGCATACAGTATACCTGGTCCTGCTGTAAAACATCTTGTAAACAGTTCATAAAATCTTCATCTAAAAGTAAGGCATAAGGCACACCAGACATGTTGGGGGCACTAAGCAATACTGAAAGCAGTAGCATTTGAAACCTTTTACTCAGACAAGCACCTCACGTGAAAGGTACTTTGGTTTGCACTCTGAGAGCAGCCAACTGCAACTCCAGAACCATGTGTGTTGCACTGAGTGAATGTTACGCTCCGTCAAATGTGAACAGGACCTTCATTACCATGGGGTAAAGCCAAGTTTTAGATCCATTCTGCACCAGAACAGTCGTTTCCCTGCAGGAGCAGGTGAGCTCCCACCCCACGGTGGCTGCAGCACTGCCAGCCTGTAGTGTCCATCACCCAGCAGACCCCAAGAAGACAAAATGGACCTCGAGTTCTACTAAAGATTCCTGGTTTCTCAGTCAATGGAAAAGATGCAAATGACAGTTCTGGTAGGAATTTAACTACTATTGGGTTTTCAACCACAAAGTTCACCCATTTTGTAAGTGTCAAAAAGTGACAAGCACGGAAACAAAAGGTATTTTAAATGAAGAGATGCAAAAAAGCACAAGATTGTCCTTTTCCAAAGCCTTTCCTGTTTGCATCGCACCCATCGGACTGAAGGTCATTCCTACACCATTACTTGGATGTTACATTAAATGCAAATTACTGTAATGTTTTGTGATTGTTATAGTGTTAATCGATGGCTTGAAACTGCCTTGAAAACAATCCAAGTCAGATCCAGCTAAATATTTCTCCATATAAATTTCTTTATAATTCATTTAAATGAAGTATCTCAATACGTAGAAGAATATCTGGAACTTTTCTATTTAGTACAAATTCTGCAATAATAAATCTGTAGTTGTCATTTATTAGTCGACTCATAGGCATTAGGCATGAGAAGTATGGTGTCCCTACACGTTAGAACCTATCAACCCTAGTTCCTTTTACAGGCTCTATCACCACAAGACATTACAGAGTAACAAAGCTCACAAAGTACTTAAATAAAGTGTCTAGGTTTAATTTCTAAGTACTCAAAAGGGAAAATTTAGGGAACAAGAAATAGCTAAAACCAGCCCCAAACGGGGCTTTTCAAAATTAAAATTACAAAAATTAAAATAAATAGGATTTAAATTGACTATTCGTGTGTTGTGACTGGAATTCCAATGATCTATCCATGACAGATCAGCAAAACTACAACTTTTATGTAGCAAATTTCAAAATATTTAAATAACTTAAACCGGGAGTACTGAAGAAGTCCATGAACCAGCTGATTCGGGGTTAAACACAAAACACAAATGAGGATGGGAGACATGGGAAAGCATTCCTTGCTCTTAGTGTCAACTAAGCAATGTGTTATGGCAGTCTTCCTTATTGACATGACACAGTGTTGTGGAGAGAAATCAGAGGCAGCGAGAAAAATGGGTTTGATTTTGGGTTCCTTCAGTTCCAGCCTCACTTGGCATCGAGGCGCAGCCAGTGCAGGCCCTGGCGGGTGTAACGCACCAGCTCGGTCATGATGCTCGTGTTAAAAACCAGAGGGCCCATAACTTTATCCAGTTCAGCAAAGAACTCTAAAACAACAGAAAGACGAGTTAAATAAGCGTATTTTGAAATATGGGAAATGCGACACCCAACCGCCCCGCATTTTCAGCGTGAAGCTTCCGGATTAAGAGAAATAGGAGTGACGAGAGATGGCTGAGTGGTGGAAGAGTAAAGGAAAAAAAGGTATTCCCTAATAAATTTCTTTACTCTTTTGCAGAAGACTGGTTGGAAATAATAAGACTATTAAACTACTGCCAAACTTCCTTGGCTTTCCCCCTCAAATACATATTTCACTTTAGAATTTCAGAAGGGGAAATACACCAAGTTCCTCTTCTTACACTGAACAATTTACAGGAAATGCAACTAAGATTTTTACATCTCCAACACCACCTTGACAACCACAACACCCAGCTCAGGTTATCCCTTCAATCCAAGGTGTAACTTTCCACCTTATTTTGCAAAGGACCTGGTTCAACATCCCGGGCACCATTAACGGCCTTTCCGAAACTCAAAGCCAGTGAGTGTTTGCACTCTCTGGAATGCTGAGGTTATAAAGCCCCTGTGCCAGCCCTTACCTTTCTGTTCTCTCGACAGCTGTTCAGCTTGTTCCCAAATTTCAGTGGCATAGAGGAAGTTGGACGTGACCTGGACGTAGCTGGCAGCCATCTGATGGATCCTCTGCGGGATCGTCACCGAGGACCCGCTCCCTGAAGGATTGGCTGCCCCAGAAGAGTAATTTCCTGAATTCCCTGGAGACAGCTTTGGAGACACTGGAGACGGCATCCCGACAGGTTTGCTGCTGACCCAGAGGGAAAGATTATATTGGAAATGATAAATACATGAGCTTTCAACACCCCACGCTGTGAGTCGCCCTCCAAGAGCTCTCTGCCCACACTCAGGGTGTGAGATGATCAAACACTCCCACTTCACACACCAAAAATCAGGATTGGCCCTATAACAAATTGAATGCTCGAGGTAGTAACTGCTGAGGATCCTCCAAGCACTTACTTGTAGCTTACAAAACCCAATTACCAAACATCATCATCTCTTAATTCAATAAAATCTTCAATTAATTGTTTAAATAAATTGAACCTTAAAGAATGAAAAAAATTACAACTACCTGGTAATCACACTGCCATA
This sequence comes from Empidonax traillii, assembly GCF_003031625.1. NCBI lineage: Eukaryota > Metazoa > Chordata > Aves > Passeriformes > Tyrannidae > Empidonax > Empidonax traillii. The sequence goes on from NW_020955215.1 coordinate 2,385,261, forward strand.
ATATTACATTATATAATTACGTTATAAAATATTATTGCAGATAACACAATGGAAATCTGAAATGCCCTCTTAAAACTCACTGAAAGATTTATCAAAGGTCCATTTTTGGGTTTAAAAGAACAGAAGTAAATTGCTAAACTAGTGGACAGAAAATGCTGCATGTAACCATCTGGGCTTGTAGCACTAATAAAGCTCTTGTTTTTTTTGGGGGGGAAGCACTACATTAAACAACAAAACTCAGTGAGATAAGGAACTTGTGGGTCAGTGACCCATTTTTTGCCTGACAAACCCTGCAGAGCAACATCACCAGCAGTAGCCTTTGTTCTCAGAATAATTACACAAGAAACGAATGAAAATCCACACCCTTAGAACTTTTACCCCAAAAGCTGCTCTCTGAGCACCTCAGGCACACAGAGAATATGAAAAATGTGCTCTAAGTTCAGAAATACAGGGAACAGCTTTTACTACTCACCTTCCCATACCAGGTGATGGTGCTTGAGAATTATTGTAGCAATTCTGTTTGGAGAAAAAGACATTTGTCACCTGATTTATGTTTATCTAGTTACGTTTTATCTGGCTATTTATTTATTTATTTTTGACCAAATGCATTTTTGCAGTTTTTCTTTTAAGCAACATTCTCAATAATACCACAGTATTTATCAACTGAAATTTGGGGAAAGATTCTTTTTTACTGATGACTTATACACAAACTAAGGGATTTTTTTAGCAACACAAAGAAGGATTGAAATGGTCCTCTGCTCTAATCATTAGATCCCATTGTCCCTTAATGGAACATTTTGGTTTTTTCAGCCTTTTAATAGAAAGAAATCTGTTACTACTGGCATTGAACAATTAAAGATCTCCCAAATTTATTAAAGAAGACAGAATTCAGATCAAATTAATAGAGAGCTGACATGGCCAGACCAGCAGGGTTATGACATCCAAGCTGTCTCTGCCCAGCTTTAAACTACTCAACTTTAATATACTTTCAAAGTTCTGTTCTAAATGGGTGTATTCAAAGTTCTCATGTAGAGGTCTGAAAATTGGATCTGGGAATTTTAAATGATGTAGAGCTTTAATAACATTAGGTTTTAATATTCTAAGAAAACACAGCTGCAATTACCTTCAGATGTTCAGTCAGAGTTTTTGAGTATTTCAATGCACTTTCCTTTTTCAGTTTGAAAAGCCTCAGGTACAGCAGAGCTTGGCATCGAAGGCTGACCAAAGACAGGACAAAAAACAGTCAAGGTCAGGTTTAGCACAACTCAGTGAGTCTCAAAAATCTAACAGCTGCCTTCCTAAAGTTTTCTCTACCAACTCAACCAAGAAAATCCACAACCACCTTTAAATTCTCAAGGAAGCTGAAACAACTTCATAAGCCTCAAGCTGAAACTTTAACTTTCAGTGATCTTGCTGATATAATGAGCTTGGGAGATAATACAAGGATTTCCTAGACAAGGGTTGCCTTTATTTTTCACCTGTGTCAGGACATTCTGAGCACTCTGCCATGGCCTCCCCTTTCCTTTCTCCCTGAGCCAAGGGGTTCTGGTTCTCCACGCTTGCTGCAGACATTCCATTAAAACCTACAGGGCTACTGACAGTTCTTACAGCCCAAATGGGGACTTATCCCTGCAAGTGCACAGGGTGGACCTCCGTCCTCTCTGCTGTTACTCCTTCGTGTTTCAAAGACCTGATCTTCATGAACATCCCCTCTGCCCCCATTTACGGCAATCAGATATACAGCAACAATCTTTATGTACAGCCAAGTGAAAACCTCATGTATTTGGTTCAGAAACACCCCAAAGCTCAGTGGAACACAGCACTTCATGCAGATAAAACATGTGAAATCCATCAGGGCACTGTATGAAGTGCAGAACACACATACCAAAGCACTGCCAGCCTTTTGTCGGCAGCCGTCGCATCTGGTGCCAAGTAATTCTTCAGTTTCATAGTGTATCTGCAAACAAAGGCATCAAGTGAACCACAAAATAAGAATTACAGCTTCATTTATCAATCACAAAACACTGACACTCTTATGAATTTCTGATTTCAGCTGTCACCATTTCAGGAACCTCTCTCGGACTCTAAACAAAACACTAACTGGGCAGTAACTGGAATTATTTGGCTCCTCATGGGTTACTCATTGTAGAGACTTCAAGAGCCTCAGCAGAAACCATCTCAGCCTTCATGGAAACACTTCAAACCTCAGCAACTGGAACGAACTGGTCAGTGATCCAGTTTTAGTGGAGAATGGCAAGAGACCTCAAAAGCTGGTGGCCAAACCCCAGTCCATCTGACAGCTCTGATTCCCAGGCCCCCTCCCCACCCACGTGCCTTTGTGTGTGCTCTGCAATGCTTACTTGATTAATTCCACAGTTTCTGAATACATAGGGAACGGGGACTTGGATTCCTGAGCATTTTTCTCCAATGCATTCCCACACTCAATGAAGGACACGACAGCATCCAGGTAGTACACGGCCTTCTCAAACCTGTCCGACTGCAGAGAGGGGAGAGACGCTTTTAGGGACGAAAAGCAGAGAGAAGTACAGGAAAGTTCCAGTACAGAAGGGCAGCAAAATGTCAAAGGCAGCAAACCAACCCCAGGATAACGTGCAAACACTGGGTGATGTTGGAGATTAACTTACCAAAGCATCTGCATTGTGTTTCAGCTTCTTTGCTTCTTGCAAATAATGATCAGCTGAGTAAGTCCTGCAAGAGAAGAAATGGATTTAGGGACTCACCCCCACCCATATTTCATGGCCTTCTATTACTGAAGCTTCTTAGTATTGCCAAAGTTCAGATTTTTTTTCTGTTCCTAACTCAAGCAACACTATGATAAAACTGTTTAAATAGCTTCAAATTAGTTCTCTGGTTTCAGGTAATTCAAAAAGTATTCCAAGCAAGTTGATTACCACACATGAACTGGTTCAACTTACTGCATTTGATAGCCAAGCAAACCAAACACTTGACCAATAACAAGGGCAGGGGAAGGAAAAAACCCACAAAATTTGAGGACAAATTAAACCAGCACTTCCAGGACTTAAATTGCTAAGGGTGTGAAATATATAAAATTATGACAGAATAAATCAAGATGCATTCAGGTGTTAATTGACTTTGCTTTGCCACCTAAGACAATCAATACTAAATGATTTTCTCAACTAGATGAGCACAAGGAATCATAAAAGTGTAATGATTCATTTCAATACATTAACATATTACCTACAAGTTGATTAAAGTTTGCAATAAATTATCCCATCCATCCCATCTTTACCAGACCACTTACAGGAAATTGATGCCATTACAAAGCAACAGTTAATATTAATAAGATTATATAACTATAATTTTATTTCAATCAGTTCTAATCCCAAGAAATCCTAAAATGGATCCATTATAACTGCAAGGTTACAACATGTCACAATTACTGTTCCTTGCAGTGGGCTCTCCTTATGGCTTCCTACACTTTCATATAATTTCAGGTTTTAATTTTTTAATAAGTTTGATCTTATCACAATTTCTTGGCTCTGTTTTATCTTGGGATAATTACATAATCCCCATAAACTATTCTGTCCTAAATGATTGATTGTGTACTCTAACCATCAAATGTGCTCAACTTTTTCCTATTTCTAAACAGCTCTTAACTAGAAAGTTACTCTTATATTTGATCCAAACATAATTTCATCTGTAGAAGGAATTTAAAGAAGTGCTTTCAGAGCAAACCTTGTGCTGAGATCTGAGTTGGCACAAGTGAAATTTAAAGCCTGCACGAAATGGTGAAGTATTTGCTTTATTTTCCTTTCAAGGTATTTTCTTCGACAAAGAGCTTTCATGTAAGATCTTTTGTGAAGCAAAATGACAACTCTTCTCTGTGAGGAACTGGCTGTGCTTGAGATCTGCAGCCACAAAGAGGGAAAGGCAATTTTCTGTTCTTACCTATCATCAAAAACGAGCTTTGCTCTCCTTGACTTTGCACTTTCCGTAGCCTGAGCAGAGGCAGGAGGGCAGCTGGAGGAATTGTTCACAATCTTTTCCTGAAAGGGAAATCAATGCCAAATAATACATTTAAAGAACAGTTAAATTTCCTCTGCCTTCAAGAGAAGCATTTGTTGTGTAAATTCCTCCCATGACTTCACACATTCTATGCAACAAGGACAGTCTGCAGCTGTCTGAGCTGCCACTGAGCACAGGGAATCAATAATCAGCTTCCAGGAGGCTCCCACCTCGTGCTGGCACAGAGCAGACAGCAGGCTGGGATGGAGCTCCTCACTCCCACCCTCTCCATCAGAGGGAAGGATTCAGGTAAGGCTTTCTAGGCACACCTGGAGCCAGGAAATTCCTCCCTCAATCCCCCATGTCACTGTTTCTAAATTTTGGGTTTTTTCCACTCTAACAAAGAGATGATGAGGATTTTGATTTCTCATTTCTACAAACAACACACTCTGCTGAATGCATTTGCCTTGAAAAAAACAAACACCACAGTAGTAAATACTACTCTGAGAAAGGTATGAGTAAGCACAGCTGAAGTATAAAATGATAAACAGATCACAAATGTACAACTGGCTTAGGGACATTTGTATTTTTAATTTCCATCATATCTAAATATCTTCCCAACCTAAATCTCTTAAAAACCATTTCCTGTACCATCTTCATCGTCACGTTTTCCCCCCTAATCACAGAGAGCACTGTAAATTATTGAGCTGGAGTTAAAATTGTCTTTCTGAGCATTTACAATGTCATAAAATGAGACCTGCAGCTTCCCACCTCAGCACTGAGCATGGACCAAGCTCCTGCTCTCCTGCAAAACCAGGACAAGTTCTCTATCTGCTCTGAGGAGACAAGAGCAACCTCATTATTCCACTTACTAGTGTGCAGACGGCTTTCTAGTGATATTTCTTATTAACCAATTAATACACAGGCAGCATCAGTCACCAGGAGATGACTAAGACTAAACTAATTTCACTAATTAAAAGAAGAATTTGGCAGGATAATCATTAGTATTCCACCTCTCTCCCAAGGTGCTTTTCTAACTTACAGACTTCCAAGGCACTTAAGCACTATGACATGGAACACTGCATACCTAATATTAACTACATTTTATCTTGTACTAAAAATTGTTTAGATCAAACTGCAGAGCAAAGAAGGAGGTTTAAGGCATGTACAGAGTCAGTCCTTTACCTTGGCTTCCTTGGCACTACTGGAACCCTTCCCCTCTGTCTTCTTCTGCTTGGAAGAGGAGCTGCTTTTGCTGCCACTGCTGCTTTCCTTGCCTGGGTTGCTGCTGGATTTTAAGGATGATGACTGACTGACCGTCCTCTTCCGGGACCCGTGTTCCTGCTTGGAATCTTTCTGTAGGACTGGGGCAGCAGGAGATGGCAGTAAATCCTTCTCTTTAACAGCACTTGGCTTTGAAGACCTGGACAAAAGGAACAAATTCAGGGTTAGGGTTTCTTTCCTTAAAAAACAGACCCCAAACCAACCCAACTCCCTGGCCCCCAAATACACAAAACTTTGATTTTTAACTTTTAAACTAAAAAAAACCACTTGTTTTAAAACAAGACTTGGCAAATGGGCTGTGTAGAAAAGAAGAATAATTTTGGAGAGTAAGTTTCTCCAAAGCCAGATTGAACTCGTTTTCACCATTTTATTTGTTCTGACCTGAAAACACAGGCAAAACCAGACAAGTTCTAACCATAAAACCACACCCCTACACCAGTTCTTTAAAAAAAAAACCACCCTAAACACTCACAATTTCAGCACTGCAAGCCAGTGCCAGCGCCAGGCTGTCTGTGCAGACCAGCCAGCCAACAGCTCCAGGGAAAGATGCTCCAGATAAATCTCTGGAACCCAGGGAATGGGAAAACTTCCTCAGTGCAGCCTTTCAGGACAGTCTTACCTTGGCTGCTGAGGGATGCTGTTGGCTATTCCTGGCTTCCCATAATTATTATTTCTACACATTATTCCTATAAAATCATAGAGCTTCATTTAATTAAATGTCCTTCAGAGAACTGCACTGGCAATCAAGGAAATATCAGAAATAATAAGTGAAAAAGCGAAATCAGGCTAGAAATGTATGCCTTCATTCCACATCTGTTTCCTAACAAACACTAAGACACTGTTTAATTCAGGAGGGGCGAACAAGAGTTGTAGCATCTGATGTGCTGCAGCTTCTCACATATTTGTAATTTGGCAATTACTCACTAGAAATATTTTCCATGGTACAATTACACCAGTTTTCAATTGCTTGAACTGAAACAGCACTTTTTAAAAGGCAGTGGAAAAAAATTACTCTTTTCTGTGAATTAACACTGACCAAGAAATAAATCAAATAAATCAATTGCAAAAAGCACGGAAAATTCAGAAATAACATATTAAACAGTGCTGCTGATTTGCTAATTCCATATTATTTTGTTTTTGGGTCACTCTCTCTTTTCTTTAGCTAAAGTTCCAAGCTAAATTGATAGAGGCAAAATCCATGGATCCAAAGCTCAGTGCCATCAGCTTCCAAGACAAAGCCAGTCGTGTAATCTATTTCCAGTTTACAAACTTGCTAAATGAAGAATTACCAGGTTGGGTTAATTTAAATGCACAGATTTTGCAAGATCAAAAAGCCAGCTGCAGAGCTGCTTCCTAAACCAAAACCAAACTCCACTGTGTATTAGAGAAAACCAGGAAGCAAATATTCCCGACTACACCAACCCTTCACAGGAGGGATCACCTGACTTCCGTGAAGTAACACAATTGTCTTAGGCCAATGTTTTTGAGTATGGAAATGAATTTCCACTAACTAATACCAGAAACTCTGAATTAAATTTGTTTGAGGGGTAAGAAATAATGAAATTTTACTAAATGATTAAGGCAACACTTGGGGTAGGGAATAGAGAAGAGGGTGCAGACATGCACCACCCTCTCCATGACAACCCTGAGCCTTCAGTGTTGGGAACAGCCAAGATACTCACTCCCTACTGCTGGAAGTCTTGTGTCCTGATGGAGCTTTTTCTTCCAGTTTCGTTTTCTTGCTTTCACTGGCTCTGTTTTCATCCTCATTCTGAGTAAAGCAAACAAGAAATACATCCAGGAACATCCACATTTACAGCTTCTCTGACAGTGGCAATATTTCACATTAAGAGACCTTATTTAGCAGGCGTTTCACAGTGTACAGAGTAAAATACACACAGACCACAAAAACATGTCCTACAGCATCTAATCCTTATCAAATATTTGACCAGACCCTGGTACTGGAACAAAATGAAAAACCAAGTCTGGCTACTAAATTACAACCTGCATAAAAGCAGTAGCAGCCAAGTTGTTCATTTTAGCACAAAAACATTATCATCAGGAAATACCAGGAAAATCTGCCAAAGGCTTTGGCAAAGATCAGGAGACAGATTTTATGTTGTGGGGTCTAAAGAGCGTCTTACGAATGCCAGGAAGGGGTAAAAATCTAATCAGTCTTTTAAAGTAAGCTCAAAGATGTTGAAGACTATATTATTTATATAAATTTAATCCTGAAGTCAAAAGGTCTTCAAGATGAATTTCTCAAGTGTCTTCATGGAGCACTGGAGGGATCACTACAGCGAGTAAATGGAAAATGAGGCCTCAAGAGTAAATCACTTGGTAACACACCCCAGATTCAAACCCAAAAGGTTTCAGTTTTGTGACACTGATGCCACAACCCTGAGCATTGTGAGCAGGGAAACACAGGGGCAAACAACGAGTAGACCTGTGGTGCCAGCTGTATTTGGAGCACTCAAATCTAAAACTGGAGGGACAAGGAAAAGGGGAGTTCTTTATTTGCCTCACACAGCATTCCAACCTGGAGGCTTTCTGGTGGCACCAGGAAGCCTCAGAGCGATCGAAGCTTCCCAACAATGACCCACCACACTGTTTTCTGGGCTAAAGCCTAAATTAATTGGTCTTACCAAAGCTTTATGGTTTAGATGTAAGAACACAGATCTTTAATGCTCTAACTCCAAATGGGTACTGAAAGGTATAACCGGCCAAAAAAGAAAAGTCAGTGAATTCAGACCCACTGAAGCTCCATATGGGTGCATTCCCAGGAACATCAAGAATTATACAGCAACACTTGCAAAAAGTAATTAGTCACTGTACCGGTCAGAGTTATCCCTTTTTACAAAAAAACCCTCATTTTCTGACTTCATTTCCTTACCAGAGAAAACAGGAAACTTAGTTAGGAATAGCACAGGACAAACCTCTGTTTGTAGTTAAATGCCAAGTCTCACAGATGACATTAATTTCAGCAAGTGATCAAGTTTACTTTGGTTGCTCAGTGGGAAAACTGGTTTGACTGAAATTATCTATCCCCTCAAATGACTCTCTGAATGATTTCACAGAATCCTTGGATTGCAGATGTCAACAAAGTCTCACAACCACTGCCAAATCCCTGTCAAAATCAGAGTGAAATCCAGAGTAGCACAGGGATTTTTGAATCCCTGACCCAGGGTCTCACAGTCGTAAATTCAAGGAAACCAGATGTTTATAAAAATTGAGAGTGGATCACTGAGTCCATCTAACAGTCCCAGGTTTGCTCTGTCCGTGTGTTGAGGTTTCTAAAAGCAGTTTAAAATTACACCATCAACTACTTCTGACATACTCCTCCCAAGAGTGCTATTCCTCTACTGATTCCTCTCCCCATTTTACTGCCCCCAGCCACTCTTGCTCTTTACTTATAGTAGAAAAGATTAAATGCTTTTTCAGAGAAAGATTAAGCATTATTATGGAGAGATCCCCTGCTCCCAGTGAAACAGCACACCAAGATCATGTTTTCTGCTGCTGCCATGCCCAAGGTACAGTCCTGCCTCATTCCTTATCCTGGCAATAGGGCAATTCCATAGTTCAGGGAGCTGATCCAGATGAAAACTGACTTTTGGGGTTTTTTTTTCCCAGGTGAATTTTCCATTGGATCAGCTGCCTGTGCTGGCCTGCAGAGCACGAGGAGCTGGTGCCAGGTCAAGGGGGAGCAGGAGAGGGCTGGATGCAGAGCTCAGAGACACAGACTGTGTATCACCTCCATGAGCTCTGGCTACAGGGCTAACTGACACTGCTGCAGGGGTGTCTTTCCTCCAAAAGAAAATCCCAACAGTCTCTCCCATAAGAGCACAGGGATGATCCATGTGTTCTACACAAGCAGGTAGCAAAGCCATTCCTAAATCGCTCAGTCGCTACACTGAGGTGTGATCTGGGTTCTGGTGTACCAGAATCCACTGGTGTTCACACAATCCACTGTGGGCTGAGGTTACAGGTAAATCTCTCTACAAAATTATCACCTGTTTGTGTTTCCTTTTGCCTTTTGTAGAACTTTTGTCCGAGGGCTGTTTCTGGGATTCCCTGGGGTGCTTCTCCGGGGCGCTTTTCTTCTCCACTTTGGGTGCATCAGCATCCTTGTAAGGCTTCCCTGGTATTCGGGATAAGAGGCTCAGGTCAATCTTCACAATGAGTGGGTACCTTTCATCAGGATCACTGAGTGGTGAAAGAAGCTCTTTCTCTTCCATAGGAGAGAACATTCTTTGCCGAAAAAAGCTGTCATCCTCCTCCATGGAAGATTTAACAGGAGTCCTATTGCTCTCAGAGTATTTGGGTGTTTGTGATGAAGGAGGCAGACTCTCATTTTCATCTGAATCAGAGGATGAGGTATCTGTTTCGATGAATTCCCTGGATTTCTGGGCAGATTTGCTTGAAGCCTTGTATTTCTTTTTCTCTGTTGTAGGCCGAGGGGAAGACTTGGGCTCTTTCTTTATATTGGGTTTCCTGGAGCCTTTCGTGGCCGCCTTATGCCTGTTTGAAGGGATATTTGTTGCCATGTCTACTGGGGTTTCACTTTCTATTTTAAGACCTCCTCTAGGCTCTTCCACAGATGTCTTTTCTGCTTTCTTGGGCTGTTTTTTCCCCACAGTCCTCCTCTGTGCCGAGCTGTCGCTCTGGGCAGGTGATTTCTGCCTGCCCCGACTGCTCTCCGAGCCCTTCTGGGTGGGTTTGGAATCTCGCCCTGGTGTAGAAGAAATGGAATCCTTGGATCCACCTTGATCAGTGTACCCACTCCCTGCGCCCTGATCCCGTCCCTCTTTTTTGTAGCCTTGGGAGGATGGGATATTGCTGTCCACGGAAGAAGCTGGTGACACTTTATGGGAATTAACTTTGTTCAACCAGTTATCCAGTTGCCACTTGTTTGTCGGCGGTGGCTCTGGCTAAAAACAAATTAAAAAAACAGAGTTAGAGAAGATATTTCATTTTTCATTGCATATCTTCCATCTCTTCCACGGGACAGCTGCATGATGCTGCACTCCAAAGCAAGAGGTGCACCAAGAAACCTGAGATAATAACAAATGAAATACAGGTACAAATAACAGCTCAGTTTTCCCTTCATCTGGAGCAGCTGCTATCAACAAGCAGTATTTTCTGTTATAGTTTTTAAAGGTACTGTTATTAACTTCTGCTTTCCAACTGACAACTGGTGGTAAAGATCACCTCAAATTTAAACATCCAGTGTGTGTTTATACAGAGAATTGTCATATCCAGGTCCTTCAGCAGAAGAACAGTCCAGTTTGAAAAGGAACCCACACTGGTCTATTTATTTTTTCCAACAGTTTGAGAATTTATTAATCTTTCCTGTGTAAAAGCTGAGGATTAATGCCAAGCATGGGTCAAACCCTACCTCGGGGGATGCACTCTGGGATGGTTCATTGGCTTCACTGTCACTGGAACTGCTTTCACTCTCCGAGTCAGATCCTGAGCTGCTTTCAGAGCCACTGTGGCTGCTCGAGTCATCCCTGGAGTTATCTGCTCCTTCACTGTTATGTTGGGAAGGTTCAGAATTACTGAAAAAAAAAATGGTGAAAAACAAACATTACCCAAGCCCCAAATATATTCTAGAAACCCTTTCATTAGAAATTACAAAATGTAAAAACTTAATTTACATTCACTAGAAAATTCAACATAACTGAACACATTTCAGCATGGAAACAACCAAACTTTGGTTTTTTTCCCCCTTCCCAAAGTGGTCAGTGTAATTTGCAGGATAGACACTATTTAATCACTGATTAAATTCTAATCACCTTTCACTTTAATACAAGACAAAGGACAAACATGAATTTTGGAAATGAGCTCAAGCCAAGAGTGCTGACTAGGCTGAATATCCCCCCTCTCCTTCCTGTGTTGCAATCCCCCAGGAATTCCTACCTTCCAGGTGTGCTCCTTGGCACGGTCTTATCGCAGTCCTGCAATTAAGAAGAACAGCATGAAGCTTCTAGAAGTTATTTAAGGCTAGTATATACAATTAAGTTGCAAGACACCAATGTAGCACCTTTAATTTTTTTAATATAGCATCTTCATTCAGTATTTGCAGCAGCTTAAATTTATCTGCATTTTCCTTACACAGAAAAAAAACCAGAGTTATTCTCTCCAGCTTTTCACCACAAATCTGTATATTCTAACTAGCTGTGAGAATTTCCATTTCTACTACTAATTAGTAATATGTTTCCATCTTTTTGAATCACATGATTCAGCATTTCACAATGCTGAAATCCTAAAATGCCCAGGATACTTGCAGTTCACTGACTAAATGCATTATTTCCAAGTTTTCCAGAAAATCAAGCACTAGAACTGGGAACACAAAGAAAAGAAACACCAGAGGAGTGAAGTTACTGCTGGGCAGCACAGGCATACAGGTAATTTTATTTCACATGCTAAGGGCCATTTCTGGCAGAAGCTGCATAAAGTTAATATCAAAAAGAGTAAAAAGGAGATTTTTTTGACAAAAGTAAAGGTGCTGCTGTATGCCCAGTGACATACACAGCACCCCTTATCATCCCAAACACAGTCCCAAGGTACCAATGAACAGAGATGTTCACACCATGAATTCTTTAGCTGGAATGGCAGAACATGAGGGTTCTATCTTAAATAATGAGTTATTATTTATGTTTTAAAGTACACTATTGCCATTTGATGTTCAGAGAAAGCCCATGTGAAATCAGTAAACAAGAATTCCATGATAAAAGCGGAATGTTTTCACAAAACAATTTTTCCCCAGGATTACGTTAAGGAATACCTGAGGTTTGCCTAAAAACATTCCACTAGATTTTAGTTCCTTAATCCCAAATCTCCTGTTAAGCTGCCCAGTTTGCTGCTGGGACACTGATCCTGCTGCAGGACTGAACCATGAATGAATTCAATGTTTTTCTGGAACTCTGATTTCAGGCACATACCTGCTCTCCATCGCTGTCTTCGCTACTGCTGAGTTTTAAGTCATCTTTCAACATACTAAGTAAAAGGGAGAAAGTGAGACAAGTTTTTCCAGGTACTTTAATTACTTTCAAAGCGTTCTTCTAGATTTCAACATGCCACTGTTTATCCTCCAGAGAGGCTGCGTGGGTGAAAGCCACCAGATACTATTTGAATGTTTCATGTTTAAGAATGGTGAGTTGAGTCATTCTTTAGAGAAGAATAAGGATTCAGGTACTTTGACTCTTTAGTCCATTCTGTTAAATTTAGAAAGGAAATCTGATACAATTTACTGATGTGGGAGGAGGTAACTTGTGTATGTTCAACTTCTTACACACAATGGCCAAGAAAACTGTTTTAAATGGAATAAAGAAAGCCAACATCAGTGGCTGCTTCCTGTCTTGTGGTAACAGAGCAACTGTCCTAAGCCATAATTAATTATTATTATTATTCAAAGCAATAATTACTTATGGTAGTCATACACACACACACACTATTTCACAAGACTGAAAATACATGAGCACACTGAAGACATATTAACAGGGTTTTTATGATTATTGAGAAATAGATTTGATTATAAAAATAAAACATCTTACTCTGTCTGGTTCGATTCGCATCTGCAGAGAGAAAATGAGAGAGGATTGAAAAGTCTGACACTTCTGAGTTTCACAGTAGAGCTGTTCCTACTGATGATCTGGAAAGGAACACCAGCCTCTAGGATCATGTTCCTGAAATATTTGTCACCGCTATCCTTTTCCAAAAGATGCAGTTATCTCCTTTTCAGAGGCTTTTTTTACCAGACCATAATTGCTTTTTTAAAAAAAAAAAATCATTTAAAGCTGTACTGTCACAGTAAACATCATCTAAACTTTCCTCCCACGCATCCCAGCTCAGCACGTGTCCAATGCTGCCTCACTCTCAGCTGTCCTCACATTTCCCAGCCTTGGAAACAGCAAAGTTCCTCTCACCTTCTTCTTAAACTGCATGTTTTGGGGAAACTCGCTGTAAAACTACATTAATTGAGGGGGGTTTCTTGTTGTTCTATTTCTTTCCCACAGGTCATGTGCTTTTTTAATCTTGCCAACTCAGAGGCAGAAGAACCAGAGTTAATTCTGTGACTGCATCCCAACAAATGGTACCTGAGAGTAAGTTTTCAGATTCTATATTCATTAACATACAATCAGCCAGTAACAATTTATTTTTAAGGTCGTATTTGTTTGGAAACAATCTTTTAACTGCATATAATTGATTTTTAGGTAGGAGAAAGGTGGACTTCAGCCATCTAAAATATTCCAGTTGCTTTTAAATTTTTCTGTGTTGCTGCATCTGTGTCCATAACTAATAGAAGCATTTGTCAGAGAATTAAAAGACTGAGCAGAACAAATCTCACAAGATCCCAGACACTGTTCTCTGTCTCCTCCAATCCAAAACCTTTCCTTATCCTGTATTTGTGACACCTACAAGCTGCTTCCAGCTGACAGCTCTGCAAGGCACATGTTTGGTAAGTCCTGCCCTGCCCACTCTCACATGCTGATCCTCTTCTTCTGCCAGCCAAGGAGAGGATGCTGAAGTGTCTGTGCAAGAACTGACACATTCTACTAACAGCTACTTTCCAAACCTCTTAAAGTACAACTGCTGTTTGTGAAATGTTTTCTCAACAGCTACTTACGATTTGGATTGATGACCATTGGATGTTTTGGATGAAGGATTGTATCGTTCTAGAAGAAGAGAAAAAGAAACGCACAGTTGAAAACTCTGGCAGCAAAAGAAGCCACTCCAAAGCTGCCACGAGGATACAGTCATGGATAAACCATGAACAGCTGAGGGGACAGGAAGGAGCAGTAACCAGGTGACACCAGGCACAACCTCCCAAAGACTGAAGGAGGGAGGGAATGCAGAGGCAAAGTACTAAATACAGCAAATAATTTAATCAAGAAAATCTAAAAAATCATTAAAGTCACTGTTGTCTAAACGAATGCACGGTTTGTTATCAATGTTGTGAAATCTGTTTTGCTTCTACTAAGATTAAACCATTGCCTTCTCCATGGAGGATATGGGATATAGATCTGTCTGTTGAGCTCTGACTGTTTCAGCATCCCCACACGGCTTTTGAGTGGATGAGCAACCTCCACATGCCAAAATCTGTCTGAAACACCAATTCTGACAACAGGAATATACACTGATATAATCTGCTTTTCAGTTTGGTTTTTTTTGCCTTCCCTTTTCTTTAATCCTGGCAGATAACTGAGTGTAGCTTAACAGAAACAAGAACTGAGGCTGTTTAAAGCTTTCTAGAAAATCCAAACTGGAGTTGAAAACTGGCTCTGTGTTTTAATTAACCTTCCTCTTCCTTTACACACCTAAAGATCAGCTGCTCCTATAACGTGAGTCTATGGTTTAGCATTATGGAATTAAGCTTTAATTTGTTTCCTTAAATCCCCACTGTATCAGGTGTTCACATTAAGCTGCTTGTGAATATCTAAGAATAAACCATTCTTCTTTTACTATTTAAGTTGTTTAATCACTTCAAGAGGGAGGGGAAAGACTTTTGGAAGGTAACAGTACAAATTTAATTCAATTTAAGGAGGTATGTTACCTGTGTTAAGTGTTACTTTCAGCAATATTCAAAATAATTACACAGGTAAAAAAAATAAAAGCTGCTTTTGTCTGAAGTCCAAAAACTAATTATGGGACATGAAATTCAAGGATATTACTAAGCATATTATATGAATTCTTGACCAGTTCTCTCTCTTGATTTTAAAATGTCAAAGTGAAAACAAACAGTGAAACTGCAATGTGCTTTTTCCATTGAACATAAGCAAAAGCACTATTTCGGCTTCTAATATGTCCCCCAAGAAGGAATTTGGGTTTTGTAAAAGTGTTCTGCTTTAGGACTCAACTATTTTCAATTCTATCAACCATGGAGGCATTTTTTAAAGAATTAGAAAATGTGATCAATTAAAAATAATTATTTTTTCCTAGAACCACCCTTGTAACTCAGTGATAACTTTCTATTATCTGAACAAAGAAACACAAAAGAAAAATCAAACAATTGTTTTATAGCCTAAAATTTGAGAAAGCAGAGAAAACCTTAACTCAGACTCCATCTTATGACCAGTCTGGAAAGTCTCATTCCCTAAGAAACATGATGCTGAGAATCATGGATGGCAATAAAAGCATTAAATATATCTCAGGAAGTTTAATATACTCACTCTGTTCTCCAGTGCCAAAACTGGACTGCTGAGATTCCTGAGGGAAGAAAAGATGACAAATTTTGGGGGTTTTTTAACAGGGAATTTTAACATACTAAAAACCAGGCTGTAAGGAAGATATTCTTTCTACTTCAAAGATGGCATCTAACCTCTGAAAAACGGGAAAAAACCATCAACAAGCAGAAAGGGATTCATTATCTGGGCCCCAGAGCAGCCCAGGTGAAGAGTTTCCCACTCCTCTTCATCAGCCCAGCTCACCCATGTCCTTGATGTGCAGCTGCACTGAATCATAGCTGGAACTCCAAAATCCCTCTGTAACTTCCATAAATCCCAGCTCCCTGGATGTTTAGCATGGAGAGGAACCATTCAGAATGTTTGTTTATCCTCCTTATACACAATCTTTGCTGCTTGTTTGAAGTCTTTTCCTTCAAACCCTTTTCTGCTCATTTTCCTTTTCCAGGCACACACAGCACCCTGAGGGACGAGCAATGAGGACAGGAAAAACCTCTCAACAAAAAATTTATCTCAGCCACGAGGGAGCCTAAGGGGCAACATGAGATTGAAATCATGACCAACTCTGCACACTCTGCCCAGAATACTCCACGTGGGTCCCTGGTAAATCCAGCCAGGCCTGGGCAGCCAACACAGCGTTCCCAGAATAGCCAGATCTCCATGAAATCACACAATTCCCTTGAGCAAAAGCCAATAAACAACGATATTACAGATTTACAGAAAAGTTTGGGTTGGAAGGGACCTTAAAGCTCATCTTGTTCTGCCCCTCTGCCATGGGCAGGGATACCTTCCACTGCATCAGGTTGCTCCAAGCCCCATCCAACCTGGCCTTGGGCACTTTCAGGGATGGGGCACTCACAGTATCTCTGGGAAACCTGTGCCAGGGCCTTACCACCCTCACAGACAAGAATTTCTCCCTAATATCACATATACCCAGCTGTGAGAGAGAGAAAGGCTTGCAAATGTTAGCACTTGTATCATCTTCAGTATTCCCATTCCACAGAAACCCCAATTCCGACTCCCAAGACACAGTAGATTATAAACTTTTTTGAAACGCTAAAATATTGTTTTAGCAAACAAATACACAGAGGCTACTGAGCTACTGAAAACCCACTTCCAGGCTGGTGTACCTTTTTAAAATAGGACCTTCCTGACCTCGTTTTAAAATGAGGACAACTGCCAGCCCCAGAAATACAAATTGAGTTAAAGATTTTCAATTTTTTAGTTATATACACACGTTTTACTTAAATGCTCTGGCAATGGCCTACCAGGATCACAGTAAAAGGAATTCCACTTTTTCTGGTACACCTGTGAACCAGTTTAGCCACACAGCCAAGTCGGTGCCAGGCAATTTACAAAATGGAAGTTCTTAAACACACAAAAGCTTTAAACAGCAAAGAACACTTAAAATGTTTTCAATTTCCCTTAACTTTGTATTTCTAAAGTGGAGCAGATGCAATAATGCATTGAACAAGTATTCTGTGCATGGGGAACTTGATAAGGAACCTTCCTTGGAAGGTGTTTCAAATGCCTCTGATCTTTACTAACTGAAAGAAAGAAAGGGACAATAAAATGAAATTAACCTGTGTTTAAAGTGCAAAGCCAAGATAGAGAAAGATGGAGTCTTATGAGTTCAACAGAAAGCAATAGTCACACTTTCTTCAAAATAAAACCTGGGTTTTTATCTTTTACACAGGTAGGAGGAGGGCAGGTGTGATTCCCTGATCCCTTTTGCCAGTGGCAGCTCAGACAAGCCAATATACTAAGTCAAAAAAAGAAGTAACAACCACACAATAATCAAACACCACACCTCCAGAGCCACTGCACTGGAGGGAGCACGGGATGGGGAACTGGCACCCCTTTACCAGCACATGGATGAGGAATTCTGCAGAACACACCTGCCTAATTCCTTGCTTTAGTCAGCTTCCTACTTGGAAGGCAAAGCACAGGCTCTCAGCTAAGTGCACTTTAATGAGGTGTTATGGTTAAATGTGCAACTTTTTCCAACTCTCTTGCCATCTATTGAATACATATTTCTTTAAGAAACTCAGAGATCAAAAAAAAAAAAAAAAAGCTCCACTTTCAACTCCAAAGATATTTACAGCAGCAGCTTCTAAACGTCTACTTCAGAAAGAAATTCAAAACAACTGAAAGGAAGGAAACCCTTTTAACCAAAATATAATAGACTGCTGAGGTTACACAAGGAAGACACTTAAGCAGGAAACAAAAAGTATGACAAAAAAAAACGTGGAGAGAGGAACTCTCCAGCTGGACGGGACGGCATCGGGGGCCACATTCCCACCTCACAGGCCTGGCTGTGGTGAACGGGACCCTTTTCCATTTAACAGCTGAAATCTCAGGTCAGATCTCGTTTTGATTTCTCAGGAGGAAGTTTCTGTGTTGCCGCAGATCAAGGGATCCGACCGCTGGCCTCGGTGGCTCCGGCACAGGGCAGGAATGGAGGACCCTGGAGGCAGAATCCACCTCTCCAGAGATGCATTTGAGCCCTGGCGCAGGTACAAACACTGCCAAGCCTCCCATGGTGCTGGGAAACAAAAACCTTCCCCTCCCCAACAAACAGCTGGAGTTTTTTAATATATTTTATAAACATGCCTGTATTTTTGGCGTTTTTGACCGCAAGCCCATGGATAAAATTACGGAGTGTTAGGTCACGGGATAACATTTTTTATCAAGACTCAGGAATCTACATAGTTTTCATAGCATCCATAAAACTTTCCCTGACCTATTTTCATGGAGTTTTATCTTCTGATTCAAAGACTTCCTGGTAACTGTAAGTTATATTTATAGTAATCAGAGAGGCCCCAGTCAGGAGTTTGGGTTCCTTCGAGCGACTCGCTCTCCACACACAGGGAAAGCGATTCCATCCCAACAGTCCCACAAATAAAATCAAGTGGTCCACCAAAGGGAGCTTAATTTTGTGTGAACAGGAAAAACACACCGACTTCTGCACACAGGAGGAATGCTGTGAAACACTTCAGCACAGGACTTGTAATAAATGGAGCACAGTATTGAAGAGAAGGAGCTTTCCTGCAACAGAACTGCTTGATTAAAGTAAACCACTGTTTTGTTTTGTTTGGTGAATTCTGCTCTGGGCCCAGACTGTACAAGCCTATGGCTCACTAACTCACTGGAATTCTGCAGAGCTGCTGCTGCCAAGAATGACAGAGGGGAGAAGGCAGAGGAAATTATAGGCTTTGGATGCAGAGAGAGAATTTGACAGAGTTCCACGGCTAAGATGTGCAGCCACAAAATAAAAAAGCTGGCAAAAAGTCAAGAGACTCAGAGCAGCCATAAATGGAATTTTTTGCAAACTGGGTGAAGAAACACAATCCTGGCTGAGAGGTTCAAAAAGCCCCACAAGCCACCTTTTTTGTTCAAACATTAACACAACTGTGCAGTCCTAGGTAGTTTCTCCCTGTGCCACACACATGTGGATTTCTGCACACTTTTCTTCTCCCCAAATCGAGTCAAATGCCAGGGATACACAGAAACAAGCAGCATCATTCAAAGTATTCAAAGCAGTGGAATAAGGACCTTTGTTGATGAGGAAAGGTGTGGAATTTCTTTTTTTATAATAAAAGGCACGAATTATTTCCAGGCTGACAGTTTTATGTAACACAGCAAAGAAACCCTTACTAGGACCAGTATATGCAAGATTAATATTGACCTAATGCTAAGAAAACAGACAACAGGATTTATTTTCTGGATATGCCTTCCAAAGTAAAGCTGAGAACTGAATGGCATGTTCTGCATTTTCTGATCACTGGAGAGAAGCAAAATGCAGTGAGACAGGAACATGCCACACAGAGGGTGGTGACAGCAGGACTGCCCAGGGCTCTGGGATATCGAGCCAGGACGAGAAGCTCAACTCGTACCAGTCTGGGGGGGTTTTGTGGATGTGCATTTCCAACATGGACCTGGAACCTTAGGCTGAAAGAAGGTGATGTCAAATCCCTCCCATAAGATGATGGGTTTAGAAATCTCACATCAGAGATCTCAGTGAGAAAGTTTTCTTAAAATTATTCACTCAACTGTTCTGTTGTGGGGAGCAATTTGGATCAAACAGGAAATTAAGAGCAGCAAGCGACGCTCTGGAACAGCAGCAGGTCAAATAAACTGTAGCCTTAATTATTACAAAGGTAACTTTTAAAGGACAAAGTGTGATTTCTTCAGTCTGAAGCTATGCCAAGTTAGGGGTGGGGCACCCCAATTCCTCCCAGAGATATGTAGAGTCTGGAAAAAAATCCTATTGTTGAGTTGAATCTTTTACTGGTAATCAGCAGATACAGGAAACAAAGCATGAATTCCTGGATGAGTCAGGAATCTCCAAGCTGGGTTTTACCCACTGCTATCTCCCCTGCCTATCCATGAGCTTCCAGGATCCTGCAGATTGCAGAGCTGCTCCTCAAGGCAAACAATTCCCAGTGCCAGTGTGCCCCAAAACCCTGCAGCTGGGGCTGACAGCTCCAGCCCCAGGAAGGAGTGAGAGATCTCCTTGCTCAGAGGTGGCAGCTCCAGCAGGTCTCCTGGAAATGTGCCCAGTGCTGTCAACAGCAGCAAAGAGGTGGGATTTCTCTTCAGAATTAACAGCTTAAACCCTTCAGTAGTTATTAAGAACAAAAGAGGCTGGGAAGAGGATCGTTTGAAACAAGTGATCTGAGTATTTCTGATTTTGTAAAGGTTTTAATTTTTTGTAATTGAAAATGTAAAAATCTCTAGAAATGGACTTAAAAAAAAGGAGGAAATTTAAGTTTAAGCAAAAGAAATACATTTAGATTTCTCAGCATTTACCAGCCAGACTCTGATCCTTTGCTACGTGGAGGGAAAGTCACTTGGTTCTACATAAATGGTGCAAACCATTTCCCTAATAGGGAAAAGGCTCAAAGGCATTTTCAAGCTTCAAAAGTATCCTGAAGGTTTCAATTTACAAACATAAGTTAAAAAAGAAAGTTTTATTGTAGACAACTTTGCAGACTTCTGCCTGTGCAAACCAGAGGAAAACTTTGGACATTCCTCATAAGGCCACTGCTGACAAGTGGTGTGATGCAAAATAAAGAGACACAAAGCACTGAAACAAACCCAGATTACACAGAATTGATTGTAAGAGTTCCAAAAGCCTGATCTTTACCAGGAGTTACTTTTACAACATTCAGTATTTGAATACAGCACTGACCTTTGTTGGAAAGGGGAATTTGGAGGGTTCCGTTTTGCATGGTGTATGGATCGCAGTCAGTGGAGGGGGCCAGGAGTGGGTCATCTCCTACAACAACAACAAGAAAAATTAACAGAATTAAAGCAAAGATTTCATTACAATCTGAATTTGAATGGTGACTCTGTCTCTCAATTTTCAGCTCATTGTTCACCCTTCACTAAGATTTATATTCATAACTTTATTTCCCTAACATGCAACAAAGATTTTGCACATAAACAATTTAAAATTCAGGTTATCCATGAGAACAGATACTGCATGTAAACCTAATTTTAATTTTTTATCCCTGAGAACAGATAGTTAAGACATAATTACAAGCAGAAAGGCATAAATCAATAACGTTGGCTGGCCTGAACACAAACTGCAGTACAAGTCAGAGTCTGATCATTTCAGACCATGAAGAGCACGTGTTGGATACAGGGGCAGAAGGAAGAATCCTAGGAAAGGGAAACCTATAGATTTCAAGGAAAAAAGGGAAAATCAAATGCCTGAAGCTGCAAAGGAAGTGCCTTGTATTCTTACAGAGCACCTCCAAGGCCCATGGAGCACTGAAGGTCAGAGGAGATGGCAAGCCATGGAAATGCTCAAGGGGAACCTGATGATGCTTTTCTGAGAGCAGACACAGGACTGGGAATCACAGGAGGGGTAAAAAGCCTCAGGAAAATAACCCAAGTAGGAGACAGGGAAAATTCTGCCACAGGGTAGCAAAACATCTACCAAACTCTAGAAAGGTATCAGAATTAAGGACTGTGTTCTGATGGAAGAAATGGGTAGTTTTGATTACCAGGGAGGAGGCATAAAGGAGTAGGAATGCAGTGAGGATATTCAGGGGACTGTGTGCACACCCACACCACCAGCTCTGCTCCCAGTTTTCCCAAGTCTCCCTGGGCTAGAGGAGCACCTGAAAAACTCTCCTGTAAACAACCTGTAGCCAAGGCAGTTTGAAAGGCACTAATAAATAACTGCAGAGTCCTTCCACCTCCTTAGGAATGTTTGTATTTTCAACAAATAAATGATGAAGAAGAGCACAGGGAACTTACTTTGAGGATTTCATCCACACAGCTCACCTCGCCAGATGCTGATGCCTACAAATCAAAACTTAAGGTTAACATCTCCCAAAGCAAATTTTCCAGGGACAAGAAACACTTCAAAACAAACTTCAATCGTTATCATGACTCATATGGACTCTGCATAGATACATTGCTAATTCCTTTCATCAGTTTTAATATCAGATGGATCCACGTTTTTATGGCATGAGTCACATCCAGTTATGAAAAGCAAATAGATGAGATCTATAAAACTGTGACAATGATCTCTTACTTTTCACTCGACAGTTAAAATGATCACAGGCAGTCAGTGGCATTAAAAACTTTGGGAGAGGGGAAAGAGAGCTTTCAATCATTTCCTGGAAGAGGCCACAGGATAATATCTTGAATTCAAGTGCAGGACTGTGAATTCACAGGAATGACAAACTGCATTCCCAAGTAAAACACATGTTACACAGTGATTCCAGAAACAGCAATAATTACCAAACTATGAATCTTCTGCATCCCTGACAGCCACAAGCAGAAAGAAGCAAAGCTACCACAGGATTCACTGCATCAGCACTGACATGACAAGTCTTCACAAATAAAATCATTCCTAATGTCCTTACCTGTGTCCTCGATCTTATTTTGCTATTTGCTGAAATCCCAGGAACAAAGACTTTTCTCTGGCTACCATGATTCAAGGAGTTAAAGAGGACATGCAATGAGATTTTATTACTAGGAAAGGCACTCTCCTTGTCAGTGAGCTGGAGTCAGAGTCTGTGCCTTAATGAGTCAAGAATTACCAAACTCCTAAAAGTTGTTAACCCAATAGTATTTTATATCCAGCATGACTTATAGAAGTTCTGAACGCTGTTCAATTTGGTGCTTTAGGTTGAGCTTCTTTTCCCTAGTTATATATAATAATCACATTTAGTAATTGCTACACACTTCAAAAGAAAATCTGATATAAGCAGATATTATCAAGTCTAAGTCAACTGGGCTCCCAGTAACAATGTCAGTATCCAGCTTGTCAAAATATTTGTGTGTGTTCTACTATTTCATTAACTTCTGACTACAGAAATAGTCCATGAAAATTAGCCTCTCAGGGTTATCTCACCCTGCCTGAATGTCTCAGCCTTTACATAATAAAAATCTCAGTACCCACATGGAAGAAGCAGAAGAAAAAAAACCTATTACTTTTGAACGTTCCCCATTAAAAATACAGCCTTCACTGCTTATGGTTAAGGTGCTTTGTGCAACAAAAAACACAGTGTTTACTAAAAGCTCAATTTTGGTTAGGCAGATTGGGATTTTAAAGAAGCTGGAAAATCCCAGCCCAAATGGATTTACATTTCAGAAGCCACGAAACAGCCGGCAACTTACATCCAGGGGCTGAGAGGGAATTTTCAGCTTGGTTAGGTGTGCTTTGCTGCTGGGCTTCAGCTCGTTCACGGCGCTGCTGTGGGTCTGACTGCTGTAGTGTTCCGAGGATAACTTTGGTTCCATGGATTCCTGCCCGTCCATCGGCCTGACGTACGCGGTGGGTTTCTGTAACATTGAACTGGACTTGGACATTAGTGAAGGTGGAAAAGACTGATTAGAGTGTTGTCCACTTGAAAAGGAGGGTACACGGGAGGGAGAGTCCCAGCTGGGATCAGGATCCCGGGGCGATTTTGACCGTTGATGTTCTTTGCTGTGGTGATCGTTCCCATGAGATCTCGAATGGCTGGAGCTCAACGAGGAGACAGCAGGTGGTTTTCCGGGGCTGGAAGAACGGGGTTTGGAGTGTTCAGACCCATGCTGGCTTTTTTTCCTGCTGCTGCTGCCGTAGGAATCGCGGTCGTGCCTCTGGCCGGCGCCACCCGTGCCGGTGCCCCCGGAGCGCTGCCCGTGGCCCGCCAGGCCCGAGGAGCGCTTCTGGGACTGGGAGGAGGTGCTGGGAGCCGGCCCTACTGGAGTCCATTTGCTGCTCTGGTGGGAGCCTGTGCTGTGTCTCTGATCACCAAAGAAGCTTTGGTTTGATTTCTCGTCGGGTGCTGATGGAACGGTCGGTTTGGGAATCGCAACAAGCTTTTGGAGCGGCCTGTCTCCTATGAGATCCGTCATTTCATCATAGTTACCAAGCATGCTCTGGATACGACTGGACAACTTGTCTTCTTTGCTGGTCTGAGAAAACAGTTTTTAAAAATTAATTATTTGAAGCCAATCACAATTTCACTTAATTGATTTGAGAAGTATTGCACTTTATCTAAATTTCAGGTCTAAGCTCATGGCTAGAATTCATGTCTCTTTTGCCATTGTTTCCAATTCCCAACTTTAGTTCTTAAAGCAGTAATTTAACATCCTAAAACATAAGAAAAAGATGTACTTAAGCAGCAGGAGCAGCTGAAAGAGCAGTAATCAGTGCTTCAAATAATGCAGTGATGAGCTGGATGCAGGTTTAAAAGCAGTAGATGCTGACTGTCACCTTAAACATTATTTCTCTAACGTAGAATGCATCAGTCCTAAAAAGTTTTAATTAGCAGTAAAATAAAATCAGCTTAACCTCACCCCTGTATGTCATTTTTAATTGGTATTTATATTGGCACAATGTTTGTTGCCCAGAGTTAAAAGGGTTCTTTCTTCTATTACCATTTCATTTTCCAAATTAGGTCTATTGGATCGTTCCCCGTGCATCCCAACCAGCTCTGGTTAACTTCATAAAGGTGGGATTTGGTTATCAAGCACAGGAAAGTAATGGGAGGACAGGAATTAAAAAAAAAAACACCAAATATTCCTCCACTTTCCTCCTGCAGGAAGTCAGTTTTCAGTCACAATGTTTTACCTCTTACAAACCAGCTGAAATTGCAATAAGGGAACGGGTTTGCTTTCAAAGTGAGTTCCGAGCTACATAATTAAAATCTTAAACGGTATTTTATTAGTTATCCCAGAATTAGGTTCTTTTTTCCCATTCTGCTCAGCAAAGCAAACCTGGCAGGAAACCCAGCACAGGCTTAAAGCTGTGCAAGATCACAAACAAAATCAACTCCTGCAAAACAAACTAAAAAAATCAGGTACAAACTACTGGAGTACCAGTTAGAGCTTGTAATTCCATCCTCAGCATTTAAAATTAACTTCCTATTTAAACATTCCCTTTCTGAACTTGCCCAGATCTAGATTACACTGATTAAAGGTTAGAAAGTTTAGCAACCAGCTAAAGCACCCCAAAAATGGCAACCTGGCATCACACAATGGTCAGTTTAAGTGTTTTGAGTCACTGTACAGAAAGTGAAGGAAGGAAAAAAAATTTATGGATTTGTTTTTCCCTTTTCTCACTCCCTTAAGCTTCCCTTCCTTCCTAAGCACTGTAAATCTGCCAGTGGAGTTGGTTGGTGACCACCCAGCCTTATTTTCAAGCCCTGCCTAAATACTCGGTCGCCATAGGAGCTTTGGATCTAAAAAGAATGCAGATAAAAACAGATTTAAGACATGATTTGTGTTATAAAACCAGCATTTCGAAGAGCTGCAGAAACTCACCACTTTGTAAGGTTCAGCAAAGAGAGGGGAGTTGGGTGGAAAGGCTTCGTCACCCTGCTGAATTTCTTGATTTCGCCTTTCCCTTTCTTTCATACGCAGCACATTCCGGTCTTCACGGTTCATGTTGCTACGGGCAAAACAGATAATTTCTGATCACAGAAGGAAATAAGGAGAGATGTGAGTGCACAAAGGGATGTGAGAGCACAGAGTCAGTCCCTGGTCCTGTTTGGCCCAAGAACGAGGATCGTTACTCCTCAAACCCAGATGTTTGTCCAACTTCAGGCACTTCCCCCTAAAGAGCTGTAACCCCCAATCCACAGCTGCTCTAACAGTAATAAATTATGCAGTATTAATATTATGCAGTAATATTAATAATAATTTTATGAAAAAATCCACAAAGTCCTCAGGCAAGTAACTATTTCAAACCATTTCACCTGCTCGGCTCATTTTGCTGTCTCAGCCCACGCTGCACATCTCCCATTCATTTCTAAAATACCTTTTCTCCCCCACATCCCCCAGATGTTCTGTAACCCCCCACCCATTCAGTGCCTGGCTTTTCCTGTAGGTTTGGGTTTATTTTTGGTACTGACATACCTTTTTTTGGCACCCATCCTCCAACACATTCTAACCTCAAGCTTTGATGTGGTTTCCAGGTCTCCCTTCCTCCCTGACTCCCAGAAGGCATTTCTACTCAGAGCAGTAATTTCAGGGAAGTTCTGGCAATATTGCACCTTCTGCCTTGGACCATATTCTCCTACTGCAAAAATTCAGATTAAAAACTTGCCAATACCCCTTCTTACAAATTTTACTTTGCAGTTTGGTCGTGCTGCTTGTGTTAACAGAAATACGTCAAATTGTTGCAACACACACACAAAAGCTGGAAAAGATTCCCTCTGAGCTTGATAAAGCATTGGGACTAAAGGAGCAAGCAAAGTAAGATGATAAATAAGGCAGTACTAACTCCTTTAACATTTAATCCCAGCATGGTTTGGGTTGGAAGGGGTCTTAGAGTTCATCTATTCCATCCCCTGCCATGGGCAGGGACACCTTCCACTAGACCAGGTTGCTCCAAGCCCCGCCCAACCTGGCCTTGAACATTTCCAGGGAAAGGGCAGTCACAACATGTGCTAAATTTTCTATCAAGTGATTTAGAAATGTGCTTTACTGATCTGCACAAAGTACAGCAGGTGCTTCCAAGAAAAAGTGATGTTCTTCCACATAATTTGCAGTCTAAAATGAAAATGTTGGCAGCTTAGAAAACCATTATTTTGTATTTTTAGACAGTTGCCTGACTATTAAAAAGAAAAAAAACTTGCAACAGCATGACCCTGAAAACTGTGCAAACCCAACTACCCCATTCTAAACAAGAAAACTTCAACCCATTACTCAGTTTTTAAAATACAGATCTTTTCACCTCAATAACATTATAGCCTCTTACATTTCTTTTATTCATCTGGCTTCATTTTGTCTATTACTCCAAAAACAAGTCTAAGAGGACATCTGAACCAGAATAAACCCAAGGTATAAGTTTAGATCTTTAATGCTTTCTAAGGCAACGGGTTTGTTGTATTTCCCTGCAGCATAAACAAGGTATGAGCATCAGCTTAATTCAAGCCATGATGATATCAAGCCTATGAACACAATACATTTTAAACTTTATGTGAAAAAGCACTTTTTTCTCCAGTTCTCCTGTAATCAGCTGAACTCATGCAACTGCAGGTGACCATCAAGGCCAAGAGAGAGGTCTGTGCACTGGAATGCAGCCAGCAAAGCCCTTGGATTATTTTGGCATTCATGACAAACTTGTTTTAAAATTTTGAGGCTTAAAAAGCTCATTCTTCAGACTGCAGCCTAATTTCTTACACATGCAGGATTTAAACACAGACAAATAACAGATTTAATTATAGACAGTGATCAGTTGAGGCCAACTAGAACAGTCTGAGTCTCCAGCATTTACTACTGAGGGCAAATTTTGAGGCAGAGAATAGAAGTGCCCTGGTTTTGAGTGATTCATTCTCATTAATGGGATGGGATTGGGAATTATATACAGCTGTACATTCGGAATATTATAATCTTAAAGAATTTTACATCTGTAATTTTCAAATAGAGGGTTAAATATTAATGAAGACCTTCACTATTTTTTACAGAGTCAAGGATTATCTTTTAAAATTTTATCAACATTTACTATAACTCTTGGGACTGAAGAAAAAACCAGCATTTTTACCAACACTGTCACATGAAAGGAACATTACAGAAAAGATTTATTTGAGATCTGAGCTGGAGCAAAGCCAGAACTGATCTGGCTGTACCTGCCCAGGTCTATTACTCCAAAATTAGTCATCAGAAATACACCAGTTAATCACACTTTTAACCACTCCTCCCCAGTCTTTTGTAATGTAGTAAATGATAAAACACCCTCATGGGTAGTCACCTTGACTGTAAGGGTTTAGTTTTCTTGAATTCTTTTACATTTTTTATTAGAGCAAATAGTTTGAATGGGATTCGAGTTAGACCTGTTTGTATCTGATCATCTAATCTCTACACAGAGCTATTTTAAGTTCCTACAATGTGTACGAAGCTATTAAAATCACACTACCACTAAATGTGTAAATAAAGGAAGTTAGTGAGGCTTCCTTAGCTCTGAACTTCAGACAACTTCCCAATTAACTCCCTATCTTGCACAGCCACAAGATGTACCAGAAAATAAGCTGCTCAAGATCTGGAAAAGCAAGGAGGGGTATTTTGAAAAGCAGAGGACCAAGGCCTGTCTACTGCTCACTTCAGTGTCAAGGACATTGCAAAACTAAGTTTTCAGACCACTTGAATTATACTAACCCTTTAAAATCCACTATATAAAAATCTACTGGCATGACCAAAGTTCTGTACTATTTGCCAGTCCTCAGGGTTTTTTCCCCAAGTTGGAGTGGACACCAGTCCCACCTCTGCTGGTGCTCTGTTATCTCTCAGTTTGGATTCTGACTGGAGGAAGGAGCTCTGCCCCATCACTGCTCCCACCAGCAATGCAGGCTGCTCAGAGGCAGAACTGCTTCTCCCTCTCCCACATTTAAACCTTTTCCCACAGGATGGAAGAGCCCGGAGCAGTTGGGGCCAGCCGAGCTCCCACCACTCCTACGCCATCCTCTGGGCACGAGGACAAGCTCCTTTACACCCCTTTCTCTGCACACTAGGCCTGGAAGTGGAAAATTAAGATCTTTTTGCCTTGTACCTGCTGCTACCAAGAAGATCCTGCCATAATTTCCCTTTTCCCAGGAGTCCTGAGCAAAGCGTGAAGGAGAACCAGAGTCAGGCTAAGGGAGACAAAACAGGTCCCTGCAGCAAGGACCAAAGTCCCCTTAATTTCCATATCTGGGAAAAGAGAAGTTCAGAAATTAAAAGAAACTAGAAAAGAGGCCTAAAGCACAGCACAGTATTTCCATTCTTAGGAAGTCTAACCCTGCATGTTTTGAGTCATTACTTGAGCTCGGTGTGTCCTGCTGAACTCCCCACAGTCCGTGTGTATGTGACTGAACAACTGACTCTTCAGATCTCACACCTCTGCTCCAGCTCAATAGGAAGAGTTGAAAGAAAGCAGGAAAATCAGCAGGGAATTCACAGAAACTTCTGACACAATATTCCCTTCTGTGTATTCTTTGACCATCATTAACTGCTGCTTCAGGTCCACCAAGCACATCAACTGCTCGGGTATCACTCAAATCACCCCGACCAGAAACACAATCTTAACTTCTCCTTCCAACGTCTTCCTAAATCCTATTTGGTATTTCTGTTCATCCTTAATCCAACGAGGGCATGGCTTTGGCTTGAGCTCCCTCAAGCCATCATCATCTTGGATTTTATAACCAGTGTTATAAAACAGCAGCGCTGGTGCTGCCTTCTCCTGCTTCCCACCTCCCACTCCCCCACCTCCAGGCAGGGGGGCACATCCCAGGCCTGGGACTTTCTGACCACAATTTCAGGCTAAAAATAAAACCCAACCAACACACCCACAATTGTCAAGGTTTTCCTGGCAATGCTGTTAAAGAGGACCTTGGCCAAACCCTGGGTACAGGGATAGGTCTGGCAGCCTCCTCTCACCCCCTTGAACCACATCAGGCATCCCAGCTCCTGCCCTCACCCCAGTTCACCACCAGCACTATTCTCTCCACCTTCCCAGGCACCATAAGGCAAAACCATCAAAGGCCCGAGGAACCCTCCAAGCGCAGCCCATCAAAAGGGATCCAAACCCACCACACCTTGAGCAGGCACTGGTGGATCTTCAAAGCCTGTTTACAACACCTCCACTTCCTTTAAGACATCCTCATTTAACTCCAGGGTTTCTTCAATCTCCATTGGTTTCATAAGCAAGAGGAATCAAACAGTCCATTTACCCAGTGCCGCTTAATTGGCAGTGATGAAACACAAATTTTGTTTGACAACACTTGGCCACGAACGATAAACACGTTCAGAGAACACAGAGCAGCTTGGGCTCCGTGTGGGGCACACCCAGCTGTGGGGGCACGCACAGCTCCCAGGATTGTATTCTTTTTTCTTAAAAGGAAGGGAAAAAAGAGCTGGAAAGCTTGTTTGTAATATGGAATGATGTTTTAAAAACACCTGAAGCTGCCTTAATGCTGCACCCAACTCCTTCCCAAAGGTGCCTGTTAATTATTTCAAATGCTTTTCTTACTTGTACCATGAACAGCAAGGGGCATCTCAGGAGCTGGCATGGCAAGCTCCTCCCAGTTTGTGCGTGGAGTGTGGCATTGCCACAAATCCTGCACTAAAATCATGTACACCATCCTAAAATGCCAGTGCCAGCTTTTAAAATTCGCTCACAGAAGAGCTGTTTAAAACAGGAGAAACTGAAAAATAACAACAAAACCCCACTGCTACATAAAGAGGAACATGCTCTGCTGTCGCCAAGAGCTACTTAATACTTATCAATAAAAGTGAATGTGTAATCTTAACTTCCAGATTTCTATGTTACAGTAAAGGAGAAAAATGCAGAAAAAAATTGTAACATTTCCTACTAAAATGATACAGTTTTATCCAAAAAAGCACAAACAGGAGGATTCTCCAGGACAAGTTTGAAGAACAATCACAATGCTGCAAATATAGAAGCAGCACAGAGTCATCTTCATAATTTCATAACTGAAATAAGGAACAAAACTAAAACCAAGAGCTTACAGAGAATTAGAATAATATTCATATGTGTTCAGAAACAGGAAAAAAACAACTTCTCAAAAGGATGAAGTTTTCTGTTTCTCTCCCTCGCACCTTCTGATACAAAGGCTGCAGCAGTGCTCCGTGCCAAGGGAGGGGGATTTGGCTGGGAGGGCTCCAGCTGCACACAGGATCTGCTCCAGCAAGGAAAAGGTTGGTGATAACAGCAGTAGCCCGAAATTATAGCTCAGTAATCAGTATCACACAGCAAGGCTGCACAGCTGAACACAGGACAGCTTGAGCCATGATTCCATTTGGGTATTCTAATGAGAACAAACTCTTCCACAGCTCCATCTCCATAAGAAGCTGTCCCTCTTTTGTTTGAGTTCTTGGGAATGGGATTCAAATACAACTGTATTGCTAATATGATACAATTATAAATCAGTGATTCACCACTAAATGAAACATAAATGTTTCTCATTTCTATAATACAAACACAACTGTTTGTATCCCACCCTTCAGATTAGGGATTCCTGCTGCACATTCAACAGGGGAACATAAAGTGCCGTAAGAGCCGGATGAGAACACCTTTGTATGTACTGTGAGGGTGGGAGAGCTTTAAATAAAAATAATAAAAAAAAAGTGAGTTGGCCTAGGTCAGGTTAATGTTTGACAGAACTCCCAGGGAGGGCAGAGCCAGCAGTTTGCTGCAGGCACTTCTCCTTCCCACTCAGCTCCAAAGCACCACAAAAATCCCCACAGAGCACAATGTGCCTGGACTTGCCGCTGCTCCTCAGACAAATGAGCACAAATCCCTCACCACCGTTAGCTGAGAAAAATCCCACAGCACTTTCTGTAGGAGCACGTTGTTAATTCCAGTGCCTCAGTCAAGTGACGATGCCAGTAATTACATCCTACTCTTGAGTTTTATCTGTCAGAGTCCCCCTCCAACCATCAAATATCAGGTTACCTAAGGATCAGTCAGCATCTTCTACCGGAGGAGCCAGCACACGGCAATGATGGATAAAAGAATTACAGGGATCATTTGTAACTCAACACTAACCACTGGAAAAGGACTTGGAGATCCTTTAGGAAGAGGCTCTGCAGGTATAACATTTCATTAAACAGGTTCAGATGAGAACTGGTATATCAGTCATCGGATGTGAGACCCAGCACACAGAAGGAAGGCAGAATCACAGGATGGTTTGGGTTGGAAAGAACCTTAAAGATCATCTAGTTCCACTCCTCCTTCCAAGGTAAAGTAAAAGAACTAAGGTAAAAGTGCACACCCAGCAAGCGGATTTTAGAAGTCAAGTTAAGGAATAAATTTCTACCTTCAGCACTTGCAATACAGCTCATTCAAAACCAAGTTTTAAGTCCACCCCTAAAATATACTGACAAGACAGCCTAAAATTGTTTATACCCAAGAAGAATTTGATGTAATTCACTCAGAAGACCTGAAAAAATGCACAACCACCCATCCTTTAAAATGTCTCATTTTTGTGCAGAAGTATTACATGGTAGGTAAAACACCTGGTTCCCTCCTCCCTGATGAACCTTACACAGAAATAAATTCCCATCTCTTTTCCTGCACAGAGAGCAGAGCTGCTCACAGAACATCAACTTCAGTTCCTCGTTTCTGTCCTGTCTCTTCAGAACTGGTAGAGAAACAAGGGAAGTGGTAGGGAAGTCTGGGAAGTGACAGCACGGCTTCACACTCCCTCCTCCTCTCCGGGTGCACAGAGCAGAGGAAGGTTCATTTCCCCATCCACAGCCCCTTTCTCCATCACAAAGCTCCATCCTGGCTGATGGCACAGATCCCACAGAGGAGGAGCCAACAGTGCTGTTACTGACTCGGGGGAGGAGGAGGTCTGTGGGACTCAACAGCATCATACAATAAAACCATGACCTTCCAAAATGGTCATTTTCTGCACCTACCACAACACCCAGTCAGGATTCCAGGTCAGATAAGATACAGGAGCCTCAATAAACTCCTGTCACAAGAACCAAGCCCGAGCCAGGAGAGGGAATTGAAGCTGCTGCTGTTCAGTAAAGCTCAATTTCAGCTTTGCCTTCCCAAGCTTTTGCATTTCTGTTTGCCTCATCCGGCAGTACCAAAACTACTTTCATGAACAGGAGACTTTCTTAACCAGGCAATGATATTCTCTTTATCAGCATCTGCAGCTCAAGTCCTGACATCCTACAGCTCAGATCACAAAACCAACAGCCCAACAGCACGGACAGAACTCAGAGCTTGACCAGCCAGTGTTTTGTTTCTCACACTCAGCAAACTTCAGCCCAATTTTACCTCCCAGCCAACCAACAACATCCTTCCCCTCTTTTCCATTCTCCATTGCTGGGAAAGTCAGGAATTCACCCAGTGCACAGATGGACCATCCTGAACACAAGGTTTTTACATGCCCTCCTTTCATGTCCACACAGGCAAACCAAAGCATACATATCCCAATACTGTTTCTCAACAAATTTCTGCCCTCTAATTGGGCAGAAACTTAATAACCCAATTCCTGTGCCTACATGTTCTTCTGCTTAAACTTTGAAGCCAAGACAATTGCTGTTTAAATTTTATTAAGCAATAGTTATTCAGACATCTAACATTAATCTGGCTATTATCATTCTGACTTCCTCACATTAATTTACTTTCATAAAAGATATCATTACATTTGAGTGTTATGAACTCTGTGGTATTAGGATTAAGAAGAGATTCACTTGACAGAAATTCTTTGATAAATCTGCTCTGTGTAAGATTTGAAACAGCAGACAAGGTTTTAATGAGGTGCCATCTAAATTAGGAGGTAAAAGGCAAAAGGGAAAATCACATTCAAGGTTCACATCCTTCTCCCATCTTAACTACTGAAAACAAAAGGAAAGAAAAAGTTTATCAAATACTTTACCCTGGTTTAACTGTCATTTCCTCCAGCTTTACTCCAAGATCATCTGTCTGCACTTCTCACAGGCATTTATCTTGGACTTCCTATCGTGACCAAGGTTCACACATTCTGCTGCATCACACACTGAAATGAACATCAGGGTTTGAGATAATGAATTCTGCCACTCTCCAAACCACTCTGGTCTTGTGTAACTGCTCACAGCAGTGAGGTCTCCTCGGCACGAGACTGTAACCACCGATAGCGACCCTGCCTCCTCCCTTGCTGCCTCAACACGGCTTGTTTTCTGAACACAGCTTTTATTTGATGCATCTTCACAACACAAGCACAGGTAATAAAATATTTTAGGGCTGTTAATGCATCCTGTGTCCAGCTCTACTTGGTTCTTAAAGCAAAAGGGGAACTTTTAAAATGTGAGAGTTTGGTTTGGGTGTTGGTCCAAGCCCCCATCCAGGGCAGATGCCCACAGCAGCTCCTGGCCCCTGCATGCCCCACTATCCTGGCTGTGCTCACACAGAAATGCATTGGAACTGGTTATGCTGAATTTGGGAAATCCATGCAGGTTAAAAATATGAATTTTGGGAGCAGGGTCATTTTGAAATACAGAGAAGATCGAACACTTCACAGTCCCCAAAACAGAGACCAGAAATAACCAACCTGTTTAAAACCCATTTAATAACGAAACCCAACAAAAAAACAAAACCCAACAAAATTCCACAAGAGTCTCATTAAATAACTGGGTTTTGCATCACACTGTCATAGGTGAACTTTGTAACAGGTCACGTGGTTATGCGGGACGAAAGAGCAGAAGGATGGGGAGCATGTCAGCAGAGCAGCCAGAGTTAAAAACTTCATCATTTTATGTTTTAATTCTCTTCAGAACTGCAGGAAAACACTCGGGGTGTGACACAGAAAGATTTGGAGACCCAAAGTGAATTAAGAGACCCAAAGTTTCCAGGCTGTTCCCAGAACAACTGAAGGGGGTGGAAGGGAAACATCAAAACCACCTGAGTTGATGCACGTCGGCATCAACATATTTTCAAAATTATTATCAATATATTATAACCAATATATTTTCCAAAGTGGTGGCTTGAACACTCCTAGCACCAGTGCTCCCCGCTGGCAGCTTCAGCAGTTCCACAACTGCTTTAGAGCATGAAGAAGACTTTGTAAAATCCACAATTCTGAGTACCAAAAGAGAGAATACAGATTCTCCCTCTCGGTTTTCAGTCCTGACTTGCACGCCAAGAGTTTATCAAACTCATCACCATTTCCTACCTGTCTAAAATGCACATGAATGATGTGACAGCTCCGAGACCTGGGATACTTTCTGGTAATGTAAAACTTTCTTTTTAAATTTAAATCCACTGAAGGTGAGAGCACACAGTAGTTAAACTCTGGAAAAAACCACTAGGGAAGAGGAGCATTTAAGATTTGCAGACAAAGCAAAAAAAAAATTTGGAAGCGAGAGGAAGGGACCAGAACTATCTACAGAGGGAAACTGAAATGCAGCAGGAAAGCCACAGCTTTGATGTGCTGTGCTTATAAACAAACACTGCTTAAAAAAGTTGGAAAGTTTTAACCTTTCATCCTACCTACTAAATGCCACCTGTATTTTATACTCCCCCCCCCTTAAGCAGATTGAGAAAAACATTAACATTTCAGCCCCCACTGAGTATCGAGGCATTCAGTGTAGCATTATTACCTCAGCAAAAGAGCTGATAAATGTTAATTTATCATAGAATATAGAGTTATATATTCTATTTATCATAGCAAGTAGAGCTATACAAAGTCTTTTAATAAAATGACATGACCTCATTTTCCCATGATGATGATGATGTTTGTTTGTTTTTTTTTCCCCCCAAAGTTCTTGCAGTTCTTTGCACTTTTCTATTCGTGGCCTTAAAACAAAAGTCATGCTGTTAACAGATTTAAGTACCAAAAAGAAACTGAGCCACCAAAGACAACCCTGGACAGAAGAAGCCTCATGTCCCAGGCAGGGCAGCCAGGGCACAGTGTAACTGTGCTGTTACACCACAGAGGGCATCATTATCAATAATCATTATTACGAACTCTAGTCCTCAGAAGATAAATAAACAGTTTTTGGTCTACCTAAACCAATAACATAACTTCTGCATTTGAAACACCAATAAAGGAGTTGTGCAAGCTGGTGTGGAACTGCTGCTCCCAACGGGCTGTTAAATACAAGCTAAAAGACGTGACAGGCATGAAACTGCAAAGCACAGAATCCTAACACCACAATTTACAGCCAGAGAAACTCAGAGTTTTCCCTCTAGAGAAACACGTTCAGCTTTTCGTCGCGTGAAGTCAAAGACAGACACAGGGGATGTTGCAAAAGCAGTGTCAAAATCCAGCTGAATTTCAAAACTCTTCGTGCAAGAGCCCAGCTCAGCTCACACCGAGCGTGTGCTTTGGGTCAGAGCTGGGGCCTGGAAACGGCTCTGGAACAGCCCAAACTGCTTCAAGTGCCACAGAAATTACACGGCAAGAAATGCTTCTCATTCCTAAAGCTCCCAGGGATGTGCTGGACAAACCAGCTGCAGTTAAACAGTTCTGGCGCCCTTCTCGGGCACCTGGCACTGATGGCAACTCCTCTCTGAGGGCTGATTTAACTGAATTCTACTAAGCACAAGCTAGTATTAATTATTACGGTCTGACTCACTATTTATAGTGAGAGTCACACGTAATAATTTTTTTGAATTGCATAACTTTGTATTTATAATTGAATAGCAAGAAATCAGCCCATTAGACCAGCCAACAAGATCCAGATTTTGTACTCTTAAATAGAAATGAAGATTAGACCACACCCATTTCGGGCCATTTTTAGCTTTTGAGTCTTTCAGCAAATCAAGACTGGACGTATTTTAACATTCCTCTGAACAAAAAAATCCAAAACAAACCCATCAAAAAACCAAAAAGAAAACATAAATACACACAAAAAAACTCGGAAAAAAAAAAAATCCCTTCCCCCTCCCCACCAAAAACATCGACACAAGCTATTGGGGCCAATTAGGTATGTGAAGAGGCTGCCGTGAAAACATCTTTGAATGTCAATTCAGCATGGATCTTGCTTCATGTGGCCAGGAAATAATGCAACTTTTTCCATTAAAAAAAAAAAAGAGAAAACTGAAGGAAAAAAAAAACACAAAGAAAAAAAAAGAAATTAAGAAAATTAAGAAAGGTGGATTTTACGAGGTTATTAGTGATTAACAAATTTAAGCTGAAATCTACTTGTTAAAACTCTCTCCTACTAAAGCATGTTTCTGGTAATTATTGGCTAAGAATGTGTCACAGGGCAAATTTCTTACTTGTATTTTTTGCTCATTAAATATAATTAGTGCAGCTCTTTCAGCACAAGTAATCATTGCTTCAGGAAAAACCTTTTCACCCTTTATCTTTTAAAGGCTGGCTTACACCAAACCCCAGAGTGTTTTCATCATGTCAGATCAATGCTTTAATGTGATGCTAATTTATCCTATTGGCAACAGAAGGATAAAATTAAATATCAATTAATTAAATTAAAACATATTAATTAAATATAAATCCAAAACTTCACCAGGCAATTTAAAACAATATTCCAAGTAGGCACAGTGTAAGAAAAAGTCACAAACCACAGGTGAGCTCAAGGGTTTAATGATAAATCTCAAACAAACACAACACCCCAGCCACCCAAAAATACAAAAACCTCCTCAAAACACACAAACAACACTATCAGTAACCTCTGTCCATAAAAGACCACCCAGAACATCAAAAAAAAAACCCCTATCAGACAGGAAAAATATCAGTATATCAGTCCATTTTATCTCCTCTTGGGTAATTTTTGGGTTAGGGTTAGGGCCCTCCAAGGCCAACACTGCCCATGTCCCCAAGTGCCACATCCACACAGCTTTTAAATCCCTCAGGGATGGGGACTCCAGCATTGCCCTGGGCAGCTGTGGCAGGGCTGGACAGCCCTTGGCATGAAGGAATTTTCCCAATATCCAACCTAAACCTCCCCTGGCACAACCTAAAGCCGTTTCCTCTTGTCCTGCCCCTTGTTCCCTGGGACAACCCACAGGGCTCCTGCACCTTTAGGATTTCCTTCTTAACATTTCCTTCCTACTCCGGCAGTTCCTCTGCGGACAAACTGTACAAAGAGAATTGTGGACTCTTATCTCTTCATCCTCCTCGCTTTAATGATTTGTGCACATCAAAGCCTGATTAAAACCATTTAAGCACTTCCATCACTGAAATCTCTTTAACGTCTTTTGGAAATTAAATTAAATGCAGAATCAAAAAAAAACACCTCCATGTCAATGTACGAAACTGGACAATTACAATCAGATTTGAGCTTCTACAGTAATGTCAGCACAGATGGGGACCCTCACGGAAATACAAAGTATTCTGAAGAATAATTTATATAAAAATACGGCAGACAACCAATATAAATACTAAACATTCATTTAAAAACAGACACTTGCAACAGGATTACATTAAGGAAAGACAATACTAGGAATTTCAAAGGAAAATGAAGTGAAAAAGTGAATGCTTGTTCAATGGTATGAAATTTCCACAGGAACCAACTGTTGAGAAAAGTATCTCCTATGGAGCAACTTACTTCAGTGAAATCTTGGAATCCAAGCTAAGGACAACTATAAACAATTTTTCCCTTCTCAAGAGTTTAACTTGTCTCAAGTTTTTAACTGGTCACTGGATAGAAACAATATTTTCCCTATGCTTGGTTCTGAAAATTAAGCTTACTGCTATTTTTCCTTAAAATTGGAAAATGTATGTAAACAAAAAGATGTTTGATCCAACTACAGTGGATCAAACCCAGTGTAGTACTGGGATTAAATAGTGAGAAACTGCTGTGGGGCTGCAGAGAAGCACACGTATCCACAAGAGATTTGGAAAAATAAAACACTCTCTCCTGGAAAACATGATCACTACAGGATTACAACATTAGTTAAAGTACACTCCGTATTTGTTTAATTAAAAAACATGAAAGCAGCGTGTTCAAGTAATTTATCAATAAATGTTATGACATGAATAAAAACTAAGATGAAGTATTAAAAAAAAAAATCAATAAGAGGGGGCTCTAGGCTGCCTCGTGAGGGGTTGTTTTCCATAGAAAGGAGTGCTGGAAAATTTCTCTTAATGAGCTGTTAACAGAAGAAAATTAGTTCAAGACTTCAGGGCAAGAACTTCCCTTATTCCATGTTTGTAAAGTTCAAGAGCATAAGATTTTTTTTTTTTCCCCTGCTGGTACCTGGTGCTAGTGGCAGTTAATAACCTGAGTTTTACATTCATCAGCAAGAATTAATGAACCAAGTATGAACAAGAGACAGGACAACCTGAAGAACTACAAACATTTGGGCAGAAAAGACAGACCACTGCGTCAGAGCAAAGAGAGGACTGAAAACACCAAAGTTGGAGAAAGAAACTTGGGAAGCAGTAAAAATCTGGGAGCCTGGGGAGGTGGCAGACACCAAATCAGACACAAGTGCCTGAGGGAAACACCCTCAGAGCTCCGGGGAACATGGAATTTTGGCCGGCACGTCCGAGGCTGGCACAGCCCCAGCGCAGGAAGCCCCGGCCGTGCCACGCTGAGCTCTGTGCTGTGCCCGGCAGGGACCACAGCCCAGGACCACTGCAGAGAGCACCAGCTCACCCAAAACGGGAAGTGTTAATTCAGCTGGAATATGTACATCTAGTTCAAGGACCTAAGGAAAGAATAAACGTGGATTCCCACAGGAGAAAGCTCCACAGCCAGAGAACGGCACAGCTTGAACCGTTCGGGGTGACGACGCTCACAAGAAAAGCTCCGTGACAGGAAGGAGCAGGAGCCTGTGCAGTTGTGTTTCCTAAGCAGTGACAGAAGCCCTGTCATTTCACAAGCTGGAGAACATCCCCTTAGTCATTAGTGACTGCAGAGAAGGAATGATCCTGTAAGAGAAGAATAACTGCCAGAAAAGTTCTTTCATCTTGAGTTTTGCAATTCTATGAACTTGATTCCGTATTTTCTTACTTTAACACAGTTAGCAATGCATTTTACAAACATCTAACGCTGCTCTATCAAAATGTTATCTATTAAACTTTCCTGACTTGTTTCCAGACACACTCTCTTCATCCTAGGCCTCTCCATCTCCCAGCTCGGGTTGTTCTGCTCTCACAGATGACACCAACATCGCCTCATTCTTGCAACAAACCCCGAGACAGACACAGAAATTGAGTGACAAGGAACACAGGTGGTCTCACAGAATGGTCTGAATTAGAAGGGATCTTCAGGATCACCCAGTTCCACCGCCCTGCCACGGGCAGGAACACCTTCCACAGCTTCTCTGGGCAACCTGTGCCAGGGCCTCACCACCGTCACGGGGAAGAATTTCTCGTTAATCTCTAATCTAAACTCAAGTTCAGATATCTGATCTCCAGTTTAGTTATTTCTTAGCCTCTGCTGAAGGCAACTGTGAGCCTGCAGTAATGTGAGGGAAAGGAAATGCGCCTGTAGAACAAACCACATGTGAGTAACAAACTGAAATTATGTGGCTGAGTACTGCCACAGAAAGGAGACCTCAGAGTCACCAAAATGTCAAGATTTTTCTTACATCCTCACACAGGCAGACCCCAAACACAACACTGCAACAAACAACTCCCAGCTCTACACACATGTTGCTGCACCCTCTTGGAAGCTGCTCATATTCTCTCCACGTGCCCAAGAAAGGCCAAATCTCCCTATGAGAGAGGTGCTGATTTCACGTCTCAGCTCTCAAGATTCAACTCTCAATTTATCCACCCTCTAAACTTAAATTTCCCTTGATCTGGAGCAAAGACTAAAAGCAGTAATGATTATAAAACTCACTAACCAAGAGGATGAGCAGGAAGGAAGAGAGGCATCAGAAACAGTCACAGGCAGTTGTGGCACCTCTCATAAAATATGAAAATGAAAATATGGGGGGACACACACCATGACAGCAATTTCACCATCACCCTGTCACAGGGCCCCCTTTCTGCTTAAAAGATGCTGAGAGCTGCTCTCTCAGTAAGGGCACAAGTCACATCTGGCCTTAGTCACCTCTGACATCCAGGAGCACCCACGGTGGAAAATGACGTGGGGCAGAACATCCCTGCCAGCAGCTACCGAAGGAAGGAGGAAGTGGTGTGCCCCTGCCAACTTATCACAGACCAACTGGAACCTCAGGACAGATTTCTGCTGCAGCTACTTATCTCCAACTCCCCCCCCCCCTCCAAAATGCAAACTCTATGGTTTGTGCAGATAAAAACATGTGGCATCTTCTCATTAAAGTGATGGGTAATCATCACACAAAAGCATCTGCACATTCCAGCTTCCCCAAAAGACATCCTTGAAATCCAAGTAATATTTCAATGGGGTTTTATCATGTTTTATCAAGTTCAGATTGTTAGGACTGGGAAGAATGCAAAACGTACAAATTACTTTTTTTTGGTTTCTGTGTGGCATCTCGCACAAAACCTCACCCCAGGGGCTCAGTCTCACTCTCAATATTTGAGACAAGGAGAAAAGCCATAAAACAAGAACTGCAGAGATGTTTAAAGAAAATATCAGGGACCTGAGACAGTTTTGAGACTAGAGTTGAAATTAGCTGTTTTCTTTCAGCACTATTAAAACTGTACTGGAGTCCTGGGGGCAGATTCGGGTGTCACAGTATCAGAAAGATTTAAAGTTATTACAGTGTGTCCAAAGGAGGGACATGAAGGTGGTGAAGGGTCTGGAGGGGAAGCTGCAGGAAGAGTAGCTGAGGGCACTTGGCTTCTTGGGCTGGAGGATACTGAGGTCAGACCTCACCAGGGTCCTGCAGCTTCCTCAAGAGGGGCAGCTCCAATCTCTGCTCTGTGGGACCTGTGACAGGACCTGAGGGAACAGCTGGAGCTGTGTCAGGGCAGGGCTAGGCTGGACATTGGGAAAAGGTTCTTCCCCCAGAGGGTGGTTGGGCACTGAACAGGCTCCCCAGGGCAGTGGTCTCAGCCCCAAGGCTGACAGAGCTCTAGGAGTGTTTGGACAACACTCTCAGGGACAGGGTGAGATTGTTGGGGTGTCCTGTGCAGGGACAGGAGGTGGATTTGACCCCTGTGGGTCCCTTCCAACTCAGGATATTCCATGATTCTATGACTTTAACTGCTGAACAGAGGAGAGTTTGCTCTCACACAGAGCTGTAAATACACTGTCTAGCAGCCAGGAAATAATAAAAACTGATATTCATACATTAATAAAGCCAAGATATTGGTAACATCTTTTTGTTTCTGACCAACAAGACCTGCCCCAGTCCCCAACCACTGTGGAACTCCAGTGTGATCCCCCCCTTTGCTGGGACTGTCTCACACCTCCCACAACAGCAGCCCAGGGAGTTTAATCACATTTCCTTCATTAGAAAAGACAACAAAATGACAAATCCAGTGCACAACCACTCCCCCAAAGCACTTCACTAGACCCTGTTCTGCAGTAACACCCCCAGGCTGCAAATCCCCTGTGCCAGGGACCTTAAAGAATTCAGTTTTAATGTCAGGAACTGCAAATACACCCAGAAGAAGTTCAGCAGCTGGGAGGGAGCAGGCAACAAGGTGACAAATAAATGCACACACCGGAGCAGAACAAGTTCATTTCAAAGGCTGATGCTGAGGAAAGGCCTGCTCAGTCCCACAGGGGCAGGTGGGGGGTCTGATACCATCACTGGAAACAGGGGAATGTTTAAAACCACCAAGTCTGCCTAAGAAAATGATCAAAAAAGGCTGTCATAAGGCAAGGAGATGGGATGGTGGGACAGGGTTTCCCATACCTGTCCCTTTCCAGGCTTTCTTTCCACTGAACATCAGTTTCCCAGGGAGTACGTGAGATATGGGTACAAACACTCAATAGTCCCCCAAAATTAAGCTGTTCACTCGCTCATGTCAAGTAGAGAATCAAAGTCCCAGCACAGAAAGCACCAACACGTAGGTTACACGACTCAACACTTTCTTGCTTTGTTTTGTTCACTGGAAAAGGGAAAAGAGTCAGCCCAGGCTCAGGGGATGTCGAGCGACTGCTCTTCCGATCACCAGGTACGACACAACTCCCATCAGGAGCGAGGCTTTACATAACCCCCCTGCACTCTCAGGATGCGATTGTGTCCATAACCCCGAGCCTCTCCTGCCCGGACGCATCTCCCGTGACCGCGGCAGCCCCAGAGCCCCCCGAGCCCCTCCGGCCTCTCCCGGTCCCGCCCGCTCCATCCACGGGCCCCGAACCGCGGAGAGCAAAGGGGAAGGAACAAAGCCCTGACGTCAATTACCGGAACGGGATCAGAGCCGTCACCGGGCCGGGAGCGCAGCAGCCCCGGAGCACCGGGACGCCCCGAGCCCCGTTCCGGGGGTGCCCCGGGCTGTGCCCGCGGGGAGGGGCACGGCGGGACCCCCCCGGCTCCCCGGGGTGTCCCCGCGGGGCGCGACTGCGGGGAAAACCCGCGGCTCCCGGCGGGAGATGCTCCGCGGAGCGGCCGATCCCACCCCCGGTCCCGCCGGGGGAACCCGGGAGCGCCCGGGGCTGGCGGGGCGGGGGCGGCGCTGTCCCGGGGCCGCGGGAGGCCCGGCCCAGCCGCGCTCACCTGCGCGGGCCGCTCCGCTAGGCCCGGACCATCTCCCGGCTGCCGCCACCGGCGAACGAAGAGGCCCGAGGAGCCGCCGGCGAGTCCCGGAGCGCCCGGGGCGGGCCTGGCCCGGCGGGGGGAGGGCGGCTCACAGCCGGGCGGCGACTCTGCAGGGGTCCCGGCGGTCCATGGCGGGCCGGGGCCGGGCTGGCGGCTCGCAGGGGTCGGGCAGGGCGGGGCGTTGCTGGGCCGGGCCTGCTCCCGGTCCCGATCCCGGTCCCGATCCCGGTCCCGCCTGGCGCTTCCCGGCGGCCCCCGCGCGCCGCCGCCGCCGCCCCGATCACGTGACACGCGGGGGACCCCACGTGACCCCGGCGGAGCGCGCGCGTAAGGGGGCGGGGCCTCCTGCACAGCCACGCCCCCTCGCGCGCAGGCGGAGGGAGGGTCACGTGGCGCAACGCGCTCGCGGGGAGCGCTCCCACGTGTGCTTGCGCCCTCTGGTGGCGGTGGGAGGGACCGCGGGGAACCCCCGGGAACGGGTGGGATGTTGGGAATAAATCCTGCCCTGGGAGGGGGCTGAGGCCCTGGCACAGGCTGCCCAGAGAAGCTGCAGATGGCCCATCCCTGGAAGTGTTTAAGGCCAAGTTGGACGGGGCTTGGAGCAACCTAGGATAGTAGAAGGTGTCCCTGCCCATGGCAGGGGGTTGGACTTAATGACCTTTAAAGGTCCCTTCCACCCCAATCCATTCTGGGATTCTGTGATATTCTGGTGTTTTGTATCACACACATGTGGATGAACAAACAAGGCCGTGAAGATCCACCTCATGCACAAGCCTGTTAAAGGCAGAGCTTGGACAAATCCCTATTCATAAGGCAAATTAAACTCAGGGGGTTAAGTCATGTTGAATCATTTCTTTATAAACCAAATCAGTTTGATAGTGAAACTCCTATTTATTAAGGACTCTTCCCTAAGAAAATAAATCAATCCACATGAGACTGTATAATGCGCTTTTCCTTGTGAGCACCCAAAACCTGTTTGAGAGTGGCAGATGGTTGGTTTAATAAAGCCCCAGACCTGAAGACTGGCTTTTCTCTCCCTTCTCCTGCTCTGCCCTCTGTTCCCAGTGTTTCTCCTTGAAAGGTGATGCCTTTTCCCGAGGCTGTTTTCCTGCCAAGCTGCATCAATTGCTCCCCTCCAATGAGCAATGGCAGCTCTGCCTGGAATTGCAGGGATTGAACGGGCTGTTCAGAGCCGTGCAAGGGCTGTAACTGCTCAGTTAATGAAGTAATTTCTAGTTAGCAGGGTTTTAATAAAATTAATGATCTTTTGCAGCTTTGGGAGACAGTCCTGAAAGAAGTAACTTTCTCTTGGTAAAAAAAAAAAAAAATTAAAATTGAAGCAAAGCATCTCCAGCAGGAGATCAGAAAACAATCCAATGGCACATGAACCAGGGTAAGGCTCTGGCCAAGCTGGGGTTTACTCTGTCAAATAAGAACAGGTAGAGAGAAAGTAAACAAAAAGGGCAAGTAAAAAAATAATATTGTATATTGAACATTTTTTAAAAAAGACTGAGTTGAGAGGGATTTATGGTTGGGAAAATTACTGGGGAGCAGTGCTACCCTTCTGAGGCAACGCAAAAGCAACTTCCAATGAAACCATCTGCCCACAAACACCACAAATATTT
Source organism: Empidonax traillii (assembly GCF_003031625.1). Lineage (NCBI taxonomy): Eukaryota > Metazoa > Chordata > Aves > Passeriformes > Tyrannidae > Empidonax > Empidonax traillii. The sequence goes on from NW_020955215.1 coordinate 2,429,840, forward strand.
TACGTATTTGCAGCAATCATCAACTTAGCAACTACTGTTTAATAATTTATTAGCTTTTCCCATTAAATGGTACATTCACTCAACAAGACTTAAACAATTTCCTGGTATTTATTTTATTTACAGTCTGCAGCTTGTTCTGTAAAACACAGGAGTGGTCACAGAGACACACAACATATGTGTTTCCAAACATTTAAATAAGTACAGTTTATTCCAAAGTAATTGTACACACTTTTCCCCATAAAAATATAAAAAATAGTTTAGTTACTATATTTTACCTAAACCAAGATATTTAAGAATTCATGTGATGCCCCCTCCCCAATAAGAGCACTCCAACAATAACAAATTTAGGAGACTGTATCACAAAATAAAATACTAATACCAACTGCTTCAATCCACCAGAAGAAACAAGTAACTCCCAATCTGCAACCCATCCTTGTTCTGCAGTGTGTTTGGATTCTGCTTTTGTTAGTTTTGTGGGGGTTTTGCACTACTTTGCTTCTCCCATGGCAGTTCTCAGACACGTACAGACTGTTACAAAGAGTGGTTGATTCTGCTGCAGACTGTGATTCACCACGTGCCCACTGGCACGGCCTGGTGATCCTGCATTACACACACTTCTTGGAAAAAATACTAAAAGGGGAACACTTTCCTTTGGGAACTTAATTTCTTTTCTGCTTTTCTTATTGAGCATCCAGTGAAACAGCCTCTTTCCCCATCTCCTTGAAAACAGCGCCCAGTTTGTTACTGTTTCTCTGGTTTACTGACCATATTCTGTATGAGAAGCTGATGGGAGTCCTGAAAAACACCCACTCTCAAGCCCTTGTCTCACTGGGATACATTTAATTTACAAAAAAAGGCACAAGGATGAAACTCCAAAGCAGCATCAGCCCTAATTCACTGCCCTGCTGCTTTCTGACACAGACTCTGTGTCTCAGAAAACACTACAAATACATGAGCCAAGGACACAGGGAGTAGAAAGCCCAAAGCCTCTGGGCAGGACAAGCACTACATTGATCAGTAACAACTCAACACTAGTTAAATTGGATGTTGCAGTTAAGACTTGACCTGGAAGCATCAGGAAAAGCCATCAGAACACAAGCTCAGCAGCACAGAATCCATTTGTCACCAGCGAGATGGAAGGCCCTGTGTGTGACACGTTGTGCATTCAAGTTCAACAATGCCAGAGCTCCACAGCAGCACTGTAAAACTTCTGCTTTTAATAGTTTAGAGGATTTTCTCAATGGAAATGAAGCTGTCATTAAGAGAGGAACAGCACATGATGCACAGCATAATCTGCAATAAAAAGCTCTTGCTTTCCAGCATGTAAACATCCAGGTTACTGGACCTTAGCTCAGATAAACAAATCTGATGATAGATTTTATTTTTTTTTTTTTTTTTAGAACTAAAAAAGTAAAATCTTCCATAAAAGGATAAACCACAAAAATACTCTTTCAGTAAGTCTCACGTGCCCTCACACCTCCCATGTCCTGTGAACAACTATGCAAAACACTTAAAAAGTTTTAGCAGTAGAAATGTTGACCATTGAACTGTTTGGCAACCGTGTGCTCCAGACACCTCTGAGTGTTGTCACTCCCTTCACACCAGTCCTGCCCCACCCCAGGCTATTTCTTCTTCTTCTTCTTTGGGGGCTCCTCATCAGAGCTGCTGTCACTGCTGCTGCTGCTGCTGCTGGAGGAGCTGGAGTCCGAGTCGAACTCGGAGGAGGAGGAAGTGCTGCTGGAGGATGGGGAAGATGAGGAAGAAGAGGAGCTCTCATCACTGTCGCTGTCATCGGAGGAGGAGGAGGAGGTAGAAGAGTCCTCGCTGTCAGAGGAGGAGTCACTGGCTGAGCTGTCGCTGCTGCTGCTGCTGGAACTGGTCACACTCTTGGATCTGGGAGAGAAAAACCAGCTGAGAACAGCCCTGTCAGCACCCCCACATCACACAGTGTTCTCTCTGCTGTGTTGTAACCCAAAGATCAATTATCTGGCCGGAACATTTCCAATCTAAGACAAATTCCTGTGCCCTTCCCTCCCCTTTTCCAACCCTGGACAAATGGATCTTGGCCAATTCAGCAATGACAGAGGGACACCACAGACATGACATAATCCAGCAGGACTGCAGAGAGGGTAAGTGGGAAAGCTGGCCAGGATCTTATTCCTAGCAATGACCAGGGGCTTTACTGACCTGGCTGCAGGGGAATTCTGAATGTCCTGTACTACCAAAGCCTTGGGGAAAATTAACCAAGCTCAGTTCTCTGCTCCCCACTGCAACCCAGTGAAATTCCGGCAGTGTAAGAGTTGGGGAGGTTTCATCAGTGATTTCAACAAGGTCAGAACTGTTCCCAGTGAAAACTGTTCTTAGATTACTCCTGGCAAAAGAACCCAAATTACCTGCCACTACAGGATGCCTGTGTTTTCCAGGTGGAGAAGGGGTGGAAACAATCCAAGATAAAGACAGAATGATGAACACAGCAAAGAGGATTTCTGTATGCTCTGCACATTTTTTTTCATGTTTAGCCCTCATTGAGGCCGTTGCTCTCAAGATCAACATCTCTGATTAAGTGAGCCAACATGAATTTCAAGAAGGCCCAATTCAATTCTCCCATAGATCTTTCTCCCAAGGAAGTGTAATGGCACCGATTCACCTCCCTTCCCAAAGTCAACCAGAGAACATGCAGATCTGTAAATTACAATAATGCAGAATCTCCTTTCCATTAGAAAATTAAAGAGGTATTTTTTATGAGAGAGGTTGTTTAAATACAACAACTCATGAAATACCTGTATTAGGGTTATTAAAGAGAGACTGATTTTATTTTTTATCATATCAGCCATGTCAGCTGACAAGTGTGGGAGTGTGTGGTGAGCTATGAACCACAGAAGTTTTTATGATACATCTGTAATGTTATCTCTGTGTGTGCAGACACAACAGCTGTTTATTAGAGATAAATCCATAACGCTGGTTAAATATTCATTGCCTGGGAAAAATTAGTTTTAAGATGAGGAAAACAAAACAAAAAAAGAATGGGAGTAGTAGTTCCAATCTAACTAGTTCCATTAGATGTGCAGAATCCTTGACATGGGCAGGGATCAGTCAGAGGACCCCCTGAGTGGTAACTCTGAACATCCTTTTCCTGATGACCTCTCTCAGAATCCATAGCAGCAGTCCAGTGTTTAGGTTATAATCCAAAACCCACTCAACACAAACATCAGAATATTGTACTTAAAGCTGCTTCTCCTGAAGGAAAGCAATAGTTGGTTCTGGGAGAGGAAATAGGCAGGGACTTCTTTTCAGGTGATGCAACATGTAGCCTGTTGGTACCTCCAGGAGGAGGAGGGAGATGGCAGCGAGTAAAATTCAGATACAAACTGTAATGTGAAGTAACATGACAGTGCAGATGCTGTAGGTTGTTAGATGTGAGATTTTGGGTCTACCACACCACTGACAAAGTACAGAATTTCTCCAGCAGATAACATTCCTTCTCCCCAGAACAAGTTTCTGAAAGTTAATCCCCTGTGTGATCCTCTGTCCCAGCTGTGGGACAAGTGCTGGTGTCACCCAGGCTGTCACCCTGCTCTGCTCCAACCCCCCCAGGGGTTTTAAACCCTCACAGGTGCCACTCACATCCAACCTACAATTCCAGGCACAGTCACAGCTGGGGCCTGAAGAAACAAGTGAATTAGAACACAATTCCACCCTTCAGACAGGTGGTTTTACGTATGATCCAATATAAAATGGGCTTTCCATGGATAACCAAAGCATGGCAGGTGGGAATGCTGAAGGACACCTGGAAGGCAGCTCTGTGTCACCTGAGGTCACAAGACTCTGCAGCAGCTGCTTTGCCTGAGCCTGTTTTTCTGGTTGAACCTGAGATCACTTATTACTGTTTATATCAAAACAAACATATTCTGTGTAAAAGGTTTGTGCCCTTATTGCCAGAACCTGAACTTTTGCATAGTTTTATTTTAAATCTGGAATTTATATACTCAGTGATAACCTTCTGCTGAATTGTCCACATTTAATTCTTCCCATATAATAAAAATATAAACAGCAAACTATCTGGAAAGGAGTTTATATTGATGGATTTGGTGCTTGAGTAAAAACAGGAGAATAATTAAATCTACAAGAGTTTTAAAATTTCAAGGAAAAGTGACCAAATCACCAATCCTTCAAGGACCCTTTTGCTCTGTTCATTTTTGCACTGGTTTGCAGCTCAAATACTCTGAAAATAATTCTGCCAGTAGAGGCTGCAGCATCTGAGAGAGCTGAGGCAAGAAGGGGCCTGGGTTACACTGTTTAGAAATCAGTTAACTTATGATCTCACCAGTCCCAAGGAACTCCAACAATAAATGGGCACTGCTGGGAAAGGAGCCTTTGATAAAACACACTCTGATAGCCAAGCATTCCAACAAAGCCACACTCCACAAGACAGCCTGAATAGAGGCATGTTTTAAAGATCTGCTCTGCCCTGTTCACTGACTGCCACACAAGGCAAGAGGCCTGCTCTTTAAACACCTCCTGAAAACTGGTTTTAGATCAGATTTAGAGAACTGACAACTAAATGGGAAGAGATACTGAGGCTGTTGCAGGACAGGCATTCCCCCCTGGAGTAAAACTCCCAACACGATCAGCAGGAGTGTTACAGCCTCAGTTCTGGCTGTTCCTCTGCTAATAAAGCAAATTCCCAAGCAAACATCAAAGCAAAGTCAAGTACAAACAGTGTCAAAAGAGTTCCTGGCTCCAACTAATACTTGGAGTGGGGGGAGGTTTATTCCCTGGATTTTGGTTTGGGATTGAGGTGGTTCTGTTCGGTTTTAGGGTTGGATTTTTGTGTTTTAGGTGCTTTATTTCACTCTCTAGACAAGTCATCAGAGAGAGAGAGAGAGAGAGAGCTGGCAGGAGGGAATGAAAACAACAAAAGACAGAGCAGGATGGGCAGGTGGAGCAGTGACAGACCAGAAAACACTGTGCCAGTCTTGCACAACTGTTTCACAAATACTTGAAGGACTTTGAGGCAGAAATGCAAACCTTTTTTATCATTAAAGCAAGATCATGCAGAAGTAGGACAATCAGGAGGGAGAAAAACAGACAACAAGGAATTTAGAGTTTTTGGACAGGGAGGAGTAGAAATTCTCCAAATATCTGTCAGACAAAAGCCTCTAACAGGCTCAGAGCAGTAAAGCCAAGACTTACTTGCAATGTTGACTTTTCCCACCCCCTCCCAAACTCCTGCAACACCCAGTGCAGGATCCCAGCCCGGATCAGCTGCACCATTTGCCACCAGACCCACGTACCTTTTTTTCTTGGTCTTCTTTTCTGCAGCACTTTCTCCAGCACTAATTAAGGGAGAAAAAATAATGGCTTTGATTAATGTGGTAGGAAAATTAAATAAATAGCAGCACAGTGCGTTTAATATGAGCACATAGTGGTGTTCTGCTGGCAGAGCCATAAGGGCACCAGGCAGCTCTTCTCAGTCCTGTGCAGACCAGAGCAACAACAAGGCAGGGAAAAAAAAAAACAACAGCAATTCATCTCCAATTTTCTGTGTTATAGATGCTTTACTCTCCTCTTTATTTTATATGGACAACAGCATTTTGGAATGTAAGGCACAGGAGAAAAGGACACAAAAAATTGTATAGAACTGTATTTAGCAATAACTGAATTGATGGAAACAAAGGGTAAAATATTGAATTAGCCTGTAGCTTTCACATCCCTTTCAAGTGCAAAAAGAAACAGAAAAATCTCTTTATAGTGATGCTTTCCAGGTGTGTCTTTGAGATTCCCATGTGATCATCCACTCACACAAAGTTTTAGAGGTCGGTGACACATAAGAAAGTTTCTTTTAACAAAACACTGAACTTTTTTAAAGCAGTCTTCACTGCTGGATTCTCTTTTTAAAGAGAAAACAAAATTCCTTCAGTCAAACAGGCCAGTCACGTGCTGTTTTCAATCCACTGCAGATACACAGCACATAATTCAACCTGGAATGTACCTGTGTGATTCAAGTATTCCCTCATCATGTCCTTACAACACAACGTGCCACTGATCTGTGAGGAAGCTGTGCACTTTCATGACCCAGGATACCTTTCTTGCTCAGCTGAAACTTGTCATTAGAAGCCATTTGGAATACATAAAAATGGAAGTGAAAACTGCAAATGTATTTCATTCAGGCATTAGAAAACAGTATGTGTTGATAAAGACTCCAGAAAGAGTAGGAAGAAGAAAGTGTTAAGTGTAACCTACACTGTATTTCAATAAAAGTTCAATGCTCTTTATAAGCCAGAAAAAATGAGGTTTTTCCAATTTTTTATTTTCACGCATACGGTATAAAAACATTCTCATCGTACAGAGGAGTTTTTCACACTCCCCTCACTCTCCTGTGGGCAAGAGGAAGATCCACTGATACTCAAATTCCAACCCAAGTTACAATCCCTCCTGTTCATACTTACATTCCTAAGGCCTTACACCCTCCGGGGGTCACCAGGTGTTCACAGGTAAGAGGAGTCACTGTGAGAAACAGAATTAAACCTCACAGCACCTTTGAGAAGACAGGACCTCACTCAGTGTGTGAGGAACCCGGGCACAGGGCTGTGCCTCCCTCTAGTGTGTGAGGTGCAGGTTACTACAGGAGTTGCTCCAGGCCCTGCAGTCAGACCTGCTCCAGGCACTCCCTCGCTCTCCCTGTGGCCCCACAGTGCCTTCAGAGCCATAAATCACAGTCTGGGTTGGGTTCAGTGCAGTAACATCAGTCAGGAATGAGGATTCCCTCACCTTTCCTCCCCTCCCAACTCCTGCCCTGGGCTGGGCAGGCAGTGAGGGGTTTACTGAACCTCCAGAGTGTCCATCGGAGTGGTGGGGTCAGCACTGGGCCAACAGAGGGATCCTGGAACAACTATGGAATGAGTTCATGCTGAAATAGCTTGGATGTGGTTGTTGAATGTAAATATTGGCCTTATTAGGTTGTGTTTGCCTTCTCGTTAATGATTCTTGCCTGGATCTTTAAAGGTGCTGATACAAGTACTCCAAAGCAGAGCTGTGGGAGACCCAACTTCTCTGTGACAATAACCTTCCAAAACAAGTGATATAAAAAGCAAAAGTGTTTCCTAGGAAGCTGTTTTTCCACCAAGAAAAAGCTTCATCCTTGGAAGTGTAACACTGGCACTTGAGGAATAGGATCCCTTATGGCACAGCTAAGGAGCTTATGATTATATAACCCCTGTGCATCCAGCCCAATTTAACCAGGATTAAACAGTGCTCCCACCTAAGGATTAGTCAGTCTTCCACTGACAAGATGACTTGTCACAGCACATGCCACTCACACTGAGGACTGTTACAGCCCAAAAACCTCCATTTGTGACAGACTGGACAGTCCTAGAATTCCTACATAAAATTATCCCACCCTCACACTCAAGCACAAGGACCAGGTTTCAAGGAATTTCACCCTCAATTGACAATCCTCCAATGTGAACCTGAAGAATTCACCAGAAATAGGGCAGAAAAGGAACAAGGGAAAAATCTGAGTCTCAAACTTTGCCTAAAAACCTCGGGTTTCTGAAGAACCCATCCAAACTCTGTCTCTAAGTGGAGCAAGTTTCAGAGCCCCAAGCACTCCTGATGTCTATCTACAATCCCGTGTGACTCTAATTACTTCAGAATTACTCACTGGATCGAAATTAATTTCAAAATCAAACATTTTAGGTGGCTCTTATCACAAGCTAATGAGCCTCCAGTCAGTGTTTCAGGCCTGTGACTCATAATTGCTGCCTAAGCTGCAACAGCTGACAGAGCCACAGGAGCCCTGTCTGCCAGAGGTACCACCCTTTTCTCTCCCACTGGGATAACAGCAAAAGGTGGGAACGCTCTCCATAACTCACATCCTGGCAGAGTGATGACCCACAGCCAACACACTGAGCTGGAAGTGGCAGTGACTGAGGGCACGTGTCCAAATCCTCAGTAATTCCAGCTGCAAGGGCTCTGAGGGACCTCACTCTGTCCATCCTTGGGGCTGAGGCAGCACCTCCCCAGCTGCCAAAACCAAACTGCAGTTGCAGTGGCAGAGATAACCCTCACACACACAGCAATTTTCTGGAAAACTGATGTGTTGCACTGTTTTTTGCTCTGGAGCTGCTTGCTGAAACAATGATTAACCTCGGAGGAAGAACACAAAGTGTACTGAGAGCAAAGCAGAAAGGAAATCACACCCCACATGCTGAGTTTCATTTAGATTTCTCTGTTAAGCTGCATCTTCCACTTTCTCAGATGTCAAAACAGGAAATAATTATGCAATTCAGTGAGGTGTCATTACTTTATGCTTGAGAGTTAAAACCACCTGATAACTCCACTCCCATTCACCAGTTTAACCAGTGCAGCTCCCAGGGAGCAGCACAAGACACTGCCAGGTCATGCCCAGAACACCAGTTTAACTCCACACTCTACCAGCAAACCTGAACAGAAGGGCAAGAGTTGCCTCTCTGTTATAAACACATTTACAATCTTCACACCCACCTGCTTGTACTGCAGGTAAACATGAAATCAAATAACCAAGGAATTCAAGAAACTGTTCCATTAAGAAATGGCTCCAACTATTTTAACTTTGGCTTAGAGGATTTTTTTTTGTTACAGACAGGCCAAATACGCTTTTAAAGTGTATTTCAGAGGAGAAGGTGTTAATGAGAGATTTAAATTAAATTAATTAAAATGATCATTTTAATTCTGGGGGGCCTGCGTGTACATATTCCACCTAACATGCAAATCAGCTCTAACATTGGGCAAACATCACACAGTCTGAAGGAAAAGATCCCAGAAAATGGTCTGGGACACCATCTTTGCTTTTATTTCATTAATAAACCAGACATTTAATCCTGCCAATCTTACCTCTGTTGCAATAATAGTTGTTTTTCTTTCTCTTTCACAATTTTGGCCAGCTGAGCTGTCCTCGAAGGCCTGTGCAGGTATTTTCTCTTCCCTGTACATTCATATGTCCAATGGCCAAACTCTAAACACTTCTGGCATCTCACATGCTGCTTGTTTGCCTCCCTAGAAAAATGCAGAATTGCTTAAGTGACTCACTCCAAGTCTGTTCTACCTAGTGAAAAAAATTTTTTTTTATCATGCAGATTTTTAACAGCATCAAGTCATGATTAAACCAGATGTTCAGAGGTGCTTCAGCTTTTCTCTTAAATCAGGGCACAAACAGTGATATCAGGTACATACAGAATTTAAGCAAACAGATTGTCATTTATTAAAACATTTTCACATGGGAACAACTACACTGCATACAATTTGCAGGTGGTTGTAAATTACTTCAGGTAAATAACTGAAATTGAAATTAATTGAAGTTTAGAACACAGTTAGCAAAAAGCAGCAGCTACATTTCAAAACCCCAGAATTTAACACTCAGGTACCAAATTGCCCAGTTCTCACAAACAGCCCAGGACTCTCAGAGATGCTCCTAGCTGTAGCTTATTTGAATTTATTATGATTCCTTAAAGCCTGGCAGAAGGTTTATCACAGGAACAATCAGACTCCTGCTTCCTTTGTGCAGAGTGAATCCAGCCCCCAAACACCTGCAGTGTCAGAGAGATCTCACATCCACCTGTCAGTTCTTGCACTGTGTAAAACCCTAGGAGCATTTTGAGAAATCAGGGAAGGGAAAACACTCCTACTTCCACACTCAAGCTCTTAAGCTGCTGTTGGGAAGCTTTGCAAAGCTGTTTTCCCTTCTCCTTTACAAATAAGGAAACTCAGACACAGCCAAGGGACTGCTCAAGGTCAGGAGTAAAATTAGTTCTGAGCCAGGACTGAACTCCAGACTGTGTCACTCCTTTCAGAGCCCTGTGACTTCTGTCACCTCTTCCCACCTTCTGGGGTTTTTTCCAAGCACCAAAATACAAAGTTTTCAAGGCCAGCCCATCTAAACTGTCAGTGATTACCAGCCTGGCTAAACTAGGAGGCTCCCAGACCGTTCATTTAGTGAGAATAAAGTGACAGACCAGCAGTGAGCACTTTTCCCTCAAAATGAGTGTTGCACTTCCAGGCAAGGTAGGAATTGCTTCTCCCTCAGCTTCAGCCACCACCTTTTGTGGCAGTTGTTGAAGGGAATCTTGTGTTGAATATCCATCACTCATTCAATGCAGAGAGCATTTGGCTTCGTACTCAAGCCTTAGAAATACTCAGCTAAATCAGCACTAAAATATTAATTAAACTGAAGCCTGCACAGCACAAGGAACTGGGATTGGAGCAGGAATCAGAATGTTTTGGAAGGAACAAAACCCAACAGCTCTGAGGGGTTGGTTTGTCTTTGTCTTGCACTTCAGGCTCTGCCACAGCAGTTACACAGAAGTTCAGTGATGACTCTCCCTCCTCTTCATCGACATAACCCCCCCCCCTCAAATTTGATGTTTTTCTCCCTCAAACCAGCCCAGCCTTGTGTCCACAGGAACAACCTGGAAGTTTGAAGCAACTACAATGTAACTCAGTGTTTCCAGGGCTTTAGTTCTACTCATGCAAGCAGAGCAGACGATTCCATGCAAGCTAAAAAGACAAGGATTAAGTCCTAAAACCAATATAAGTAATGACCAGAACATCAGACCTGCTCACCAGCCACAGATCTGCAAACACCACATCAGCACCAACCAGTTTAACACTAATGAAAAGCACAAAACTGAAGCAAACTTTAGCAGGGATCAAAGGCTGTATTCCATGAGTCTTTTAAAATCTCAAATTACTTTCCACTAGAAAATAGCAAAGAGATTATTACTAAACCATGGAAAAGGCAGGAGAATTGCAGAAACCATCCACATTCTGCCCAATTCGTGTGATCGGGCAAAAAACCCCCAAACACAGGCAAAAAACTGAAACATGAGAAACAAATTAATTTAAGGAAAAAACCCAACATCCAAATCCACAAACAACTGCAAAGGCAATGTCAACAGCAAGTGGGGGTGGGACACACATACAAACACACACCTGCTGCACTTCCCAAACAAGCAAAAACATGGTTTTCCTCATTTCAGCGTTTGCAGTCAGATCCTATCGGTGCTGAGGAAACTATTTGACTGCAATACCTACATCTAGTAAAGCTCGCTTGATTTTTGTTTTGGTTTGGGTGTTGTTTTTTTTTTTTTTTTTTTCTCGTTCTGTGAATGTACCCCTACACGAAGCTGGAGATTATTTGTCGTTAGCTGGGCTGCCGAGCGCCTGCGATGGAGATCGGTAACGGCGCGCCCCCCGAGCCGCCCCCCGCACCCCGAGCTCAGGGCTCCCGTCCCGGGGCGATACTCCCCCGCGCCGGCTCCGAGCGCCTAAATCCAACAACTTCCCCTCCTTCCGCTCCCACCGTCTGTGGAACCGCGGAACACGCCGGGCCGGGCACGGGACACCCCAGACCCACCGCCTCGCTGTCACCCCAGCATTTTGGGGGGGTGTCCCCTCCGCCGAGCAGCGCGCCGGCGGGGAGGGCCCTGAGCGCCGGGGAAGCGCTCGGCCCCACGGCCCCGGCCGGCACCGCCACTCCGCAGCCCCGTCCCCGCCCGGCACGGCCCCGCAGCCCCATCCCCGGCCCCACTCACGCCTGTCTGCGGGCGATCAGCCGGTGCATGGGCGTCGCCATCTTAGCGCCTACACCGGAACTGAGGGCGCCGCGGTGCATGCCGGGACAGGCCGCTGGCCGATAGAGAGCGGGTCCTCTTGCGGCCAGAGCGGCCGCGCTCTCCAGCGCCCCCTGTCGCGCCCGCCCCGTCATCGCGTCCGTGTCCAACGTAAACGGGTAACGCTCCTTTTTGTCACTAAATGCCCATTTGCTGCCTCTCACTGTTGCTTGTGGCAGGATAGTTCTGAATCAATACTGAAAATGGTGGGATATAAAGTACTTTCAGGATACCAATAGGATATAAAGTAGTTCCAGGATACTAATGGGAGGAGCAATCAGAATTCAGCATTAAAAGAGGCTTTCTTGATGGTTTCTGCCACAGAATGTAAGATACCCTTTTAAAACTGATCCCTTGAGAGAACAATGACTTTTGATAAAGCCAACACATGAAGCCACATTCCTTGTGGCTCTTCCTTGGCTGCCCTGCTCATTCCAGCTGGCACAGATTCCCGAGGTGTCAGAAAGCTCACGCTGCTCCTCCTCTTCTTTTTCGTGCCAAAGTCTCTCCTGCCCTGCCAGAGACATGTGGGAGAAATACTGCTGCTGGAATAGCTGGGGGCTGCAGTCCAGGATGATGGATGGATGAAAGATTTGCCTTACAATTCCCAGATCCATCTGAACTATGTTTCCTAATGGAAGTTGCTGTCTCATCTATAGAGCTTTCCCTAAAAACCAGCCAGCTCAAAAAGATTAAAATCCCAGTGCTTCTCTTCATCACAAAGCAAACCCAGAACAGCCAAGTGAGACGAGCACTCGCTGCAGGGATCCTGGGCACAGACATGGTCCCTGCTGGGCCTGACAAGTGCCATGAAGAGGAAAGCTCCCATTTCCTGCCGGAGCGTGGCCTGGACACCATTTCTGTGATGGTTTTCCACGTTGTGATGGTGATTTCGTGGACCAGCCTCATCACAGCATGTTTTAGCACATCAGAGGAGGGAACCCCAGGTGAGATCCCATCTGTTGGAATATTTCAGATGACTTGCTTATGGGAATCAGAAATATGGGAATCCCTCCCTAGGCAAAAAGTAAAGTGACACAAGCTCAAAATCTTTATGTTTTTCCGTCTCATAACTTCCCAAGCAAGATGGGTTCCCTCGTTCCCTCTTCTGCACATTTTCCTTGCAGCAAAAATTGCTGAACACAGTTTTCATGTGTTCATTGCTGTGATTTGTGTGGTGAAAAGGGTCTCCTCTTCCAGCAGAGTCACAAAAAGGATTTGTTTGAACTGCCTAAGAGATAAGGGAAGATCTGGCAAAAAAAAATAAAAAGTATTTATGATATATCTAAACTTAATGCCAGTATGGATGTCAGTCTGTTCTAGTAAAATCAATGCAGACACTCAATGTTTATATCAGTAACTAAGAGCAGACCCAGTTCTATGTTTTAGAATTCCAGGCTTGCATAATTCCAGACTCCATTGGTATCCACCATATAAACAGACACTTAGAGGATGGTACAGCTGAAAGAAAAAAGATAGAACTGGTGTGAACTGTTACTTGGTGTTCACGTAAAGGGACCTTCTGGAGCCTCAAACCAGGTTAGTCTTCATTAGGTCAGCTATTGTCAAAGTACACTGAAAGGGATAATGCATCCCAAAAATCTGTAATCTGTATGGACACTCAACCACGGTTCCCTTCAAAATAAAAAGCAAAAAACAGGCTTTGTTATTAGAATGCACGAAAATTAATTGAACTGATGAGCTGTGAGGTCACGACAAACACCCCTGCCCAAGAGGGGGAGCGTTGCTCTGGGATTGTTATCCTGACTGTGCCCTCAGCCAGTGCCTGCTGGGGGCTGTTCCCTGCTCCAGCCTGGAAAGCTCTGCCCTATTTTTGGATGCTCAGCTCACACTCTGGCGAACGCTGAGCACATCCCCGTGTCACCAGATCCCAAATGTCTCCCGGTGGAGCGTGAAGCACGTCGACGAAGCAGGGACGTCACGCACGTGTGCGGTTTGTGGAAGCTCACGTCATTAGCTGTGTCAGTGGAATGGATAACGTGGATCCAGAACAAATCCCGATGTTTCCTTCTCCTGGGCGGAGCGCCAGCAGCCTGGTGCACTCAAAGGAGCCTCAGCGGCAGGCAGAGGGTGCGGGATGGGGCAGCGCTCCAACCCACACGGGGTGAGAGGGGAAGGCCTCACCCACACCATGTGTGTGCACAGCACACAAAATTCTGGAACTTTCAGGAGGCTTGTGGATAGTCCGGATGGAAAAAATCTGGTCTGAGCTCCTGTCCCCAGCCTTTCACCCATCCAGGATGGGCTCATGGCCCCAGCTCCTGATCCATGAGCAGTACAAGCACTGGCCCCATGGAAAAGGGTTCGGCAAGGGTGGACTGTGGCATCAATCCTCCCTGTGTTAGGATCTGTATGTTTTGGGATGACAGAGCTCAGATTTACCCAGTAGGTACTCCTGCTGCTTCCAGTTATGTGGGAACCGTTTCACAGAATCCCGTCTCAACACTTGGGCTGACCCACATTGAACAGTTTTTTTCCCCCAGCTCTCCTTAGCTGACTTTCCAGAGTTGATTGCTCCAATTGTTCCAGGATCCCCTTGCTTTCTGGTTTAATTTATGGGTGATCAGTTTGTTTATCCATTTGTTGTCACATGTTCCTTGGTTTAATTACTTATTGCCATCCTCATGTGTTTACTTTCCACCTCTGACAAGCCAGGTTAGGTGCAGGTCACCCTCTTCTGCTACTATTTCCTACAAAAGCACTTCCAGGTGTTTTGCTCTTAGTTCATGTGCCCATGACCTTACTCTTTGTACCACTGAACTTAATTCCAGTCTTACTACCCCAGTCACTGGGATTATGTGATCTTTCACTGATTTTTTTTTTTATCGCATCAAAAAATTTAATCACAATTTAAAAATTTCTCTGTTTGCCTTTGTTATGTTTCTTTGGGAATACTCAGTTGGCTGGTGTGGGGTTTGTTTGATTTGGCTTAATTTTTAAACACAGGAAATCTAATTATCTTCCAAGTTTGATGGAGAACTCTGGTAACCAGAATAAAAGGAAATTTATCTTTTTTCACATTTATTTCTCTGCAAATTCTGGAGATAAGAGAACTGGTAGAACCCGGCTCCCATGTAACCTTTGGATGCACAGACAGGCAGGATTTCAGAGAAGTGGGTTATATGTGGTATGAGTCAGATCAGAGTTCTGGGCAATCTGATATCCCGGATCCCTCAGCTGAGGGGATCACAAAGCCCATTTCTATTTGAATATCCCAGAATAGGCTGATGACCCATGCGTGGGGTGACGTGCACGGGCTATTTCCAGCAGCCCAAAGAATAGCCTGTGACAGATACCAGCCAGGGATTATTTTAAGCCCACATTCGTGGTCATGTTTGGCCGGCGTTGATGAATCGCAAGACTCACTTGGAGGTGCAATGAACTGTAAACTGAGGCTTGAGGTTCTGGGAGGACACCGGGATACACCGTGGTGGTGGATTTGCAGTATGGAGGCACTGAAGTCACAAATCTGTTTTGCTTATAGGTCATAAAGGAGATCATGTGAAATGTGCCAGGCAAACACTTATCCGTGAAGCTCCCCAGAAGAGTGAGTTTTGAGAAAGTCTTGGGGCTGCAGACTGAGATCAGGACTGACCAAGGCACAGGTTGAACAAAGCACTGAATGAAGCACAGTATGGATACTCTGAAGAACTGACAAAATCACTCCTAGCACACAAATTTACATCAGTCTTTTTCCTATTTTTTATTTCCCTGGTTTTTGAGGGTCACACATCTGTAATACCTGCCAGGCCACAGGACACCCCTGTGCAGTTCCGAGCAGTGGGGTGGTGTCATGTACATCACCAGCAATTTATTCCTTCTGTTAAAAATAGCCATGAGTTTTGGGCCATGTTATCATCACGTTTTGAATACTTTCTCTTATCTGAGTTACCCCAGCAGGTATTTCACTGTTCCATTCAAAGTTGCTCTCTCTCTGCAAATCACTCTTCACCAGGGAAGAAAAGATAAGGCCTTATTAAAGAATATGTATTACAGGAGTTCAGGATAAGCTGCATGTCTTTCAGCTGTCATGAAATCCTGATTATTTCTTAGAAATAGTTACAACAGTCTGTTCATGTTTTGTACATTAGAAGTCTCACTTCTTATGAGCAAAAACATTCAGAAAATAGAGGAGAGCAGGGAGAATTGTGGAATCTGTTCCACTTAAACGACTACATCACGACACCTCAGGTTTTGGGTTGATTTATCTATTTTTCACCTGGCTGGGGTTGTATGGGGTGACCAGGACTGTCTGTTTGGGCTGGCAGGGCCCCTCTCCCCCACCACCCTCCCGTCCCCACAGGCAGCAGCCCTGGCAAAGTCCCAGGGCTGTGTCCTGGCCCAGGGTCAGCGGTCACATCAGGGCACTCCGACACAGATCCCCTCTGACACCAGGCTCTGCTCCCTGTCTCTCCTTTTCAAAGGGAAAGTGACACATACAAGAGGAAACTGTTTTCCCAGTACTGTGGGTTGTACAATATTCCCACCTGGACCAACGGCCGGTTCCGTTCCTGGCACCTCGCCCTGCGCTCAAGGACGGCCGAGGTCAAACACTTCATTAATATTCGGTCATTAGCACCGTGATGCAATTCCTAGCCCACCGGCAGCTGCCAGAGCGGCTCTGGGGCAAGAGTCCTTCCTGCCTGGAATATTGAATTTCTCCGCCACGTGTTTTCTGTGTCACTAAAACAAGGAGCAGGGATGTAAATACAGCGCTGGGAACTTGGTAACGTACTGTTTATAACACGTTATGCTGACGTATTTTTGGCGTGTTTTATCTCTGAATTGGAAGCATTCCCAAGCATTCAGTTTCACCGAATCCATGGATATAAGAATTAGGTTTGTGTTAGGATGAATCCACCAATCCCTTGTGCTTTCATCCCAAAGCATTCCCCTCGGCAGAACCCTCTCTGACCTCTGCTCTGCCGGGGGAAGCAGCACCACTGGTGGGTGTCCATTTCCCCCTCACCCCACTCCCACCACTGGTGGGACCATGGAATGTGCTGGAATTTTGAGTGACTCTTTTTCTTAAAAAAAAAAAAATTATTTCGGACTTTTGTCCAGCAAACCCACAAAGCACTAGTTGGCCAAACATTGCTCTGAAAAACACAATGTAGCTATACACATCCAAACTACAGTGAGAATGGCCTAATGAGATATAATAATATTAAAATTTTGTGTATTGATTATAGGCCAACTGTACTGTAAATGCTACTGGGTATAAAGCAATCATGGGCTAAATTTTATTGGGAGCATAGCTGGAACCACATAGTTGGAACCACGATGTCTTTTAACCACATTGTCAAGTATAAAACTATGAACCCAGCCTTGGATTTTCTTCTGTAATTCAGGAAAAATCAGAACAGAGAATCCCAGAATGGTTTGGGTTGGAAGGACCTGAAAGCTCATCTCATTCCAATCCCCTGCCATGGGCACTAAACCAGGTTGCTCCAAGCCCCATCCAACCTGGCCTTGAACACTTATCTGAACCACAAAACATAATTGCTCAGGAGGAGTTTAGGTCCTTTTCTGCAAAAACTGTTTCTAGAAACTGTAATTTAACTATTATAAAATCTCATGGCGAGCTGTTTCCATCCATCCTCATCCCTAACCCCTCAGGTCGTTACATCACACGGGCGAAAAAGTTTCACTGAACGGCTTTTCTGTGACACCAACAGCCTCGCACCCAGAGGGAAATAACTCAGCAACCTCTGCAGTGCTGCCAAGTTGTGACTTAATCGCCTTTTTTCTCCCATTCCTGGAATATTTCGCGAGAAAACAACTTGCAAAGGAGAAGGGCGGCGCTCCAGCACCCCCTCAGACATCTCACCCCCCCCCCCTTCGCCCCCTCAGAGCCCCTCCCACCCGCTCAGCCCCCGGCGCGCTTCCCGCGCTCTCGCGAGATCTGCGCCACCCTCAGCGCCGGCGCGGCCGCGGCCCGACGGGATCTTTCGAGAATTGCCGGCCCCGCGCTCCCCCCTCAGCGCCGCCGCCATGTCCGTGGTGGGCATCGACCTGGGCTTCCAGAGCTGCTACGTGGCCGTGGCCCGCGCCGGCGGCATCGAGACCGTCGCCAACGAGTACAGCGACCGCAGCACGCCGTGAGTGAAGCCGGGGAGCCGCACTGAGGCGGCGGGAAGGCGCCCGCGGGGCCCGGCGTGGCGGGGCCGGGGAGGGAGGGAACCGGCGGGGCCGTGAGGAGCGGAGGGGTAAATTGCTTAGAGACAAGAGGTAAAGCGCGGCAGATACGGTGAATCAGCCGTGCTCCCTGCCTTTTGTAGAATCACAGAATTGTAGAATATTAAGAGATTAGAATGGACCTTAAAGCTCATCCAATTCCACCCCCTGCCGTGAGCAGGGACTCCTTTCACTATAGGAAAGGCTGAGAGAGTTGGGGCTGTTCAGCCTGGGGAAGAGAGGGTTGTGTGGAGACCACAGAGCCCTTTCCAATGTCTGAAGGGACCTGCAGGGAAGCCGGGTGGGGACTCTGCAGTTCTCCCCCGTGAGGGTGGGGAGCCCCTGCCACAGGTTGCCCGGAGAAGCTGTGGCTGCCCCATCCCTGGGAAAGTTCAGGGCCAGGTTGGATGAGGATTGGAGCAATCTGGTCTAGTGGAAGGTGTCCCTGCCCATGGCAGGTGCTTGGAAAAGGATGAGCTTTCAGGTCCCTTCCAACCCAAACCACTCTGGGATTCCACGACTCAATGTGATCACTATATTCAAAGCCTGCTCATGTAATGAGCATTTCCCGCACGTTTCTCGAGGAGAGTGTGTGTTGCTTCTGTTTAATAAAACTTCCTGAGAAGGAGAGAACTGGAATAAAACTCTTCTACGAATGAATTGCAAAATAAAGGTGGGAAAAGACCCTCCAGTGCATCAAACCTGGAGGGAAACAGGAAGGCTGTCTTAGAAGTGTTTCTGCAGCTTCCCCTGTGTTGTAGTACGGCTTTGCTTAAGCAGACACTGAAGTAAATTGCTGTCTTGGTAAGACAATAGCATTGTCTTGGATGTTTGGGGTTTTTTTTTAGATTCCTCACATCACTTAAAAAAGCCCAGAGGCAGAGAGTGACCTTGCTTCTCATTAGACAATACCTCACTCTGTTTGCTTGCTCTTGTCTCTAAGCAATGAATAAACGGAGAAGGAAACTTTGAATTCAGCACATGTGCTCGAGTATCTGGAAATCTCTTTTGTGTTCTCAATAATATGGAAACTTAAAGGTTGGATGTGCTGGGAAAACTTTAATGTAGAGAATGTCAAAGCTGTCCTCCAATAAGTCCAGGTATTTGGCTCTATCTGCAGATAAATATATATATATTAGTGATATGAGCACAAATCTCTCATTAAAGGAGATAAGCTAAATAAAATTTCTGACATAATGTGTCAGAAATCTCTTGGGAAATAATACAGTTATGGGAGGCTGGAGTGAAATTGGAAGAAATGAGCATAATGAAAATGAGAGGGTTTTTATCAGAATTTAATCTCCAGGTACTGTTCTGAGGAAGGCAGAGAACCATCCTGCAAGCAGACCTTTCTATGAAAGGAAATTGTAAATGATATTTTAAGTGCCTTGGAAACAGAAACCTGGGTCAAAAAGTCAGTGCTGAGGCGTTTTTAGAGTAGGGAAAATCATGCAAGGTGTTGTGACAGGCTTCCCAAGGAACTGGCTCGTGGTCAGGGTTAAACATTGTGTTTTCTATAGTGACATCCAAATTTTGGGAAGGCTTAGCAGATATGAGTTACTGTAATAATCTGTGTGATTAAAATAAACCCCACTGAGTATGTTGTGCTGATTTCAGTGGCACAGATGACACTCATGGAATCTGCTCTCAGCTCTTGTACTTGGATTCTTCCAGAATCCTGCAAAATTTGAACTTGAACATCCCAAAGCTGAGAAAAACATGTTTGTCTTTGGGTGTGGAAAAGTGGTAGAGAGAAAGCTAGTGAAAACAGAGAGGAGAAAATAAGATAGTTTAATTGTTTCCATAAGGATGAAGGGACTTGGATGAAGTGAAATCACTGAGACTGACCCTTGGAGCTGGTGCTGATTGTCAGTGCAGAGGAAATGAGGGGACAGGGGATCTTTCCAGGAAGTGACAGTGGTGGGAGGGTGAGGTTGTGCTTGCAGGTCTGTTAAGCAGAGATTTTTAACTTTCTAAAGTGTTTCATTAGACCTCTGATGACCTTCACTGTAATTGTTTCTCCTTATAATGCAGTGGTTAGTTATTCAGCTTCCAGAAGTTGTGTAATAGTGTAATTTGTATTTAATGAGTTAACTCTGGTTCCTGTGAACTGATTTGAGGAATAAGACTGTCTGTAAATTCTTCCTTCCCTCCCTTCCTCCCTCATTCCCTCCCTCCCTCCTTCCCAGTTTCACTCATCTCTCTGCGGGGTCCCTGCAGGGCTCCCCAAGGCTCCTCTGAAGTGCTTGATTTGTGTTGGTGAGGGGCTGTTGGTTTGTGAATTTAGCAGTGAAGTAGCTGGGTGGGGCTTTTTCTTTTTGTCCAAGAGAAAGGCAATAATTTATGTTCGTGTCTTAATTTCTTTCAGGAGACCACAGTAAATTAATAATCAGCTTTCTGCTCCAGGGCTCCTTAGGTTTTCACCTGTTCCCTTGTTGTGGGTCTGCAGAGAATAAACGTCCCAGTTTTTATTGACTCAAATAGTTGTTTCAAACAACAACAGATCTATTCCGAAATGTTAATTCTGTTGCAACATATGCTTTAGGGTAGGCCTTGCGTCATTTATTATGTTATTAATAAATTGGAAGAAGATATAAATCCAATGCAATTATATCACCCCAGTCTTCAGTTCTGGTTTTGACAGTTTCTGCTTAGAACACCCAATTCCAAACCTCAGGCTGAGCTGGAATGTGTTTCTTGTGGCAGCCCTACGGCATCACCCTGCTGTAAAGCAGATTCTTGACCTGCTGTATGGAGAGCAGCTTAATTACACTGTTAGGATGTTGTGTGAATAGGAAAGATCTGCTTGCTTAATGGCAGGTTTCCCCCCACTAAGTTTACCTCAGTGGTATGAGGAACTTGGATTAGAGGGCTGGATTTCATCTTGTTAGGGCTCCTACAGTTTGTTAAATATGTAAATCAAGAGGCTTAATCAGCCTAGGAATTTCTCCAAAAAGGAGGATTTCTTTGTGCAGAACTGTGGCTGCCACAAAGCACTGGGGAGTAAAGCACGATCTTCCTTTCTGTAATCCACATCATTTCAGTGGGGACAGATCAAACTCTCAAGCACCAGTCTTTCTCTACAGGTTTTTTCTTCCTGCCCTCGAAGGGTTTGCCTTAAAACTGGAAAGCTTAGTTAGCATCTGGAGCAGACATGTAGGAATGATTTCCTTAATATCTGATTTACCTCCTGTTTGTCTTCTGAACACTCAAATGTTTCCTGTGTTGTTAGCGACCAACTTATCTTTGGGTGGCTCAGATACACAGGTGATTACTGAGATAAAGGCTGTCTGCCCAGTCAGTACTGAGATGGAAAACTTGAATGAGCATGAATAATTTGGATTTAGTGCTGTTCTGCAGTGAGGGCATTGCTGTTTTAACTGGAATTAGAGTGCCTGATTTTTCCAGAATCCACAGAACACTCCATGCATATATTGCAGTGAAGGACCAACTTTCTAAATGGTCCAAATAATATTAATTGGACCAGTAATATTCTAAACAGTATCAACACTTTTTACCAAAAAACGTGCAGTGCAGCTGTACCAGTCACTGACTGAACTCTTTCTTGTCCTTGTAGATCCTGTATTTCCTTTGGGCCCAAGAATCGCTCGATTGGTGCTGCAGCTAAAAGCCAGGTGAGCGTACAGTTTGGGTAAAAGCAGCGTCACCGGCCAAGAATCAGCTCAGCAGAGTGTGGGTTTTATCACTGCAGATAACAGATGTCTCTGAGCCAGTGTCCTGGTGTCTCCATAACTAATGAACAGCTGAGCTTCCTTCAGCTGTTCAGCATGTACTGCTGCTTTGTCATCTGGGATAGAAATCTCAGGGTTGATCCCTGCACATAATGAAATGTGCAAAATAAATCTGTGCCTCTTAAGAAATTCTGATAAATACTAATTAATTTTTTTTAAGTTGCAAATGTAAATTCTAAAGCTAAGCAGTGATGTTTCACCCTGCCTTAGCTTCTTCTCTTTCCTTTGCATTATGGTGGCTTTTAATTATATGACTACATTCTGTAGAAATCCATTGAGTGCGTGATTTTGGCAGAAAAGGGACATACTTGAGTGTGAGTAAATACAGCTTTCTTGACTGTTTGTGGTTGAATTACAGCCTCTAAATTACACCTCTTGGGTGTTCTTGCCCATAGTTTAAATTTCTGTTGCTGTAGGTAGGTAAACATGATTTAAGGGCTGAGAAGAAATTAATCTGATTGGATTTGCTTGTGATATTTAGGTCCTGCTTTATCATATCTTATGTTGCTGTGAAACTCCTATAAAAATGATTTATTTTTTTCAAGTCTCCCACAGGAAGTGACTAGTCAAACAGTTGGGTTTTCTTAGCTTAAAAGCCTAGAGATAAATGAAGATTCATTATCTAGAATAAAAAAAAAAAATCACTGGACACAACCATGTTATTCAAGAACAGCACCACTGTACTAGAACCAAACACAGCTGTTTTTTCTGGAATTGAGTGTCTGCTTAGCTTAATGAAATCCATTGGCACAGAGCCCAGTAGAGATGAGGTATGTCCTGCAGAAACTAAACCTAGAGAACATCCAGCCCAGGTTTCTTAGGAAATAGACACCTGACTGGAACCCAATCCCAGGTAAATGCTGTATGGAACAGTGCTTGTCTGCTCTCAGTTACTGTGGTTTTCAGTATGTGCCTTGCTCTAATGTCAGTGAAAAAATTCAGTTTATTTGCACTACATGAAACGAGCTGTGGTGATTTTTCACTTCTCCATTTGTGCTTATCTCTGCTGTTAATAAAAGACAATCTACCTTTTGTCAGTTAAATCAAGTTGACAGTATCATCTTGGGGCCCTCCTGACTTTTTAAAGCTTCCTGCCAAGGTCCTTGAGCTGTTTTGTGAGAGTATCTGTGTTGATTGTCATGTGCACGTGATGAACCTGAGCTGGAGTTTTCATCTGTGTGCTTGTTTTGTTTGGGAAATAACTGACTGCAGCGCACTAGAAAGGCAGGGGTAGGAAACAGGTAAATGGCAAAGAGGCTTTGCTAACAGTTCTGCAGAGTGAACTGCACATACACTGGGAAAATTGAGTGCTGCTGTAATCAATATTTCATAGACTCTTGGCTCAGTTTTTAGCATACATTTATTTTACATCTCAAATTCCTGCAGGTTCCTTGAGCAACCAGAGGGAAGTTGCCTCCCAGCACCTGCCCTGACACTATTAAGATACTAATGACAAAAATATTCTGGCAAGAGAAGCATGAGAACAAAACTCTTGTCTTCTGTTTGAAATTCAGATGTTCCCCTGCCATGTTGTATTAAAGATTTCTTTTCCTCTAGGTTATTTCAAATGCAAAGAATACAGTACAAAGTTTTAAAAGATTTCATGGTCGTGCATTCTCAGATCCCTTTGTTCAAGCTGAAAAAGCAAGCCTTGCCTATGAACTTGTCCAGCTGCCAACAGGCTCAACTGGCATCAAGGTAAGTCTGGCATGTTTGAGAAAGAGCCAGAGGAAGAAACTGATAAAGTTTCCTTTTATCTCTTTATTTTAAATCTGCTCACTGTAGTTTCTGTTCTCTTTTGAATTAAAAGTCTTAATAGGGAATGAAAGGCTAATAATGGGGATGGTGCCTGGGTTTTACTGCAGTGTAATATGTGTGCACAATTTTTGTTTGAAGGCCATGTATATGGAAGAAGAAAGAAACTTTACTATTGAGCAGGTGACAGGAATGCTTCTTACCAAATTAAAGGAGACCGCTGAGAATGCGCTCAAGAAGCCTGTGGTTGACTGTGTTGTTTCTGTAAGTATGTGATACAACAAAATATGTAAGACTTATTTACTATCATAAACTGATATGGTTGCAGCATTAAATTGTGATTAAATTACCCATTAAACTTGAATATCTGGGTATCTGCCTTTTCTGTTTTAACCAAATCTTACATCTCTTCTTCAAAACTAGGCTTACTTCATTAATGGTCTTATTTATGCTGCTAGTTAGCAGCGTAAATAATATTTGTTACCTATCTGGTTCTTTGCTCCAAAAGTGAGCAGCTTGTGATATGGAATGGAAGAAGTTTCACTAAAATTAACTTTGTCTTCATGTAATGTTTCTTTTTCTTTTTTCTCTGTTACAAGTGAAATGAACACTGAATTTGAATGATGCCTCAGCTCTGCTTTACCAACTCACTGTCCACACTTATTTACTAAAGTTGGCTCTGGGAAATGTTAATATTGAATTGACACTATGGTCACCTTGCAGGTTCCTTGTTTCTACACAGATGCAGAAAGGAGGTCTGTGATGGATGCTACACAGATTGCTGGTCTCAACTGTCTGAAACTAATAAATGAAACAACTGCAGGTAATTCTTTTGTTTCCCTCACTCAGTGCTGTAGTTTTATTAGATAAAAGGGCTTTTTCCCTGCCAGTGATCCTTGCTCTCTGGAATTACAGCTCATTTTATAAGCTTAAAATAGATGAGTTGATCATAAATTTTCTTAACCTCTGATCTGTTTTTCTCATTGCTTTACAGAGGCTTAAAGATATTTCTTGAATATCTTTTTTAATGCAGCCAAAGGAAGGGCTGATACTGTTTAATGTTCTTCTGTGCTTCTTTAGCACTGGGAATTTGGTTTAATAAGATCAGTGTCTGTAGCTTGAGAATTACACCAATAAACAGGGTTAATATTTCCTTGTACCACTTATTTCTTGAGCAATTACAAAACTGAATGTCCTAACTATACTTTTATTTCTGTAGTTGCCCTTGCATACGGGATCTATAAGCAAGACCTGCCTGCCTTGGAAGAGAAGCCACGGAACGTTGTTTTTGTGGATATGGGGCATTCTGCATATCAAGTTTCTGTTTGTGCATTCAACAAAGGCAAACTGAAAGTAAACAATCTGTTACACATGCATTTTAATTACCTGTAGCACATTCATCAGCACATCCAGGGACTGTGGCAGGCAAGCCTGCCGGGCTTCACAGAAGTGTGTCCAGACAGCTCAATTCATGTTCCTAAAATTGCACTTTGTCTGGAGCAAAAGTAGGGCAGGGAACTAGAGAGCTTTTGAGCAGTGTGTGGAGGAAGCAAACATGCCTTAATCAGCAGACTTTGGCAAAGAATAAAAAAACCTGGATTAAATGGTTTATTCAGAAATTACCATATCTGACTGCATGCTGCTTTTAAAAAAATACTCCCTTTCAGTCATAAGATCCAGCATTAAAGCAGGAATTCTCAGAACAAGGTGTGACAGATGTTTTTTAACGTCATGTAAAAGAGTAAAAACGTTCTTAATTACTGTAAGCTGCCAGTGGAAACTAAGGAAGTGACAGTGTACTTTCTGAGTGTACTTTGCCAAAGCATTGGTGTTTTCCAGCAAATACTAACATTTCCTAATGGCTTTCTGAACTTTGCAGTTCCAGTAACGTCCTCTTGATTGGCTAGAGAAGCAGATGCAGATTTTAAAGCATTGGGTAGTGAAATGCAGAGAAATGTTCTGAGAACATTCGTTTCATAGTAATTCTGTTTAGTGAGGAAACATAACCTACTCTTTGTTTCTCTCAGATCTGTCTTTTAAACTTGAAAGCCATGGCAGTATGAAAGGGATGCTTTTGGGTCTAGATTGGAGAGCTGGGCAGCAAGGCAATCAGAGAGTGTAGAGGGTGTATGGAGGGTAATGTGTAACTTCACTGATTTCTGTTCCTTATAAAATAAGTTCCCAGTACGTTCCCAGATCAGAATCAGGTGAGGTGGATGGGCTACAGGTGTTCTTTGCAAGTAACTCTTCCGTCAAAAACAACCACCTATTTGGAAGAGTTAAAATCATTTATTCTCCTCCTGTTTTATTTTTAGCTTGGTGTAAGCATGTTCCACCCTTATGAGGCATCAAATATTAAACTGGGATATGATTCAAACTGACAGTGGCTAAGCAGAATTTGGAAACATGGTCTGCTCACAGCAATAGTTACTGAACAGATTGTGTTAATAAGCCTTGCACTGTCTTCCTACATTTCTTTTAGAAGCAATTGTCACCTCATTCCAAGAGGGGAGGGGGGCCCGGGCAGGGGAGCCAAGGCTTCTGTTTAGCATTTGAGATACCAATGTTGTGATTCCTGCTTTGATTTAGAGTTGAACTATATTTGAAACAAAGCAATGCTTTGATGTTATCTGCTAATTAGTTTCACTGAGCAATGCCTCATTATACTATTACTGAAGGGTTCCATTTCTTTAAGGTTCTTGCTACAGCATTTGATACAACACTTGGAGGCAGGAAGTTTGATGAGGTGTTAGTTGAATACTTTTGTGAAGAATTTGGAAAGAAATATAAACTAGACATAAAGTCCAAGATCCGGGCGCTGCTGAGGCTGTACCAGGAGTGTGAGAAGCTGAAAAAACTGATGAGCGCCAACGCCTCTGATCTGCCCATGAACATCGAGTGCTTCATGAACGACATAGATGTCTCTGGAATGATGAACAGGTAACGTTTGAACCTTTAGAAGGGCAAGCTTTAGAGTGCCCTTCAGTCAAAAGTTGGTATTAAGTAGCTCTTTGGACTGGCGAGAGGTGGGAGCTCAACAAACAGCATGTGCAGGAATGCTGCTCCAAATGGAAGTGTTTAGAGACTGGTCAGTAGCCTGGAGTTAGGAGGGAGGGCTGTGAATGTTGCAAGGGTGCCTGGATTATTAGAACCAACTTGGTGAGGGAGAATATACTAAAGTATAAAACTAGGGTTGGGGGAGAGAAAAATTTGCAGTACACAGTTCAATTGACATTCCTTCAGTTTTGCATCCTGTTGTGTTCGCAGCATTGCTTATGGTGTGTTTTAGCTTTGTTTTATGGCTTCTTCCAACAGAAGCAAATTTTTAGAGATGTGTGACGGACTCCTTGCGAGAGTCGAGCCGCCCCTTCGCAGCGTCCTGGAGCAGGCCAGTAAGTGTGTGTGCCTTGTGTTCTGCATGCAGAACAGAGACAGCCAGAGGGCAAACTTCTTTGGGTGTTGGACAGATGGATTTAGCCCAGCAACAGTTTCTTGCTTTAGCAGTTTTAAAAACTTTTTAACACGAGCCAAGATCTGAAATTTTTACTGCTTAGAAACTTAGAGAACATTCTTGAAGTAATGGTTGGTCTAATAAAACTTCTAATTTATTCATGTGAAATAGAAGCATTTAGTCTATAAAACCCATTGTCTGACTCCTTTCTAGAGCTAAAGAAGGAGGATATTTATGCCGTAGAGATAGTTGGTGGTACCACAAGAATCCCTGCTGTAAAAGAGAAGATCAGTAAATTTTTTGGCAAAGAAGTCAGTACGACTCTGAATGCAGATGAGGCTGTGGCACGAGGTTGTGCACTGCAGGTAAAAAGTGGTTTGTTTTAGTTGTTTTTTTATTGAAATCCACAGCGCTATGGATAAACTTGAGATAGGGCAGTTGCTTAATGGCATGAGTGGAAATCAAAGCTTGGGTGGAAATCAAAGCTTAGGTTCTTGCTAATGGAAATCTGTGTCCTGAGCTCTGGACATGGTCACTGTTGAATGGCTTAAGCAGTAGTAAATACTCAGTAGTTACTAGTGCTGCCATCTCTTGAATGCACCTGAATTTTGCTCTCATCACCTCTAACACATGCTCACAGTTCTGTTTCATCAGGGATATAAACTAGCTGTTGGAATCTGCTTAAGAAGAGAACTTTGTGTTCTAGTATGCAGAAGTCCTGGTCCTATGTCACTCTAGAAAAGTAGCTTTAATTAAATTTAATCTCTGATTTCTTATATTGGCACTGAAAATTCAGTAGTCCAACGATAGCAAACCAAACACAACGACTCTAAAGTAAAACTTGTGTATTTCCATTTTCAGAGTGAGCAGATTGTTACAGCTGCCTGAGAAGGAAGGGTTCTTAGTGCTTCCAGTGCTTGTTATGCAGGTCCTAAGTCCATCAGTATTAGTCTGCCTAATACCTACATATTAGCAGCATAAATAGCTACTTGCTGAATTAAATTGCCATTGATCTGAAGTCTGAACGTTTGTAATGTGGCTCTTGTGCTCTTGCAGTGTGCTATTCTGTCCCCGGCTTTCAAAGTGAGAGAGTTTTCTATCACAGATTTGATACCGTATCCTATTTCTTTGAGATGGAATTCCCCAGCAGAGGAAGGGTTAAGGTAAAAATAGTTCAATCTTCTTGCATTTACAGCTTAAAACTAAGTGGTGATGACTAGATTAAATAACACAGTAGGAGTAAATACCCTTAGAATAGTGCTCGCTTAACACTTCAAATTTTGACACGTTGTTAATGACAGTAGAAAACAGAATCAAGTGGCAGTTTGGCACTTCCTACATGGCTGTTGGCCTTAATTGACCTGGAAGGTGAGGTCAGGACAGTCTTTTGTCACTTCATAAGGAAGCTTTTCCTTAAGATATAAGAGTATCTAGAAATGTGTTGTTGGCTTACCAGCTGCATTGTTCCACCTATTGAACAGATGCTCTGTTTTCTCTTGCAGTGACTGTGAGGTCTTTCCCAAGAACCATCCTGCTCCATTTTCCAAGGTCCTCACATTCTACAGAAAGGAGCCCTTCACTCTGGAGGCGTACTACAGTTCCCCCAAGGACCTGCCTTACCCAGATAGTGCTATAGGTTAGGACCACTCTGTGGCTTTCAGCTTTATTCATAATCTTGTCCATGTGTCAGGAATTTTCTGTCTAATTATATAATCTGGAAGTGCACCCTACTACAGATTCTGTAGGGACATGCTTCCAAATGGATCTACAGTAAAATAAGTGGAGTAACATGAAGTTTATGGATAAGAGGACCATCCTAATATTGGAGCAAACCTGAAAGGGGAACACTGAGAGTTTTGCAGTCTTTTGCTGTGTTATAAGTAACACCAGCTTTTACAGCATACCTTAGAGAATTCCTAATAGCTGTGTGTGCCAGCACTGCAAAGTAAAAACTGGATTGTCTGACTTGAGTAGGATTTGATATCCCCTGAGTGCATTGCAGTGAGCTGTGTCAGCAACAGGCAGGTTTTACTTTGCCTTCAGGACTTATATTTATCAAATCTGTTTGTTGTTTTTTTTTCTTCTCTGGGATTGTTTAGCTCACTTCTTGGTTCAGAAGGTCACTCCTCAAACAGATGGATCCAGTTCCAAAGTAAAAGTCAAAGTCAGAGTAAACATCCACGGCATCTTCAGCGTTTCAAGTGCATCTTTAGTGGAGGTTCATAAATCTGATGAGAACGAAGAGCCTATGGAGACAGATCAGCACACAAAGGAGGAAGAGGTAACAGACTTAATTGCTCTTAGCTTCTTAAAATCCTGGTGAAACACAACTGGTCCAGTTCTGGGGAGAGTCTGAGACTTGTGTAATGATCTAGTAGATGTGTCCAGCAACTAAAATATGAGATTAAGTACTAATTGTAGCATGTTACACCAGTGACAAATCTCTTTAAATCAGGACTGTGAGGTGTGGATGAAATTGTTAATCATGGAGATGTTACTTGCCTAAGCAAAGACTAGGAGCTTATAATTTATGCCTTAAGACTCTACTTGAGTTTTCAGTCTTTTCTTTTGCCCAAAAGAGCATTAGAGGTGTAAGTGATGTGATCAGCCTAGGAACTGAAACAGTGATCTGCATTTGTTTAATATGTGAAATTGGATCGCTCTGAATTTCAGAAGATGCAAGTAGATGAGGAGCAACAAAAAGCTGAAGAACAACAGCAGACCCAACCTGAAAATAAGGCAGAGTCTGAAGAAATGGAGGTAATGTGAGCATTTGAGACTTTATTTTCATTAAATTCCTGAGAATATGCAGAGTGTGAGCATATCTGCTGCCTTTGTCATAGTTCTGGAAGCTGAACTTTTATTTCAGTGCACTGGTAATCTATTGTGATTAGAGCTTTAGAAAGGCCATCAATGGCACTGATAACTGCAGATCCATCAGGTGACCTGGTACTGATAAAATGAGGGAACTCTCCTGGTCATAGAAGAAATAATCATCTAGTTTTCAATAATTTAAACACTAGAAAAGTGTTATACTATGAGCACTGTGACCCAAGAATGTAGACGATGTGCCCAAAAAAGGTCAATGATTGCATTATCTGAGACTTCAGCAGTTGAGCTGTTGGAATGACAGGGAGCGCTTAGTTCTGATGCTGAGGTGCACTAACTCAGTCACAGTTTTTCTAATAGAGGTCTTGACTGGTCGATCTGAACTGACTGATGATGTTGTTTTTACTATGAGTTTATTTTTTCATTGCAGACTTGTCAGGCTGACTCAAAAGACAAGAAGGTGGATCAGCCACCTCAAGCCAAGAAGGCCAAAGTGAAGACGACCACAGTGGACCTTCCCATTGAGAACCAGTTGGTGTGGCAGATAGGGAAGGATATGCTCAACTTATTCATTGAGAATGAGGTAAACTCTTACTTGACCAAGCTGAAAATGTTACAAATTGGTCTCCAGAAATGTTGGTGTTCATTAAACAAGGTTAAAGCTGGTCAAGGAAGGAAAAGGAATAAAACATGCAGTTAAAATTCTGGTGTGAACAACAGTGCCCCATGGAGGCAGAATACATGCGTCCTGTTCAGTGATGCTGTAACTCTCACTGAAGAGCTGTTCTGCCAGAAACCTCCAAAATCACCTGCAGTTACAGGGTGCAGGTGGCCCATCAGGGTGAAAGTTTCTCAGCTGGAGCAAGATTTTTCTGTACTGTTTTGAATATCACACCAAAACTCAAATTGATTTTTATTCATATGCTGTGTTAGAACAGTTCTATAAATTACAATATTGCAAAATGTCCTTCAACCTTAAGCCTTTGCTCACAAAGTGTCCTGACAATAAATAAGTTGCTTTTTAGCCAACTAATTTGACTACTTGTTCACAGGGTAAGATGATAATGCAGGACAAGCTGGAAAAGGAGAGGAATGATGCCAAGAATGCAGTGGAAGAGTATGTGTATGAAATGAGGGACAAACTCTGCAGTGTTTATGAGAAGTTCGTTGGTGAAGATGTGAGTACTGCTGGATTGTCCTTTGATATGTTGTGTTACAATGAGCACTTGTAGTTAATAACTTTTGACCTGTATCACTCACTGTGCTTGCTTATATATTCAGACTTTAAATTTGAAGAAATAACTTGTAACTTTCTGGCTCTGAAGATAATCTGCTAACGTGGCTCAGGCACAAACCGCTGGTTCTCTTCCAAATCAGTTGCAGCAATTAAGATGGTATCAGGGTGTGTTTCCAGACTAGGAGAACTTGCACAATCATTTTAGGACAACCTGTTCTATCTTGGCTCTTTGTCAGTATTTAGGATAGTTTTAAGATCAGAAAAATTAAGACAGAGCAACCCTACCCAGGAACATATTAGGTGGGATTAGTCTGACTAAATGTGGGCTAAATTTGTATCTGGATTGGTTGCCTGAAACTCTCTTGGCATTATTAATCAGCTTTCCCAGTTGTACTGAACGAGCTGGGTGTGTATTTAATATAATTCTAGTGGGATGAATCACTCTGGACTCCTGACTGGATCTCCATTGATTACAGTGGAGCCTTGCCAGCCAGGTGTCTGCAGAGCCCAGTACCCACATCAGAGCCCAAACTGGGACATGTCAGAAGACATTTATGACATCTTAGCTAAAGATAAGTTTCACTCTGTTCTCAGACTTGCTCATATAGTGATGATGAAAATGGGAAGGAGGGAAAAAGAAGCCTTTTATGTTACAGAATTGTTCTAAACTGTGAGTGTCACAGATGGTTCTTCCTTGAGCCTGATCTCCGCCACAGAGCCATACAGAAGAATATTTTGTTTCTTTAGGATAAAGAGTTTCAGCTGGAGTTCTTTGGGTTCTAAAAATATAACTCTTCCAGAAAGGCTCCGAGTATCATTTAATGCCATCTGTCATCTAATAAATTCCCTCACCATCTATTTTGTGTGCGTTGCTTCAGGATCGGAATAGCTTCACGCTGAAGCTGGAAGATACAGAAAATTGGCTTTATGAAGATGGTGAAGACCAGCCCAAGCAAATATACATTGATAAATTGACAGAACTGAAGGTAAGTGGTTCTTAAATTCCCATGGGAATTTACTGAAGCTGTTGTTGCAGTGAGGAGCTCTCTGGGGTCTGCTGGTTTGGAGGAGGTGAGCACTGGTGACAAACTGCTTGGTTTGGTTTTGAATTATGCAAGGGGCAGCTCTCAATAGACCTGTAACAACACAGGGTTGAGGGAGGCTCAGTCTTCCCTGTAAGTGGAAAGAAGAGTCAGAGTTCCAAGGAGTTTAGAAACATTGGTGTATCCCATCAAACCTTGCAGGATCCCACAGTAATGCTCCATGGATTTTGATACCCTTTGTGCTTTGTTTCAGACTCTGGGTCAGCCTATTCAGGCAAGATTCCAAGAATCGGAGGAAAGACCAAAAGCATTTGAGGAGCTGGGGAAGCAAATCCAACAGTACATGAAAGCTGTTCATGCATTCAAAGCAAAGGTATTTCCACACTTTAATTTCTGGAAAATGTAAGAAAATGGTACAGATCTTGCCTGAATTTTAGGTAAGGTGCTTCAGACAAAAAGCTGGTGCTACTTCCTGGCGAGCTTATGAGCGTTTAATAGATTTTTCCTAAGTGGATGTTGGCTTGCAGGCCTGAGTCTCTTTTTTTATCAGGTGTTGATTTCCTTGTGGAGGGAGAATGCCAGCAGCAGTAGAACTTCAGGTCTCTGGTTACAGAGCTGGTAATCAGCTCAGTTCTCTGCTAACCAGAGCAGCTTCCTGGCTCAGTTGTCTTTAGTATTTTGAAGCTAAAAGTCTGAAGAAATAAGGGTGCGGTTTGTGCTCAAACATTCACAGAGCTGCTCCTGCTTTGGCTATTTTAGGATGAACAGTACGAGCACCTCGATGAAGCTGACATGGCAAAGGTAGAGAAGAACGCGAATGAAGCCATGGAGTGGATGAACAATAACCTCAATCTGCAGAACAAGAGAAGTCTTACTTTGGACCCAGTTATAAAAGCGAAAGACATCCAGGCTAAAACTAAAGTAAGTTTTTCTACGTAAATCGCTGTATTTCCATGATTTTTTCTGCTTATTGGTCTAGTTTTTTGTGCTCAGAAAACACTGAGGTGAGAAATCTCAAATGTGTTGGGGAACATCAACCCTCAACTTGAATATCCCAGTGGTGCTCTCAAAAGTTAAGTACAACTGTGGGGAGGTTAAAAACATTTCCCATGATGTTTGTTTCTGTGTTTTGTAGGAATTGACAAGTATTTGTAATCCCATAGTCAACAAACCCAAACCCAAGGTGGAACTGCCGAAGGAGGAGCAGAAGCCGACGGAACCGAACGGACCAGTGGACGGGCAGGGAGATGCCAGAAGCGGGGCCCAGGCCCCTGAGCAGGGCACTGCCCCCACAGCCACCGAGAAGAAGCTTCCAGAAATGGACATTGACTGAATTTCAGCACTTGTTTATATTATTGCAAACTACAATAAAGCTTTAAGTTGTCAACTTTGTATGTTCTGAATCCAAACTGAAGCAAGAGAATCCCACAGCGCTCTTGGTAACTCCTGGAGAGGTTTGGGCAGGGCAGCAGGTCAGAACACAGAGGTAGCAAAGGACTCGCTCAGCTCAGCAGTGTTTGCCGTTATTGATTGTATTTAGAAGTTTTGGTAGTTTAATTAGCCCTATAGGAACAGCCATAACCTGCTTCTCCATTTTTAATGTCCAGGGTGAGCCAATCTTCCTTTGAAGGACAGCGACAGCAACACCTGAAGTCTGATGTTCATATTGCTCTTCCCTTTCCCTGGGGATTGCAGGAGCTGGGACTGCAGGGAGGGAAGGGGAGAGCCCGAGATAGAGTCTTCCATTGCCTGTGTTTTAGTGTTCATGCCTGCTCTGGACTCACTCTGATTTGTACTGGAGCAGTTGATGGTTACAGAAGGTTTGCAGAGCAGAGGGGTGGTTCATCAGCACCTTTATTCCTTAGCTTAGACTTCGAATCAGACTCGGAATGTGCTCCTGGACATGGAATTGGGTTTCTGGCAAACTCCCCAGCTAATTAGGCCCTGTAACTCTTTGTCTCTAGTTAAGTTAGCTGCTTGTAGAAAGAGTGAATTCTTGTATTTCAGCTGCCTATGCTGATAGTTGATTCTGACTTGTTCCTAATTTTTTCTGGCAGGGGTATGCTTGCTTCCACGAGGCCTTCATTTGGAATGCTTGGTTTTTTGGTTTGTTTTTTTTTTTTTTCCAGGAAAACCAAGAACTGATGGATTTGGCTTTTTTTTTTTTTTTTTCTATGAGCTTTATACAATGATTTGCTTCTAGTACTGATTGTTATTAAACTTGCAAACATTAATTTGTATGTGTTAAAATCCAAAGCTGAAAAAAACACCCATTCAGATATTGCAAGAAATAAATGCACTGGATTCTACTGGATCACCTTCTTCAGCTGTTGATTCCAATGGAGGAGAGGACGGTGTCGGGGTGGATGGAAGGGCTGTGTCCCTCCTTGCTGGAGTGTGCAGGGAGCTCTGCAGGGCTTCCCTGCCCGCAGGGGTTTGGCGGGGTGTGAGGGGTGTCGGTTCAAGCCCACCCTAATCACAGAACCACGAAATGGCTGGAGTTGGGAGGGACCTTTGGAGTCCAACCCCCTCTCCCCAGGCAGGATCACCTGCAACAGGAGACACAGGAACGAGTCCGGGTGGGTTTGGAATGTCTGCAGATAGGGAGACTCAGCACTTTCCTTGGGGCAGCTGTTCCAGTGCTCTGCCACCTTCCAGGGAAAGAGGTTCTTCATGGTGAGATTGAGTGTGTGAATGTAAAGAAGTATCGCTGATGGTTCGGGGGACTCGGGGACCTGTCTGGGGTGGGGAGGGGCGACCGTTCCCTGAGCACCCTCGGGCTGGGTCGGCCCGGCCCTCCCGGCCACCGGGGGAGCTGCGGGGCTGGGCCGGGCCGGCGCCTCCTCCGCCCGGCAGCGCTTCCCGTCCTTTCCCTTCCCTTCCCTTTCCTTCCTTTCCCTCCCTGCCGCTGCTCCACCAGGGGCTCAGCCGGGCCCCCCTCGCCGTCCCCGAGCCCGCACGGCCGGGTGAGCGACCGGGTGAGGCGGGGCCGGGCCGGGCCTCCCTCCGGCCCGAGCCCCGCGGGTGCTCCCGCTGCTCCCGCGGCGCTCCCGGCGTCAGGCGGAGCGGTGGGAGCGGCTGTAACCGCCATAACAACGGCGGGGCCGCCGGCGCCAGGCTCGGCCTCGACTTTGGGGGTTATTCCTCAACTACTCCCGTTCCTCCCATCCCCCTGGGGTCGTGCCCACCCCGTGCTGGGGCCCCTGGGACAGCCCGGGACGCGCAACGCGGCCACTGCTCCTCAAGCTGGGAATAAACATCCCCCGCTCGGCTGCGCTGCCGTGGGTGTTGGGGATGGGAGCGCGGAGAGGGCTTTAACCCCTGAGCGCCTGTTGTTTCTCCGCCCGCAGCCCCAGAGCCGCTGCCAGAACCGCAGGTTCCTCCCGCAGACAGCACCGACGTGTTCGTGCCTTACATGAGAAGTGCCCGACCCCGGCCCCAAACAGGAATGGTCACGGACCGGCACCTCGGCCCTGCCACCGCGCTGCTGTGAGTCTGAAGGTAATCCATCAGATGTGGCTTTATTTTCCCAAATTTGGAACTGAGAGATGCCCTAGGGCCGCTTCTACAAGATACCTGTGCAGCATTAGAACCTTTTTAGCGATATCTTCACTGACTAATTACAAATACGGCTTCCCATCCCTTGTTTCCCGTCCCGTTTCTTTGTTTGCTTTAGAACACTGGACAAGAGCTGCCGTTACTAATTCCTTTTTTGGGGGTCTGTTTTCTCTTTCAAACACCAATGAAATGTCCTTGTGTCACTTGTGCCATCTCTGTATTTCATTATTCATCTGTCTTTGGCTACTAACACACAGTTTACTTTCTGACTTCTCAATATTCTATTGGGTTATTTTATTTTATAACACTACCAATATTTTTTCAACCTGTGGAACTTCCTTAATTATATTTCACATTGTTACTTGGGTTTCTAACTCTCATAGTAGTGTAAAGTAGATATCCCAAATTAATCATTGGAATAGGACGTGTTAACTCGGTTGATGTTGCAGAGTGGTGGTAACTCCACAGGAAAGTTAAATGTCTTCAGAGGACAAGGAAGCTCAGGAGGATGAGCTGCTGGCTCTGGCCAGCATCTATGATGAAGATGAGTTTAAGAGAGCTGAGTCCGCCCAAGGAGGAGAAACAAGAATTTGTCTGGACTTGCCTCAAGACTTCAAAATTTTTGTGAGTGGTGAGTTGAGATGTTTTGTGTTATCCCCAAGGAGGTGTTACCACGCTCGTTTTCTGGTTGTGGAGTGTCCTGCAGGAGCAGTGACTGGACAAAGCCATGGCTCAGCCTATGCTGTGCTTGTGGTAGTGTTGGGCTTTTTATTTGAGTAGTTTAATCCTCATACACGCAACTTCTTTAGTAAACTTTAGAATTACAGATGAGTAATAGTATTTCTTCAGAATAATTAGGTTCACTTACTGTTTTTTTTATTCCCTTGAGGATATGTCTTCCCAGGTTCCTGGTTTGTGCAGGATCTAACATTTCACAGTTCTGGTGTTCTGCTTTAATCACAGAGCTACAACCCCTGTGGCATTTTACTGCACTGAGTTTTGTTATTTAGGGTTGAACAGATAATTTTAACCCCAGAAGTGTATCAAATTAAAAGACATTGGCTGCTGTCATAAACAGCGACAGTTCATTAGTTTTCATTTTCCTGTTGTTTCTCAACCTGCCTCGGTTGTCTCAGGTTCAGGCAGTTCCACAGAAAGCCTCCAGAGCAGTGGGTTCGAGTACTCCGTGTGCTTCCTGCCTCCCCTCGTGCTGAATTTTGAGCTCCCACCTGACTACCCATCGACGTCCCCACCAGTGTTCACCCTCAGTGGGAAATGGCTCTCCCAGGCCCAGGTTTGCAGAAGATTTTTAACATTTTGACAGAGCTGAGCAAGTTAATAATTAACAGTGTTATGGGGAATGTTGATGAAAGTTAAAAAAAAAATAATGGCATTGCTCTTCAGTTGGCTCTTCTTTTGTCGTCTTCTTGTTTTCACTTGGTCACTATTCTGAGGAAGGAGAGTTTGCACTGAGGAGAACTATTTCATATGCATTTTATGGGTAGATTAAAAACTAGTGAATCTATAATCAAAGCATGCACTTTGGACCATGGGAGGAGAGGAACCCACTAAGGAGTTGTCTGAACTTAACCCAAATCAGGAATTGTTTGCTCTTTTCCAGCTCAGCGCTCTTTGCAAACACTTGGACAATGTGTGGGAAGAGAATCGAGGCTGTGTGGTCCTGTTTGCCTGGATGCAGTTTCTGAAGGAAGAAACACTGAGTTACCTGAATATTTCATCCCCATATGAGCTAAAAATGTGCCCTCAAGGGAAAGCACAGAACCGGACGCAGTTGGGGCCTCTCGATGCTGGGAAGGACTGTGGGGGTGCAGCAGGCTCTGCCACAGCTGAGGAGGAAATCATGGATGCCAGAGCTGTGCAGGACGTGGAGTCCTTGTCAAGTCTCATCAGGGAAATCTTGGACTTTGACCAGGCCCAGAGGAGAAAGTGCTTTAACAGTAAGATGTATTTGTGCAATATCTGCTTCTGTGAGAAGCTGGGCAGCGAGTGCATGCACTTCACCGACTGCAGCCACGTGTACTGCAAAGCCTGCCTGAAGGACTACTTTGAGATTCAAATCAGGGACGGGCAGGTCCACTGCCTCAACTGCCCCGAGCCCAAGTGTTCTTCTGTCGCCACTCCTGGCCAGGTAACACACGTGTGCACACAGGGCTGGAGGGTCCTGTTAACTCACCCCAAATTACAGGGGCAGAGTGTGGCTCTGCATGGTGAGCATTGGGAATGTCAGAGTCACTGAGGTTGGAAAAGACCTCTGAGATCACAGAGTCCAACCTGTGACCAATCCCCACCTTGTCAACCAGACCAGAGCACTGAATGTAATGTCCAGTCATTCCTTAAACACCTTGCATGGTGGGGACTCCATCACCTCCCTGGGCAGCCCCTTCAATGACTGAAACCCTTTCCAAGACAAAACTCCTCCTGATGTCCAACCTGAATCTCCCCTGGCATAGCTTGAAGCCTTTTTCTGTTGTCCTGTCCCTTGTTCCCAGGGAGCAGAGCCCGACCCCCACTTGGCTCCCCCCTCCTGTCAGGGAGTTGTAGAGAGCAAGAAGGTTCCCCCTGAGCCTCCTCTTCTCCAGGTTGAGCCCCTCCAGCTCCCTCAGCTGCTCCTTGTGCTCCATTCCCTTCCCCAGCTCTGTTGCCCTTCCCTGGACACGCTCCAGCCCCTCGATGTCTTTCTTGTTGTGAGGGGCCCAGAACTGACCCGAGAACTGGAGGTGCTTCAGTAGTGCCCAGCACAGAGGGAGGATTCCTGGGGACATTTTCCAGGGAATATATGTGGGGACATCATCATCATGCTCTGAGGCACACAGAGTCATTGGAGTTAAAACTGTATCCCTTGGCACCTATTTTTCCCAGTTTATTAGTACTGGCATTGATCAGCAGCCTCCCATTCCATTTAACACTGCATGCTTTTCCTAATTATTATTAGAATAGCATTTCAATTTCATGACCTGTTAGAGAATTAAGTGGATTCATCCCAACTGTAGGGATTTTTTCATTGACTTACTGTGTTTTGCTGAGGGTAGGAGGCTCAGAATTTCAGATGCAGGTAATCATAGAATCCCAGGACAGTTTGGATTGGAAGGGACCTTAAAGCTCATCTCATTCCACTCCCCTGCCATGGGCAGGGACACCTTCCACTATCCCAGGTTGCTCCAAGCCCCGTCCAACCTGGCCTTGGACACTTCCAGGGATGGGGCAGCCACAGCTTCTCTGGGCAACCTGTGCCAGGGGCTCACCACCACCACAGGGAAGAATTTTTTCCTAACATCTCCTGTGGCCTTTAGGTGAAGGAGCTGGTTGGAGAGGAGCTGTTTGCCCGCTATGACCGACTGCTCCTGCAGTCCAGCCTGGACCTGATGGCCGATGTGGTTTATTGCCCCCGCCCGGGCTGCCAGACCCCCGTGATGCAGGAGCCCGGCTGCACCATGGGCATCTGCTCCTGCTGCAACTACGCCTTCTGCACCCTCTGCAAGATGACCTACCACGGGGTGTCTCCGTGCAAAGTCACTGCAGGTGAGGCCCCTCCACCCTCCCCCAAGGTGCAGTTAAATCTTGTATGAAATAGTCAGAAATTGAGAAAGGAAACTCCTCCCCGTGAGCTTTTTCAGAGACCAGACACATTCATTTTGTCTGTTGCTGGCAATTAAATATTATTCCTTTGATGACACTCCAGAGCTTAGGAGGTCCCCAAACTGCTGATTGTCAAATGCTGAGAGGCCATAGGAAGGGAAGAATAATTTTATATATATATTTTTTTTACCCTTTCATGGTAATCCACTACTTTGTGTAGTCAGTTAATACTGAAATCAGGTGGAGGCTTCTCTCTTTGGCTTCAAAATCCTGTGACCAAGTTTCACTAAATGTGTATTCAGAGAAAATTCCATTTTCAAAAGTTTACATTGTAGACTTGTCCTAATTTCATTGACATGTCTCTTCTATAATGAAACAGTGTAAAACTTGAATTTTGGGGCAGAGATGTTTATATTTTTCTTTCTTTTTAATGAACGCTGTTAGTTTCCTTTGAAAATCTTTATGCTGCAGTTAGCTGGACCTCTTGATATGATTTATCACAAAAGCTGTTTGGTTTGCTTTGGGTTTGTTCCCCAGAGAAATTAATGGATTTACGAAACAGCTATTTGGAAGCAGACGAGGCAACTAAAAGATTTTTGGAACAGCGCTATGGCAAGCGAGTGATTCAGAAAGCCCTCGAGGAGATGGAAAGTAAGGAATGGCTGGAAAAGAACTCCAAGTCTTGTCCTTGCTGTGGAACTCATATAGAGGTGAGCGTGGAGGGAAAGGCTGGAAAATCATGGGAACAGAAATAAGCAGAAATTAGGGCAGTTCAGTGTTTAGGCTGGGACAGAGGTGTGTTTGTAGCCTCCAGCTTCACCAGGCAAGGGGAATTTCTAGGAAATATTAAGAGAACTTTCCATTTCTGTCTGTGTTACGTGGAAAAGGAGGTGAGGTGATGTTTGTGGAGCTCAGGGATTTAAGATCATCCAGCAATTGGTGGTGTTCAGGCTCCAGTACTAAACAGATCCAGGTTGACTATGGATTTGTATGAATCCTTCCATTTCCTGCGTGTTTCAGGTTACTGTTGCTTCACACTATAGCCAGGAAATAAAACCAGCTTCAGAAAAATATTAATTTCCAATATTTTTAGTAGTATAGCCAATATACAGTGCTGGGATTCCAGCTCCCAGTTCTTTTGAACAGTGAAAAAAAAAAAATCAGTATATGATGGAGTTGGGGTTGAATGTGCTAATTGGCTGGTGTAGTTTTGAGGGCTGTTATCATAGAGAGACTGAAGCCTGACACAGTAAGATGCTGATGTTGCTGTTTCTTGGTTTTTGCCCCCAGAAGCTCGATGGCTGTAACAAAATGACGTGCACAGGGTGCATGCAGTACTTCTGCTGGATCTGCATGGGCTCTCTGTCCAGGGCCAACCCCTACCGGCACTTCAATGACCCTTCTTCCCCCTGCTTTAACAGGTTTGTGCTTACAGGTGTTTCCTCTAGTGCTGGAACACTTACTCTCTACTTTTTCTTACAGTCTCTCCCAGATTTTTACCTTGGAATTTGTTGCTTTAGTTTAAGATACAGTTTTTTCTCCCAAATATTTACCCTTACAAGGACCCAACGCTAACAGTAAAAATCCGGAATGATTCAGGATGTGCTTTTGCTTTTTAAGAATTTTTGTTTCAAAATTCTGGAGGAGTCTTCAGGGCATATTCCTGATTTATTTTTGGTCAGGGTCATGACCCCATCCTTTCTGTGCTGCCTCTGCCTCTGGCACAAAGCCTGCAGGGAAGTGTTTCCATGGAGATGCTCAGGTGCAGCACAAGGTTTTGGGTCAGAAAGCTGCTTTTAAACAGCTTGCCTCACATCATCACTGTGGGGAAGGATCAAGGGACAGAGGGTGCTGCTGCTGTCAGGACAGGGGAAAGGCAGCTCAGAGAGATGTGACAGTGGCAGCCTCTCGGCTTTGTGTATTCCACAGGGACATGTGCCCCTCACAGGGATGGTAGTGCCTGGATCTAAAGTCAAAATCCCAATAACCTTCTCAATTCACCATCCATTCTGCCATGTGGCTGACAGGATTTTTCTTGTACTTAGCCCTTTTTCAGCATTCTCTCTTCTCCCAACAGTATTTTTTCACTTCTTACTCTGTTTTCCTTTTTCTTTTTCTTCTGTTGTCCTTTTTTATTTTAGTTTAGCTTAACCTCCCCCCATCTTGACTAAGCTCATGTGCTTTATAAAGAATAATTTAGAATCAGGGACTCATAGAACCATTTAGGTTGGAAAAGACCTAAAACCATCCAGTCCAGCCATTACCCTAGCACTGCCCAAGTGCCTTTTTGTCCCCCCTGTGCCCCAACTGATGCTCATATGTTTTATTTGCCCAATTCCATGTGTCCAGTGAGACTGTGAGTTGTCTGGAGCAGGCAGGTTTGGCTGCTGATTATATCCTGCCTAAAGACCACCCAGGAACAGCAGCCTGCTGGGTAACTTTAATATGGTTTGGATGATTAATATTTTCAGGGATTTCTTGGGACATGATGTGTGTAAGGTACCATCAAACCCTCTGGTGTAACGAGCTGTAGAAATGCAGAGTCCCTTACTTTAATTGACACTGACAGCACGAGTGGTTTGTGATACTGAAAAAACCAGTGAAGCTTACTGTTTTTGTACTTTTTGTTGCAATTAGATCGTTTTTAACATATTTAGCATTATTATCATTAATTGTCTGTCTTGCAGATTGTTTCAAGCCATGCACATTGATGATGGGGAGTTCTGGGAAGTTGAAGATGATGACCAGTAGCTTTCTCCAGCAACAAAAGGTGAACAAACCAGAGACAGATGCTTTTTTTGTGTCCTTTGTTTGCTTTTCACTTCCATTGTGTGATAGAAGAGTGGCAACTACCCTGCACTGCAGGATACTCACACCTCAGAGCCTGTTGCCAAAGCCAAAGGAGACCGTTTTACCCATCCTGGGGTCAGGATCATCATGGAATACCCTAATCCCATCGATTATTAAAGACATACCACATTAAATACAACCAGTCAGAAGTTGGAAAATTACTGGAAAAATGTATACCAAGAGACGCTTCCTTTTTAAAAGCAAACAGAAGCCTCAAATCATGGAAAGATTTGGGGGTTTCTTTAGGGAGACTGATCTTTGGAGACTCTTGGATCACGAATATTGTGGGGTTTTGGGCGGTTTGTTAGAGCTGTGGAGCTGTTTCTGGAGCTGTTCAGTGGTGCTGCTTGGACTGGGGAAGTTTTCTGACACAGTACAGAAAATTTCTTCTAAATTTAGCAACAAAGTTTGTTGCTTTTATGAATTTCCTGACGTGTTTCTCTGAAAAGCAGCTCATGGCTCTGTCACTGGTACTTTCTAATGACATTAAAGCTGATTATCCTGAACCCCCTTCTCGCTGGCTGTTGTGCCTGGGCCTTTGCATCCCTGAGTGCTTGGGCAGAAAATGACCAACAGCCTTTTCCAGAAATTTCTGTCAGGTTGGTGACTCATCCTGGTGTTCCTGTTGGATTCACTCCCATTGCCTCTCCTTGCTTTTCCAGTGATGAGTGTTAAGGCAGT
The DNA here is from genome assembly GCF_003031625.1 of Empidonax traillii. NCBI lineage: Eukaryota > Metazoa > Chordata > Aves > Passeriformes > Tyrannidae > Empidonax > Empidonax traillii. The sequence goes on from NW_020955215.1 coordinate 2,472,439, forward strand.
GAGCTGAGGATGTGAGAGGGTGAAAAGTACCAGGCAAAGATGATTCTTCAAGATACTGACAACTACCTTGTATTCTCAGATGAAGAAGTAATTTATTTTTTACTAACTCTTCACATACAAAATTTGATTAGTTGATACTTTTGCTTCTGGACTAGATCCCTTATTTCCACTAGTTTTGCACTTCAAATTACTCAGAAACTAAATTGTTTGCTCTAAAATTTCAGCAAATACTTTTATAAGCATGAAGGTAACCAGAGGGAACCACTAACTTTTTACAGGTTTTTCCACTTGCAGAACAGTCTAAAAGTTTATTTGGAAATCAAAGTGTGCTGTGTTCAGAAGTAACAGGGCATGGAGGGATAGGTCAGGAGATGGAAGACTCTTCAGAAACTCAAAGTGATCACCTCTCACTCAGTTTTGACTGATAGTTAATAAATTTATACTGGGATATGTGGCCAAAATGAGTGCTGCTTCAGTTCCTGTCCCAGAGGATGAGAGTCTATACTGTCAGAAGAGGCAGAGATTAAAAAGGTGAGATGGTAAGAGTGAATCTCACCATGGTTTAGGCTGTAGGTCAGTGTGTAGGAAAAGTTTACTTTGTGTATGGTTTGAATTGCATTTCCTGCACCTTTCACATGCACTAAATTCACTTTAAGATGGCAAACACAGTTGTCTCCATGTTTGTCTTCGTTCTGGCATGGATTTGGCAGCACAGGTGGCCACTGGCCATGGGGCTGTGGAATGAGACAACCCAGAGTTGGGCTCAGAGCTCCCAAATGAAGCTGGCACAGGATGTGCTCTGCTCATGGAATTTTGGGCAGAGGTGGGCTGAGGGCAGGGCTGGGATGCCAAAGGGTACATTGGGATGAAGATCCGTGGCTGGGGATGTACCAGAGCACAAGTAGTGAAGTACTGGATGATGTAGCAATGAACCACCTCAGCTTTCAAGGCCTTTGTGGGGAGGGAGAAGGTGCAGTGATGTAGCCACCACCCTGTCTATAAATTCGGGGACCCCTGGGCTGGAGTTTCCGGATCCTGCAGCGAGGCAGAGGAGGACAGACTCCCTGGGGAGGGGACAAGCAGATGACTGCACATGTAGGACAATCAGCTGGTGCTGCAAAGGCAGGACAGCTAAAAGCAACCTGTAGAGAAAGCAGAGCAGCAGCTCTGTCAACAGGGTGCAGATTTTCTCCCTCTGTCTTTTCCCCTCTTGAAAACCTCACTGTCACCGTTTCTGTGCATGCAATTAAATTATTTACAAACACTTTGTGGTACCAGGTAGAGCTGTGGCCTCCTCTTTCTCCTCTAAAGGCCCCCACTTTTTCATGTGGCATGCCTGCTGCCTGGCAGGACAGAACCATAGCAGGTGTCTGATGGAAACCTGCCAGCAAATGCTGGGCAAGGCAGTAGGGAGCAGCAGGAGCTGTTCCTACCAAACTGCTTCCAGCTCAGCTTTGGTTTCACAAACACACATACAGTCAATTCTGCCATTTAGAAAAAATTAAAGATGTTTAGTGTGGAAAGTTGCATTACAGATCAACAGCTTACAAAATTTCTGCATAAAGAAAATAAATGCTGCCCAGTTTTCTTGCCCCTCCTGTGGTAGCACTGGACAGGAATCCCAGGAATCACATTTCAGAATTAGTGGGGTCTTGCCAGTACGGGCTGTTGTCCACCCATGTGGGACTTCTGTTATTAAAGAGAGGCTGAAGCCAGTGGGAACAGAGCATTTCCTTGGAGGCTGGTTTGGCATTTCCTCAGAGCAATGGAAAGTTCTGGAGTGGAGAGAGAGAACATTGCTTCAGGCTCTGCACTGTTACAGTGAACAGTGCTGAGCACAGAGAGGTCACTGCTGCTTCATCTGAACAAATCTACCCTCCTGAGTACTTTGTAAAGCACCAGAGCATAGAAAATTATACCCTGGGACTGAACATGAAGGACTTCTTGTGTGACACCAGTAACATTCTCAGATGCCTAAAGTGCATGATTAACCCCGTGTGGGTGACTCCTGCTGTAGCCTCTTGTGCTGAGGTGATCGCAAGTCCAACATCTAGCTTAAAGCAGGGCTCAGCCAGGGCTCTATCCAGTCAGATTTTGGAAACCTCCTAAGGACAGAGCCTGCACAGCTTCTGGGGAATCTGCCCAATTGCTTGGCTGTCCCCATGGGGAGGTTTTCTCTTTCTATCCAGTCTGAGCATTGTGTCTCCGGTCAGGTCCCACTCTCTCTTCTCATCTTCCTCCTGGCTTCTTCTCGCTGACCCCTTCCTGGCTGTGGGGCTGCTCTGAGGCCATGTGAAGCTTTCCCTTCTCCAGCTGGACAAGTTCACTTCCCATTTTCCATTATTCTAATGCAGGAGTGTTTCATGGAGAAGGAATGACCCAGGAGGTACTCGTCCTAATTGCAAGGAATACACCCCAAAGTGATTACCCACTCGGTTTGTGTTGTACTTTCACTTATCCTCACATTTCAGTTTTGCAGCCTTCAGTCCAAGATTACGGTCAGTTCACAGATCAAACAACTCATCCTTCACTGACTTTACCTTCAGAGAATGAGATAGTGACAGAATTTTGTGGAACACAGTGCACTGGATCCATCCATTTGGTTAATTAAGGCAGGTGTTTGGCATCTGTCCCTTTAATGGAGAGAAGCAACCATATGATCATTCTGCTAATTTAAGAACAAATATGAGACCAGTTTTTGTAGAAATTCCCAGCTGGTTTCATCAGCTGGTTCAGCACTACCCCGAGCAGATCAGTCGCTGTACGGCTTCTTAGACTGGCTCCTCTCTGCTCCTGTCTCCTTCATGCTGTACAAGGGCTCCACGAGCTTGTTGTGAACCAGCATTAAACCTGATGGAGAAAGTAAAAAGATGATTTAAGTAGACATAATAAAGCAAAATTCTCATTCACTGGATGCTGATGAAATCAGACATTACTGGTCCTTGTTCCTTTGCCCTTACACCCAAGCACTTAAGCATTTACCTTCACATGGATTATTGTAGTATATTTAAGGAATATACTCCCTTGGGATTTGATTAAAGGGAAACATCTAATGCAAAGCATGGCTCCTGCCACTTAAAAACTAACAAACCAGCTGCCTGGCCTGGTCAAACACTCACCTTTAAAGTATTTCACCGTCTTGACTTTGAGCTCCAGCGTGGCATCCTCGTCACACACGAACACGGTGTTGGGGTGCTGCTGGAAGGCAGACACTGTCCACATGTGGTTGACACCTTCCTCTATGGCTTTGTACAAAGCGAAGGCTTTGTGGGCTCCTGTGATCAGAATCATCACCTGCACCCCAAGACACAGAGAAGGGCAGTCAGGGTTGTTGCTCCAAAACAGGTTAACTTTTATCAGCTCCAGAGATACTGTGGGAAGCCACTGCTTTTGTCCTAACCTCTCTGGCATCCATGACAGTGCCTACTCCGACTGTCAAGGCCATTGTGGGGACTTTGGAGAGGTCACCATCAAAGAACCTGGCATTAGCCAATATGGTGTCCATGGCCAAGGTCTTCACTCGTGTCCTGGACACCAAACTTGATCCCGGCTCGTTGAAGGCAATGTGACCATCCGGGCCGATCCCTGGGACAGAGACAGCGGGAGAAGAGAGTCAGCTGTAGGAGCAGGGCCAACAGCTCTACCATGGGAAGGACAGTCGGTGCTTCCAGAAACACAGATCTGAGAAAAACACCTGCAGTTCTTCTGGTCAAGCTCAAATTTGTGTCTGGTAGGAATGACAGCAAAAGGCCCCTTGGCTCAGAGGACTCTAACCACTCTCAGGACTTTGCTGTCAGCACTGGCAACTGTAATACATTTTGTATTTGTACAATTCTAGCTTTTCCCATTTCTCCTGCTAATCATTTCCTGAACGATTGACTGACTGGATTGAAAGACAGAAAACTGTGGTAGCAGTACACTGGGAGACAAGGCTGCCAGCGAACATCAGTGCCCAGGGTAGTGGACTGAAAAACACTGGAAGTGAACAATCCTGGCAATTCTCACCTCCAACAAAGAGTTCAATTCCTCCAGCTGCTTTGATTTTCTCCTCAAATGCATCACACTCTGCCTGGAGATCAGGTGCATTTCCATCCAAAATGTGGACATTCTCTGGTGAGATGTCAATGTGCTTAAAGAAGTTATTCCACATGAAGGAATGGTAACTTTCTGGGTGATCCCTCGGGAGACCTAATAACAGAGCACGTGCAGCACTAAGACCAACTGGAAAAATATAACGTAAAGCACTTCTATACCCTTGGAGTGGCTTTGGTAATGGAACACTGCTCTACCTGTCCTTTGTCACTCACTCAGCTTTCACAAGTTGTTTTTATTTTCCTAAATAGCAGAATTAAAGTCAATCACAACAGCTCCTATAAGACGTGTGCCCTTAGTAAAATGCAGCAGACTCTCAGAAAAGCAGGTGTGTAGTGTGCCTCATCTGTCAGTACCTTTTCAGCCTTCCTCCCAGTTCATATTAGCAACTGTGATTTTAAAAAAGTGCAAAAGCTAGAGAAATAATAATTATATCATTATTGCACATTTTTTCCCTTTGAATGCTAAAAACCCACACTGGACTGCTTATTCCCTAATGCTGCTTAGTTAGGATTGTTCACAGAAAAAAATCTTGACCAGGGTAAAATTAGCATTAGCAAATATTTAGCCTGCATGTTTTTCACCTTTGGATCTCTCTTTCTTCCGAAGAGGCTCTTTCACCACGGCTTCAGAAAAGAAACAGTCCCCTGCTATCTTAGCAGGAGTTACTGAAGGGCACTCAGGCAACACACTGAGTAAGGGACCTGAGCTACAGTGACCTTTATAGTCCCAGAGCAAAGGTGGTAGTTAACACTGCACACTATCTGAGCTTGCAATGATAAGCTGGTTCCTTACGTGGCCAGCACCTGAGTGGAGGTAAAATGCAGCAGTGTCTGTAAAAGTGTGTGTAATACAGCCAACACCCGATACCCTTCAGTGTCTGGCTTTTTTTTCCATAGGTTTTCAAACTTATGGAAAAAACTTCGGATTTCTTCCATAGGTTATTTAATTGTCCCTGTCATTCCCTTGGCTAATTCCCTGGAGGTGTTTAAGAAAAGACTGGACGTGGCACTCCAGTGCTACAGTCTGGTTGAGATGGTGTTTGGTCATAGGTTGGACTCGATGATCTCAGGGGTCTTTTCCATCCTAATTGATTCAGTGAATCCCGCCTTTCTATGAAATGTCGTTCCATCTTACCTGGAGCCCTTTGCAGGTGGAATTTCTTGCCCCACCACGCACTGATGGGCTGTCTCGCTGCGGCACCAGCGCAAGGGCCGAGACAAACAGCCCCGGCAGCGCAGGGCAGGGCAGGGCAGGAGAGCCAGGAGCGCTGGCTGCGGGCACTCACCCACGTACTCGTCCATGTTGAAGGTCTTCACGTACTTGAAGGAGAGGTCCCCGTTCCGGTAATACTCCACCAGCTTCTTGTAGCATCCCAGCGGGGTGCTGCCTGCGGGGAGCCGCCGCCTCAGCCGGGGCAGGGGCCGGGCTGGACCCCGGCCCCGCTCCCACCCCCCGGCACCCACCTGTGGGCAGCCCCAGCGTGAAGAACCGCCCGGGGCCCGGCCCGAACTGGACGATGCGGTTGCGGATGTACTTGGCCGCCCACTCGCTGGCCTGGGAGTACGTCTCCAGGATGATGAGCTTCATGGTGGGGCCGCCCGGGATCGCTTCCCCCGCCCGGGATCAGCCGCCCGGGGTCGCCTCCGCCCGGGAATCGCCGCCTTGGCCCGGGAATCGCTTCCGCCCGGGATCCCCCGCCCGCCGCCCGGGATCGCCGCCTCCTCCCCGGATCGCTTCCGCGGGCCGCCCCCCGCACCGCCCCGTCGGTGGGCGGTGAGAGCCCGGCCCGGCCCCCACGGCCCCGCCAGGCCCGGCCCCGAGGAACCGGGAGGTGGCAGGGCCGCGGTTTGGTGGCAGAATTCAGGGAAGCGGTGAAATCCACCCGGGAATGATGCGCCGCGGCTGCCGCCCGGCTGTCCGAATGAGGCAGTCACCAGCGCCGCGAGAGCGCCTGTTGTCCAGACAAAGCTTTGGGAACCGAATACATTATTAAAACATTATTAAAAATATTTCAGCAAATATTTCAGTGTGATTCTGCTGCGGTGCCACCGTCACAGCAGGGATCCACCTGACTCCGTCCTCCAGCCTTTCGTCCCTAAATCAAAGCCCCCAGCCTCGTCACATCGTAACAAGCCGCTCTCACGCTTGAACGATTCCACAGGGACCCGCTTCAGGGCGTGTTGGGGTCGTTCTGCGGGATGGAGAGACCATGATCCGCAGGTGCCCGCACTTCTCCTGGCACAGTGGTATTCCCAAAACACCCTCCTGCTGTTGCTCTGGCTGCCTTCGAGCTCTGATGGGAACGTGCCCGACCTCTCCTTCCCCAGGTTTGGATCGTTGTTGGGATGCAAAGCCCTTACTTCAAAGTTAGAAGAAAGAATAAGAGACAAATTGCTTTGCTGGGATCCAGCCCGAGCAGTTCCTTCTCATTTTAATAATTTAAATGACCTGGCTAGAACCAGTGCTCCTGATATTGTCTCATCGTGGAAAGACCTCGGTTAGCATTTGGATAGGGAACGATGGGTGTGGCAGGCTGTAGCCAGATGGCTGTGGTCAGACACGGGAAGGGTTTTAAGCCACAGAGACTAAATCAGTTCCAAGCCCCATGTGCTTCCATGAGCAGTGGTCAGCCAGCAGGCAGGCAGGTCTCTTGGTGGCTGGTGCTGGGTGAGGAGCTCACAGCAGCAGCATTCCCGGCTGTCCTGCAGTGCAGGGCAGCCTGCGCTTTGGTTTTGTGTGATACAGCTCTTCCACTTGTCCCATTGAGATCATATCAGTGTGACAGACCCATTGGTCCTGTGGGCACTGGTGGGAATCACATCATCCCTGGGTTCACAGGCACAGGATCAAGGTGCTGGGCTAAGCAGGTCTGTGCCTCTGCTGGGATGGACCTGGCTGAGATCTGAACCATTCCCATCCTGGGGCTGCTTCACTCCATTCTCCAGGTGCTGCTGGACCGAAGGTGAGTGCACTCCTGACCTGCACACACGTGGGAGTTTCCACATCATCGCTGTTGCAGCACAACAGCAGCTTCTGGTGTACAAAGCCAAAACTGCTGCAGGGCTCAGCAGAGGGAGATGCTCTCTCTATCAGAACCTAGAGTCTGCAAATAACCCACATCGGATCCCTCCGCGTTACCATGGAAACGCGGCGAGGGCTCGGAGACTTAGGAAAAGCAAATACTGAAGGCCCAGCCCGCGTAGGAATTGATTGCAGGAGACACCGTAGACTTCCCACTGCGGTAGCTGTAGGGCAAGAACCGTGTCCCCCCTGGGGTGACTTGCAGGTTGTGTGGTTTGTCTGCCATCGGAGCAGCCTGTGGGCAGTGCCACCCTACCCTTTGCCTCCCACCTCACCCGCCCTGCGCCCCCTCGGAGGTGTGGAGAGCTGCTGCCTTTGAGGACTGGCCTTAAACAATCCCGGTGTGGGGATGGGCTCGGTTTAGATCCAAGAGCTGTGGGGCTCTGCCTGCAGAGGGTCTGGTTCTTGCTTTCATCTCCCGAGCGAGCGGCTTGGGCAGATACAGAGCACAAAGACACGGGAGGCAGCCGGCAGCTCCCAGTAAAAGCAAAACGTGCTTTGGTGAGAGAAAAAGCTGCAACGGTGCAGAAGAGCCAGGCACGTGCCCCTGTGCCACCCCACATCCCACGGATCCACTCCCTGCTGTCTGCGTTATCTGAGTTGCTCTGGGGCTGGGTCATGCTTGTGACTCGCATGCAGAGTATTTTTAGGTATAATAATTTCGGCCCATTATTGTTCCTGCGTTTCCAGCTTGCTGTTCTGATGCTGAAGAACTTCCTGGTGTCTGAACAGGCTGATTTTCCTTCCTTGCGAAAGCAGCAGATGGAAGGAAACAAACACTTCTCTGCAGGAGAAGTTGAACAGGAAAGTTCTAACAAGCACAGCATTTTCTTTCGCCCCATCTTGAAGGGATCAGAGTCAACAATGCTCAGATAATGCTTAAAGATAATCCCATTCCAGGACTTTTGCTACTGGGAACTCCTTGGAAGCACTGGGATTTTTTGCCCGGAAAAAGAAATGATTAAAAAATATCTCCATGAAGGACTCACTCTTCAAATCCTGTAATTAAAGAGTCTTTTTAATATCCACAGTCAGTCATCTCTTCCTGCTTCAGCATGTTCCACTTACCTTCTCAACCCAATTTATAAGAAAAGGAGAAACAACATCCCAAATTGGATAGATCTGGAGGGGACAGATCTCTTTTCTGCAAGCCCTGCTCACAGCAATACCTCAAATCCCAGGTAGGAGGTTTTTGTAGGGCAATGCATGAGCAGGGAGCCAATTTGTAGGGCAATGCATGAGCAGGCAACTCCAGAGAGCACACATACATGCCAGTGCCTTCCCATTTTGCTGACAAGGCTCCCATGGGAAAGCTGACAGGGCTTTGCTCCTCACCAGGTTAAAAACTGCCAGCCTAAGCAGCAAGGGAGTTAATCTGGACAGCAAGATTAAATTAACCAGTGGTTAATTGTGATTTCTCCAGTAGGCTGAAGAAATAATGGAGCGACAAAGGACACTGGTGAAATCAGTGAGTTGGGGCCCCCAAAACCAGGCTGGACGGAGCTGGCTGTGCCAGGTGGAGGCAATTTGGAACTCAGCCCTGCCTTGCCCTGTGCACCATCCGTCATGTTGGCACAACTCAGCTGGATCACTCCGTAACTGCCCCTCGGTTCTGCTGCTGGATTTCAGGAGAAAAGTCCCGTTGGGAAAGTCTTCCACCTCAGTGCTGCTGTTGTTTTCATTCCTCCTCCTTACAATACTCGGGGCTTATTGGGGCATAATTTTCCGCAACAGTAAACCAGGCTCTGCTTACGCCTGACTCTGCCTGGGCTGCAGGACGTGTGGCTGTGCTCACTGGGGCTCTCCTCGTTCCAGCAGACCCGATGTGACCGAGTGGCTTTTGTTGTTACAACAAGCACTCACCGAAAATTGCAGCTCTCTGAGTATCTAAAGCTGTGTATGGACCCCACAGCTGTGTCTGCCGTGCCAGGAACCTGCCACTGCCCAGGCTGGTCGAGCTGTGGGGCAGCTTCCTTGGGCAGGGGCTGTAATAGAATCCCAAAATGTTTTGAGCTAGAAGGGACCTTAAAGATAATCCCATTCCAACTGCCGTGCCCTGGGGAGGAGCACCTTCCACTAGACCAGGTTGTTCCAAGCCCCATCCAACCTTGCCTTGAACACTTCCAAGGATGGAGCAGCCACAGCTTCTCTGGGCAACCTGTGCCAGGGCCTCACCACCCTCACAGGGAAGAATTTATTCCGTATATCTCATCTAAACCCACCTCCTGTTCCCTGTCCTGCTTTTATCTTTTCACTGTTCCATAAGTCTTCTGTGATGTTCTGGGGAGGAACATCTATTATACAGCATTTATTAATCCTTAATAAATCTCTGCAGCCTAATTATACAACTCTAATTCAGGATATTATTCCACAATGGGAAAACAAGACATGGCATTTATGTATATTCAATGCCTGTGATTCCATTTCTTGCACATGAAGGGCTTCTGCCTTCAGGGACACAGGAATACTTTATAGTGATGACAAAAAGTTTGTGTCATGTGAATATTTTGTCTTCACTTTTTTCTTAATTGGGTAATTTAGCACTAAAAGATTAAAAGAAAGATCTAGTTTTAAAGTCCTGCTTATGTCTTACTAATCTAGCTTTAACACACCCTGCCTTTGACTTTTATTATTTCGCCTTTAATGTTCAATATTTATTACAAAGTGGAGATTAAAAGTTTTCCTTTATTGCTCAGTCCTACACAATAATTAAAGGAACACATGTACAGTGCTAGGATTTCAGAGGACTCACTCCATTACAATTCTGTCATATTTTCAATTGCTTTCAAATGCTTTCACAGCACATCCCGTGCGGAAGTCACTAAAAGAAATGACTTTGAGCTCCAAGTGTCTCTTGGGAGAAAAGACATTTTGCACTGGAGGAAAAGTCAAAAAAACACAGAGGCATGAAGCGATTTGCTTAAAACCAGGAGGGAAATGAAAGCAGAACCAGTCATGTGCTGTAACCACAGCATCATCTTTCTACAGAGCTTCCCCACCTAAGAAAATAAAATAAAACAGCTGAAAGAAATTGCCATTACCCCTGCGGAATCAGTCATGCTGAGACTGGATGGACTAATTAGGCAGTGATTTGCCTCCACTGGCCCCAAAACGGCTTTGACACAAACGTTTTCACCAGTTCTCCAGGATACATTCCAGCATCTTCTCTGGGGATGTATACAGGTTGCATCTTATTTTAATCTATGTGTTGTCCAAGTCAATCACTGTGCAGCTAATTACCACTGTGGCTACAGCCTTACTTAGGGATGTAATCCCACCTCAGCGGCAAGTAAATCCATGCATGTCATCAGGACAGTTCCTTACTGCAGCAAAATTTCTCAGTGCAAATTGTGAATCTGGTGGAAAGGTGAAACCAGAGTCTATCAGTGCCTGCAGCTCCTGTTCCAGCTCCTTCAAAGGCACCTGTGTTGCAGGAAACTTGCCTTCTCCAGCAATTTCTCAGGAGTCACTCTTTGAGGTTATTCCTGGCTAAAATCCCTCACGGTTCCTGCCTCTCCTTCAGCATGAGAACTGGGATGTTCATTCATCTCACTAAGACATCGATGAACTACCTACGCCTCAAAGGCAAAATATAGGGAAAAAAGAATCCAACCTGATTATGGCACTGAATAATGAGCATCGAGGCATGTATTTATGACTGAGTTGCAGTTCAAACCCATGTCCTTGGGCTTAAACGCTTGCAACTCTGAATTTGCAGCTTGGAATCCCAGAGGGGCTGATTCAGCCTTCCTCATCCTAAAGCTGATATATTTAAATCTCATCAACCTTAGGGATTGATGTGGGTAATTTTGTGCAAGCCTGACTACAGCTGAACTGTGCATGTAGAAAATAAAGGTTACACAAGTTGGAAAGTCTCCTAGCCAATGTAACAACGCAAAAACTCCCTGAATAAACCAACTTGTCTCGCTGCGTGGTTTCCTGCACGTGCTCCTTTTGGAAAGAAATTTCTAAGCTGCAACACCATCTGCTTCATGTGGATATGGAAGAGCTGACGGCGCTTTCGGAGGAGTTGGCCAACATCTTGTGTTTGGCTCAGCTGTGGTGCAGCAGTCGCTGCCTCTTCCCTGCCTGCACGGGCACACGTCGGCACCGCGAAGTGGCGGTGGGACAGGGATAGGTGGGGGGGGATGTAGGACCAGGGCTTGGTCAGGATGGCTCCTATGGTGCTGGTTTCTGAGCGCTGGTCCTGGTGTGTTGCTATCGAGGTGGCGGTGTTTGTCACCACGGGTTGACATCGATTTTCTGACTCCATGTCTAGTTCTGGGCCCCTCACAGAAAAAAGGCATTAAGAAGCTGGAGTGTGTCCAGGGAAGGGCAACAGAGCTGGGGAAGGGGCTGGAGAGTCAGTCATGTGAGGAGCATCTGAGGGAGCTGGGGGGCTCAGCCTGGAGAAAAGGAGGCTCAAGGAGGGACCTTCTTGCTCCCTGCAACTCCCTGACGGGAGGGGGGAGCCAAGTGGGGGTCGGGCTCTGCTCCCAGAGAACAAGGGACAGGACAAGAGGAAATGGCCACAAGTTGTGCCGGAGGAGGTTCGGGTTGGACATCAGGAGGAGTTTCGTCTTGGAAAGGGTTGTCAGGCATTGAAGGGGCTGCCCAGGGAGGTGGTGGAGTCCCCATCCCTGGAGGTGTCCAAGGAACGACCGGACGTGGCACTCAGCGCTCTGGTCTGGTTGACAAGGTGGGGATGGGTCACAGGTTGGACTCTGTGATCTCAGAGGTCTTTCCCAGCCTCAAAGATTCCGTGATCCTGTAACTCCGTTCTCCCGCGGCCCCGGGCGGCTCCGGCGGGCGGGGCGGGAGGCGGCGCGGCCGAGCGTGACGGGGAGGGCGGGAGCGAGCGGAGCCCGCAGCGAGCACCGACCGGGCCGCCGCCGCCTCCGCCTGCGCAGCGCCCGCACCGAGCCCGGAGCGCCATGGCGGCCGCGGCCGCCGAGCCCAGCACCGGCCGCTACCAGCAGGTGAGGGGCGGCGGGGCCGGGCCGGGCCGGGGCCGGGCGGCTCCCGGGGCGGCGGGGCCGGGAGCGGGGCTGGGCCCGCGGCCTGGGCTGGCGGCGGCGCCCGGGGCGGAGGCCGCGGGTCCCCGTGGGGCCGGGCCGGGCTCGGCCGCGGAGCCGCTTCCCGCAGGCTCGGGGCCGGGTGTGCCCGGGGCCAGGTGTGCCCGGGGCCGGCTGTCCCTGTCCCGGGGCGGTGTGTGCGCCGGGCCGGGTGTTTGCCCTGTCCCGGGGCGGGTCCCGACCTTGGCGCAGGGCGCTGTCCTCGCCTGTCGTTCCCCCCCGCGGGTCAGCGAATCCCCCGGGGAACGGGCTCGTTCCGCATCGGCCTGAGGTCACCGTTAGTTTTATTCGACCTTTCATGTGTAGGCTCCTCTGAAACCCCCCCAGGCCGGGGGCTGGCCTTGCAGAGCTCCCTCGGGAATTCGGGGTAGTCCTTCCCTCCCCTGCCTCCCGTTTGTCAGCACTGCCCGCCCCTCGGGAAGGGTCGGGGCTCAGCTGGGCCCCTCGGTGTGACCCAGTTCTGGCCGGCGCCTTTCTGACATGGAGAAATCCTTACTACAAGTGAGGGAGAAACCCCTCGGAGCAGCACCCATCTCGCTCCTGCTGAACCGGGGTTCTCACAGGAAATCGCTGTGTTGTGACTTTTCCTCGGTAGCCTTTCCAGCGTGGGTAGGCTCGCTCTCGTCAAGAGTTCGAAATACACCCTCCCATGGGATGGAGTACTTGTCTCATCTGACAGCTGGAGGTCTCTGTGTTATTACGTGCTGGCAATGTGAAAATTAAGTAAAACTCAGGTGTTTTCTTTTTTCTTTTTGGTTGTTCTGTGCTAAACAGATGTGTTCACTTAAAATGGCAAATCTCTTTGTGTTGTTCTTGGAACTGGTAGGGATAAATAACCAGGTCTCTGCACTAATCGCCCTTCTCGGTGCAGTCCTTCCGTTGGTGTCGACCCTGAAAAGTGTCTTCACAAAAACCTTTTCCCAAGGGATCTAGCAGTGTGTCCCATCACCTGGAGCTCATGGGGATAGGTGACAGAATTGCTGAAGGACCCTGTTGCCTTGGTCTTTGGTCACCCTGTTCCTGGCTGATAATGCACTCCTGGTTTCCTTAAAGAGGGCTGAGTAAAGCTGTTGTTTGCCCAGCTCCTGCTCACACCTCACAGACACACAGCAGACTCATCTGTGGAGCGTAGCCGTGCATGGTGCTGCGGAGATTAGGGAGCCAGGCTGTGCCAGAGGATTTGCACTGCTAAAGACAAGCAGATAATGGAGGCCTGTGAAGCGACTGGTGTAACTGGAGCGCAGAGTCAGATTTTCACATGTAAATGTATTCACTTTTGTGTAGCTCTTTAGAAATTGCTTTGCTTTCCTCGCCCTCTGCCAGGACCAGGTATTCTTATTGTGAAGTGTCCTATTGCTGAACTGGCTCCTAATGTTTGTGTTGCTCTGAGAAACCCTGCAAGCTGTAAAGATGCAGAGTTGGGATTTAGATGAAGAGGAGATGAGAGTGTGGGAGTGTCTCTCTAGCATTGAATGTGTCTGTTTTTCTTCCATGTTTTGAAACTTACTGTGTTTGTGAATGTACAATAATGAATGTTGACAGACTGATAGTGAAGTGATAAGGGCTAGAGTACCAAGTAAGTGGGGGTAGCCTGGAAAAATTCAGAACAAACTCATTTAATCCTTTAAATTATTGGATTATGAGGCAGTGGAGGAATTTTAGAACTTTTTTCTTTTCGGCTGATGGGTGTAATGGATTAGTGGGGTTGGTTACACTCATAGGTGGTTCCTGTACAGGTAAATGCCCAAACATGCTGGGAATTTGTATCCTTGCTCCAGGAAGGGTTACTGGTGTATCCACATGTGTGTAGGAGCAGCACTGGTGAGGAGTGGGCACTATTGAACATGTACAAATATGTAAGATTCCTCAAGTGCCTGTATTTTCAGGAACAAAAAGTGATAGTTAATGAGGATGATCTGAGAACAACAGAAATAGATAAACGAGTTTGAAACCTGTGTGTTTCCTCACCCACCCCTTCCTCAGCCCTGTGGATGGAAGCTGGGAAGGTGGAAGTGTGGGCTGTGCCCCTCAGCAGCCCCTTCCCTGCAAACTTACAGCCTGTGTCCGTTCCCCAGTGCGGGCAGTGCTCAAGGGCTGTTCACTGATTTATTTTCCAAAGCCAACTTTCTAACCCTGGGCTTTGTTCAGGCATGAGATAATCTGATAAAAAATAGCCTGCAGTGGTGGCTTTGGACGATGCGAGTCTGAGCTCACGAACTGAGGAAGTGCAGCTCTGTGCAGAATAAAGCTAAAACTCTGGAGAAGGGATTTCAGCTTCCCTGGACCCTTCCATGAGGAACCAGGCTGGGGCAGGGTGACCGGGGCAGACAGCGGGATTTGGATCCTCCTCTGCAGGCTGGATGCCAGGGCTGTGCTTGTGGAGGCCCGAGTGGGAGAGGTTTGGGAGGAAGGAGGGCTGCAGACTGCCCTGGAAGTGTTGTTCCAGGCAGTGCTGTGTCCCAAAAAGGTACACCGTGTCCCAAAAAGGGGCACTGGGAGGCTGTTGTCATTTTGACCTGCCTTTGGGAAAGTTACACAGGGATGTTGTTGGGATTAGGGGTTTAAAGCCTTTTGAGCATAGTGCCTGGATTGTGAGTTCAGTGGCAGAACTGTATTTCATCCTTGGAATAGAAATTATCCTCCATTCTGGAAAAAATAGCCTGGCTTTAACAGGTTTATTTACACTCTGTGTTAGCCAGGTCTGCTTTTCACTTGAAGCATTCGAAAATAAATGTGAGGTGTATGAGTAATGTAAACCCACCTAGGAAATGGTGGGAGTGTTAAATAATGAAGACATATTCCTTTTTAAGTGCCATTTCTTCCTGTTCCACTTGTTGAAGGCTTACATGGATCATGAATCATTCCATAAAGGGAGGTGGCTATGGGAAAAATAGGGAAGAAAGATTTTTCCCATTTGTTTGTTTTTCTTTCAGTGAAACTGTAGAAGGTAGAATTCCTGAAGATAGAATGGGAATAGAATTTAAATCCACAAAGGACCATGATGCTTCCTTAATATCTGGGAAGGCTGGAGTGGAACAGGGAGGCAGGTGTCAGTTGCTGCCTCGTGGGTACCTTAAGCTTGTATTTAAGTTCTTAACTGAAATGGGCACACATATCAAAGCTAAAAAATGAGAATGTACCAAATCTTTTAATGTCAGCAGTTCGAATTAGAGATGTCAGTGACTGTTTTCTCAGTGAGGTACTTTTAGTGTGCATATGTTCTAGCTAAAATAACAATGGTAAGAAAACTTCCAGGATAGGTTGTTTACACTCTTATTTATTTATTTAAAGTAGAAAAGGAGATGTCCATTGACATAAAAAAAAAAGTTAAGATTAAAAAAAAAATTGTAGCATAAAATCACTTGTGCAGCTGCTGCTCTTGGGTTGTGTTGAAGCTGCCCCATGTCCAGCCCAGGCTGTGACTAAAGTCTGGTTGTTTTCTTCTGAAATACCCACCTCTGTAGGCAACACTACCTGTCAGGTGAGTTCACAAGGTTTTAGTGATTCTATGTGAAGAAGTAATTATAGAACTAAAATACATTCCATCTGTAAAACTCAAAGGACGTGGGAAAGGCAGGGAAACAGTAGCAGTCCAGTGTCATCACACAGCTTGTGTAACAGGAGAAAATAGCTTTGCATGCACACTTTTAAATAAAATATTATCTCGGGAGTCAGGATTGTGTTGGACTCTGAGCTGGGCTCCTTTGGTGCCTTTTCTCTCTTCACTGAAATTCAGTGGGGCTCAGTAACCTCCTTGGGAAGCAGCTGTAGGAACAATCTCTGAGGGCTTTGGGTTGTTAAGTGGCTCCCAGAGGACGTAGTGCCTCTTTAGGTGAGCTTGGCATCATGTCCTAAAAGCAGCCTTTTAGAAAGCAAGTATAAAAACTTCCGTGTGTGTGAACTGTCATCCTTTGTCCTTGGGACTAGTGAGAAAAATTCAGGTTTAAGGTGAATCCAAGCATTCTGTTCCTTCCTCTGGTGAAATATTCAAATTTGGTATATGATGGCACAATCAAATGTTTTTAACTTTCTTCATATGACAGTTTTTAAAAATGTGATATTTTAAAATGTTTAAAAGATTCAGAATTCTTTCTGTGATGCCTTAATGTCCTGAAAAACATTAATCTGATCCTGACTTTTATGAGAAGGCCTTATGCTTTGTTAAGTGGGAGAAATTTAATTACAGCTATCTAGGATTAAAACCTACTTCTTCCATATTAAGATCTTGAACACTCAAGCTTAAGACCAGTCTGTGGGTGCAGGTTTGTGCTGGCCCAAGTGCTTGTTTACAGTCTGTCCAGACCAGTCTAATTCCCTGTTTGAACAGAAAAGAGGGAATTACATTAGTGTGTTTCCCAGGACTGAGGAGTATTTCTTTGTTGTGAGGCCCTTGGCTGCAGTGAGTCAGAGAAGAAGAGCATCCTTGTGAGCACAGATTGTATTTTGACGGACGTAAAATACGTTTTGGTTTGTGTTTTTACCTTGGTGGCTCCCGGGGTCATTGCAAATGTCCCCTCAGGGGGATGCTCCTGCTGGTTTCTGCTCCATGTGTTCTTGCTGTGTGGCAGGGAGCTGGTCCAGCTGGGGAAAAAGAGGTGAAAGGTGGGAGAGGGAGTGGAGGCACAGTTTTCAGTCCTTTATTAAAATGGAGGAGTATTTCAGAATCACAGAACCATCGAGGTTGGAAAACTCTTCCAAAATCGAGTCCATCCTGTGACCGATCCCCACCTTGTCAACTAGACCAGAGCACTGAGTGCCACGTCCAGGCATTCCTTGAACCCCTCCAGGGACAGTGACTCCACCAGCTCCCTGGGCAGCCCCTTCCAATGTCTGACAACCCTTTCCATGAAGAAAATCTCAGGCTGGCACAGGCCTTGGAGGCCACTCCCGGATCCAGGCTCTGCTCAGGGCCGTGGGGAGAAACGGTTTCCCAGCATGGCCCGGGCAGGAGCGTTGGCATCTCCCGGGGGCAGGGAGAAGTCAGGGGAGGGATGGCTTAGCACAGCTGCCAAATGTGTCACCTAAGAAGTGCTCAGCACACTTCGTGCTGGGTGCAGGGAGCTGGGGCAGACACGCTCCTCAGGGCTGGCAATGCTCCAGGAAATCAGCTGGAAGTGCCTGGGGGAGAAAACAGTTATTTGCTCATCAAGGAGAGGGCTGATGGGTGTGGGTTGGCTTGTCTAGTAGCTTATCATTATTCCTGCTGATTAATAAGCTGATATTAAGTTATAGGAATCTGCAACAGCATCGGGCAAAAGTCAGGATTTCAAAGTGGGATGCATTTAAAGTGAAGCATAAGTCAATAAAATAGTTCTCTTCAGAGTTGACAGCAACTTTAATTTGCTTCCAAAAGGCCAGGGATATGGAAGGAGAAGAGTCAGGGTTGTTGAGATGGGAATGAGTGTAATCCTTTTTGTGGGCAGGCTGGTGCCTTGCTGGAATACTCTCAAGTTTAGTAGCAATACATATTTCTAGGTATTTATTTATTTTAATGTTTGGCTTGCAAAGCTTATGATTTCATAGTTCTGGAAAAAATCATTCCTGTCACCTTTTAAAAAAAAAAATTGATTTTCTTTCTATCATTAGCCAAAATATCTGCCTTTTTAATAATCTCAGGAGAAACCATAGTAACAACAAAACCGAGACATGGTGAGGGTTATCTTCACTCTAGAATTCCTCTGTGGCATTTCTGTGCAGTTCTGTCCAGTCTGCCAGAACGTAAAATAAGAACTGGAACACAGTAAACATTGATGATAAATGGCTGACTTAGCACATTACTGTGATATATTGCTAAGGCCAAGCTTGTAGTAATGCTGATTTAAAGTAAAAATATTTACATGCAGGACTTGGGGAAGGGGAATTTAAAGATCCAAAACCGTGTCAGCAGCCCTTATGCTGAGTTTAGGAAATTTGGAAGAATTAACGAGTATATTTATTGGAAATGCTTTCTTCAAAGTCTACATGGAAATATTTCCAAACAGTTTGAACTTTCATGCTGCTGTGCTGTGTGTATTTACTCAGGATGTGTCTCGGTCAGGGGGAAGTGGCAGCCAGAGGTGATGTCCTGCTCAGTGCCAGGCTTCTGATTCTGGTTTTTGGAAAATAAATATCCCTGGGTGTTCTGTCAGGCAGCTTTCTGTTGTTTTAGCTGTCACAGCCAAACTGTTTTTTAATAACTGTGTGCATGGCTGTAAAGACTGCCTTATTGCCACAAATACCAGAATCTTGCTTTAAAAGCTAAAATCCATCAGTGAATCAAGGAAAGAATTACCCCACAGCCTCAGCCAAACAGACTGAAGTCAAACACTGCTTTAACCAGGTTTTCCAGGTTCTGAAGCCTCCGGGGTGGCCCAGAGGAGAATTCCTGGGAGCTGAGAGCGTACCTGGAGCTGTGCAGGTCAGATGGGACACAGGAGGCCAGGGCAGCGCAGCACTGCCGGCCCTGCGAGGCCTCATGAGTCATTCTTCCTGTCACATGAACCCTCCCTGCTCTGCTAAGAGGCACTTAGTTGAATTTTAGATGCCTGGAATCATTAAAACGGCTGGAAGGCATTTGTGTACCTTGTCCATTAGAAGAAAAATCTGGTTTTTATAACTGTAACCTCCTACAGCCTCGAGCTCTGCTTTAGAAAGTAGCTGCATTTTTTGTGTCATTACCTGAATAGTGATGTTTGAAGCCAGCAGTGAATTCAGCTGCTTTCTCCCACATGACATTGGTGGAAGAACATATATTTCTTTTTACTATTGAAAGAAGAACCAGTAGTAGGAGTTAATATTCCACTCAATTATCTGCGTCCTCTTTTGTTTCATCTCTTCCAGTGTTGTCACATGTAATGCTTTCCTTCCCCCTCCTTGGTGATTGCGCTCTCAAGGTTGTACATGTCTTCTTTCTTACAGACATGAGGGGTTTAATTTCTGCCACCCCCTCAACCTGGAGAGCAGCTAACACAGGGCATGTGGTATCCAGAGTGTCCCAGGTGTGCCAGAGCCTTTCCTCCTCTGTAAACAGACTGGGTCCTGCCTAGGCAGAAGTTAAAAAGGGTAGATGTGTGGGATTTTCATGGATAGACTGACAATAAGCATAGTGGAGCATTTTCTGAGAATTCATAGACTACAAAGCTGAGAGGGTCACAGAATGGTTTGAGTTGGAAGGAACCTTAAAGCTATGACCTTAAAGCTCATCCTGTTCCTTCCACTATCCCAGGTTGCTCTATGCCCCATCTAACCCAACCTTGAACACTTCCAGGGATTTGGCACTCAAAGCTTCTCTGGGCAGAGACTGAACCAAGTAGTTTGGCTGTGTGTTGCTCTGTCCCTTTAGTTGCCCTTCGTGCTCTGTGCAGGCTGGTTTTGGATTTCTGCAGTAGTGCTGTCTCTTTTTTTTTAATTTTTAAAGCATATTTTGATAGGCAATTACTTCACAAGTTAGCTTGCATTTTCTTCTAATGGCTGAGTGCCATGGGGTTTATAAAATAAGGCATTTTTGTTTCCTGGAAAGGGCTCATGCTGAGTGAGCTGGTTTGAGAAGATGAAGATGCATTGCTGTGGTGGGAGTTGCTGCCATTGCTTTGTGCCCTGGGGCTCATTAAAGCTGCAGGTGAGGCAGGTCCTGCCACCTTCACGCCCCGTGGCCTCACTGCCAGGGCACAGGGAGGGATTATTTGCTGTGGTTCACATCTGGCCAGGGACCAGTGTTTCGGATGTCTCCCAGAGCCACAGCTGCTCCTGGCATAACACGGATTAAATTTTCATCCGGATCACTGAATTTCTCCTTCTTCAAGGAAGTGGCTCAGCTTTGTGTCATGTGAGGAGTTCTTACCCAGAAAGCTTGGGGCTGATCAGTACTCTTATTTTTTCCTACCTCTTCTGTTTGGAAATCGTGAATGGGGAGAGGCTGGTGGCTTGCTGTCAGACGAGCAGGGTGAGCTCCAGCTGATGGTGAATCAGAGTTCAGGGCTGTGATGCTCTGTTGATTTGATACAGCTGGACAATGCTCCTGATTTTTTTTTCCCAGCACTTCCCAGTATTATTTCCTCCCCTTTTCCCCTCTCGGGCAACCCCTTGGACCTGCCAAGAGAATCACTCGTGTTGTCACCTGCTAAGCCCAGTCAGGATTTTCACAGAGGACATAGATATGGTCTGATCTGGAACAGGCTATAGATTATAGACTTTCACTGGCACAGGTCGCCCAGAGAAGCTGTGGCTGCCCCATCCCTGGAAGTGTCCAAGGCCAGGTTGGACAGGGCTTGGAGCAACCTGGGATAGTGGAAGGTGTCCCTGCCCATGGCAGGGGGGTGGAGTGAGATGAGCTTTATGGTCCCTTCCCACCCAAACAATCCTGGGATTCTGTAATCTTTGATCTTAGGTGGCAAAAGGAATAGAAACCCAAAACACAGTTGTGTATCCAAAGTCTGCCTTTAGAAGTGGGAGTTGCTTGGGTTTTTTTCCCCTGATTAGACGTACAAGTGAAATAAGAACACAACCCCACTCCCTCAACCCCTGCGTTAGGTCTGGAAGGACTTGAATAGCAACATGTTTGTCCAAAGGAAAGAAGGCAGAATGTCATGGATGGCTTCAGGAGCATTGGCTGGGTGTCAGGAGGGAAAGCTCAAGGAGATGTTGTTCAGTGCTGATTGCAAACAAGGGCAATACCTCCTGCTCAGGGCAGCAGTTCAGTCCCAAGGTGCTTTTTTGAGGTGAGTTGTCATTCTGCAGACAACCTCAGCAACTTTGCTGCTGAGATGGTGGGAAATGGAAAGAAGTTAAAAATGAGATGGCATCTGTAGCCTCATTTCTAGTGTGTTCTGCTTTGAATTGTTGGCCTGCTACTGCTGCTTCCTTGATCAAAGCCGGCCTGGCACACCTGCCTCGTGCGAGTGACACTGTACCCGTGATAGCTCTGTGGTTATTTATATAGAGCCTGTGGGAAGCACAGTGCACAAAATAAACCATCTCCTTTTCAGTCATGCAGTGTGAAAGGTTGAAGGGAAATGGCAAGATTCATACTTACGTGCATCATTATGTAATGTATCCATGGAAAAACACTTCCTTAGCAAAGTCACAGGCAGCAATGGAGTCTTTTGTTGGGTATCTCACAGTATTTCTTTGACTGAAACACATGCAACTGCTGCTCCTAAGCAGTGGGAGCTGAGGAAGTGCCAGGGAAATGGAAAGGTACTGGAAAGCTGTGTGCTGTGCTTTGTTGGAGTCCAGGTGTGTGAGGAGAGGATTTAAAAACACATTAAAACTGAGATGGCATATTGACCATTCCAAGTGGGAGTGCTTCGAAGGGAGGCGGAGCAGCTGCTCAGTGTCCCGTGGTGCTGCAGAACAGTCTCCTTCCAGAGGACTCTGTTGTGTGCAATTAAAGCTGCAGGGGTGATGTGACAGCACTCGAGAGCCCCCCTTAACCTCCTGTGTTGGGTCTGTTCAGCTGCAGAATGAAGAGGAGCCGGGTGAGACTGCACCGGTGGTGAGCGATGCCCCTCCGCCCTACAGCAGCATTTCTGCGGAGAGCACAGGTAACTGCCCTGCAGGGAAAGGGCTGGGCTTGCTCTGCTCTTGTTCACTGCTCTCCTCGTCGATGGCTGGCACTTCCCAAGCTGCAGGGATCAGAATTGATCCAGAGAGCCTTGTTGGTACTTGTGGTTTAGGAGATGCATTTTGGCTGTGTTCATCTGATGTCATCCCATCAAGTGGTGTTCAAGTTACAGTTCACAGTGTTCTCTGTAAATTGAAGACAGTTAAAAATCAAAGTGCTGTGAGGATTTGTGGTTCTCCTCTCATTATTTGGCATTTGGATGATACTGTGTCCCTTCCCAAAAGGACTTGTTACTTAAAAACCTTTAGAGAATTCACTCTTCCTGAACTTTTCACTAAGGACTCGGTCATAAGAATTATCCTCCTGACATGCCACTAATAACTTTAATAACCACTTAATAAGTACTTGGATCTGGAAATACAACTATTTCTGAGTATCCAAGTCAGGAGAGACAGAGCAAATGGTGTTGTTTTAAACATAAATACAGTCAAGCATGTTCAGGTAGTGTTCTGTGAATTGCTTGACACCACATAAGGTGCTCCCATGCTTTTCACCTAATGTTTTAGGGTGGCAAGAGGCTGGAAGGGTGGGGAGGGCACAGGAGAGGCACTGAGTTGTTTGAAGTCACCTGGAACACTTCTCATTCCCAACATGGTGTTTTTAAGGAACTGACAAGTTGCTTTCTCTGTAACTGTTTTTTGTGCAGCTTATTTTGACTACAAGGATGAGTCAGGATTCCCAAAGCCGCCATCGTACAACGTGGCCACCACCCTGCCCAGTTACGACGAGGCAGAGAGAACCAAGGCTGAGGCCACCATTCCCTTGGTTCCTGGGAGGGTGAGTGCACCTGGCTGTCCCAGCATTTCTAGGGTAGAATTTCTTGTTTTAACTCCTGCCCATCACATACCATGACTTTTTTGTCTTTTGTGTTGGGGTTTTTTTTGTGTGTTTTTTAAGCTTTCTGAGGCGGTGTCATTACACACTCCTGAGAGTTCTGTGGCTATTTTTTTTTCTTTTTAATTTTCCTCTGAGCGCTGTGATGATGTCAGACATCTCAGTAATACCAGCATGTGCTATCCAGATTAGCTTGGCAAGCTGACAGAGGGACTGTACTGTAGTCCTATGCTCTGTCACTGGGTTTTGGTTTTCTGTTTTTAAAACGATTTAGGATTAATTCTTCAGCTGTCTGGCATATCTACCCTTGACACTCCTGCTGTTTACTTGGTTGACTTTTCTGGAGGTCAGTGTAGCTGATACAAGGATGATAAAAC
Source organism: Empidonax traillii (assembly GCF_003031625.1). NCBI lineage: Eukaryota > Metazoa > Chordata > Aves > Passeriformes > Tyrannidae > Empidonax > Empidonax traillii. The sequence goes on from NW_020955215.1 coordinate 2,495,502, forward strand.
CATTCTGTCAGAATTATTTCTTTTTGCTTTTTCAACATTATCTCTTGTTCAGCCCTTTCCTCCACCCCTGCTAGCATTACATGTCCACTGCTCATTATAGTTCTTCATAGAAGCCAAATTCCTTGCTGATATGATAATTTTTTGATGAGTAGAGGAATTCTTTACAGTGAGAAGGACATGCTGCATCTTGGACTAAGTTAAAAATAAATTTCATGTTATGTAGATAACATTTCATGCCCTGCATCATCTGAGGATGAGAAGCAGGAATTTTTTTCTGCTTGTATTTGTAGCCTTTTGAGATTTAGGATTCCAGCCCTTTTTTGAAAAGCCACATGCACAACGGGGGTTGCTGCATGGATGGGACTGACTTGAATGCCCCCATGGTGGTGTTTCGTTCTGATTTGCAGGATGATGACTTTGTGACACGGGATGACTTTGATGACACTGACCAGCTGAGGATAGGAAATGATGGCATTTTCATGCTCACCTTCTTCAGTAAGTACATGATGGAATGAACTTCTTTTCAAGCAGTGACCCAAAATAGTTTGGGTCACACTTAGTTTATGTAGCACCAGGAAAAAACTGTGTGCAAGGGATTTATGATTTTTTTTTTTCTCTTGGAATATAAAATTGGCTTGACCTGCTGCTTTTCTCCTGCTTTTTCAGTGGCATTCCTCTTCAACTGGATTGGATTTTTCTTGTCTTTCTGTCTGACTACTTCAGCTGCAGGACGATATGGGGCCATTTCTGGGTTTGGTTTGTCTCTTATTAAGTGGATCCTTATTGTCAGGGTAAGTTATGTGGTACAAAACAACATGCCCAGACACTGATACTCTTTTCAGCCAGACTTTTATCTCCCTTATGTTGAAGTTAGTGATAAATTTAGCTTTTAAAAGTGAAATAAGTTTTGAGCCACTTATTCACTAAGAACAGAGCTTTTTCATAGTTCTGTCCTGTTTCTATGCTGAAATTATTATAGCAGTAAAGAAAATACAGATTGCACACCCAGGTGTGTGTTGTGGATGCTCCATCCCTGGAAGTGTTCAAGGTCAGGCTGAAGAGGGCTTGGAGTGACCTGACTAAGTGGAAGGTGTCTCTGCCCGTGGCAGGGGGGTGGGAAGAGATGAGCTTTAAGGTCCCTTCCAACCCAAACCATTCTGAGATTCGTTCTAGATGTGGCTTTCTCTGACAGAGCCACTGTACTGGATGTGGGGTGTGTTGAGCAGCAGCAATCATCTGATCTGTGTAAGACCTTTACCCAGGTAAAGCCAGCCCTGCCATCGGCACAGGGATGTGCCTCTCCAGTCTCATGTTCCTTAGGCTTTCCTGTGGAAATAAACGAAATTCTCTAAAAGATGGGATGGCTGATGAGGAGAGTCGCAGTGGGAGAAGCCCTCTGGTGCCCTCTGGTGCAGCGTCCCTGCGGCACAAGAGGAGGGAACCAGGAGGAAGCTGCTGTTCTGTTCAAATGAGTGGTTTTGGAGGGATTGGGAGAAAATATTTCCATCAGGAAGTTACTTGGAGTCCATGAAATGATGGCACGCAGACATCCCAGGCTGAAAGGCTGAATTTCAAGCAAAGAATCTCGTTACCTGTGCATAAGTAGAAGTAGAGGGCATTAGTGTTAGGCTGTCAATTCATACCTCATCTTTTGGGGCTGGGAATTCTAATTTGTAAATATAGCATCTATTAACTTTATCTGTCGTCAGTGAAGCTTTTTGGGGACATCTTTTAACAGTGGTGTTAAGAACTGTTTGGTGGATTAAAAGATGTTACAGAAAGAGGTGACATTAACTCTGGATTTGATTTAAACTTTGATAACAAGTTTATATTTTGTTAGGTTCTTAAACTTGAATAGAATAATAAGAAAGAAATTATACTGTATTTTCCACTGGCGCAGTGAGCCTCAGTGCTGTAATAGTGCTGGTGCCTTTCATTCAATAGGCAGTAATTTTCCCAATAGAAAATCATGTCAGAGGGTTGCACAGATCTGGGATTTTGTTTTCAATGGCTACACCATCCAGCCTTACAGTGTAATGAACATGGGGCACTGCTGCAAGCCCGGTCTTCCCTTTCAGAAATTGCAACTGTGGTTTATGAGGATCAAGGACACGAGATAAAACAGGAATATTTGCCCAGTAGTGCCCTTGTGCTCCACTGATTGCCAGAGTTTATGGCTGGGTATTGAATCTGTCCTGTTCCCCTTGTCAGAGTCGGTGTGATGTGTATGGAAAACCAATAAATAACAGTTTGTGGAGGTAACTCATTCCCTGCAGTCTGTGTAGCTGGTGAAATGCAGCATTCCATGAGGTCTCCTGTGTGCAGTGTTGATCTGGTTATTGCTGAAATTAATGGGAATAGATTTGGATTCAGAAATTTCCATGTGATCTAACCCGTATCTTTTTTGTTTGTTTGTTTTTCAGTTCTCCACCTATTTTCCTGGTTACTTTGATGGTCAGTATTGGCTTTGGTGGGTCTTCCTTGTACTAGGTGAGTGTTTGGAGGTGAAGATGCTTAAAAATTCCGTAAGTCCAGTCAGGATTTTGTGAGCACAGCTTTCCTGGCTGCTAAATATGTGTGTGTGTAGATGTACAGCTGAAATGTCACCCTCATACTCATCTTACTAAATGCCTTCAGGTTTTAAGGGCAAGTAAACACTGTCCCTCTGCTGCCATTTCTTGGTGGCAGCATCCTGATTATCATCCAGAAGAAGTAAAGAAAGGAACAGTGCTTGTAACTGATGTTGTATCTGTTTTACATCTTAAATGGAAGAGTAGGTTGTTGCTTTCCTGGTTTTATTTTCTTTATCCTTTGGATATCCTTTATGCTTTGGAAGTGCCTGGATCTCATTTGTAGTCAAAAAATTTGTGATTGCCCAGGGAAAGTTTGGGTTTGAAATTGCCTGAAATGAAAAGATTAGGTGTCATTGCTACCAAAAATAATTGTTGTATGTAATCAGCTCTTGTGCATCCCGGTGATGAAGTCCCTCTGTACTTGTAGTGGGCAGTTCAGCTGCTCCCTCTCTCACTGAAGAAGCGGCACCTGTGTTAACTGGACAAATGTCTCTTCCCTCCAGGTTTTCTGCTGTTTCTCAGAGGATTTATTAATTATGCAAAGGTTAGGAAGATGCCAGACACTTTTTCCACTCTCCCCAGAACCAGAGTTCTCTTTATTTACTAAAGGTAAACTTTCTGTTTTCCTGAATTTGTTCTGCTTTGTTTTTACCTCTGTTTAGAAACTCTTTTAGGCTAGACTTTGCTTTAATATTTCTAGAACACAAGGCAGCAGGGAGCAGTTGTTTCCTGGTATCCAGTACCCAGCTCTTGTATCTATGACTTGATGGGGAGCAGAGGAATACTTGACATTTCTCCCTGAGTTTTTACTGTGAGGAATTGTATATTCATTTGATTCCATGACTAGTTATTGCAAGAACAATCTCTGCCCATTGGTGTTGCACTGTATTTGGCAAATGTGTCTTTCAGAATTAATCACATGCTTGAAACACGTGATGTGTCCTAAACATGAGGAAAGGTCACAAAATGTTGATAGAGGGATGTGCCAGTGCCTTTGGCTTTTGGCCCAGAAAGAGCAATTTGTCTGAATTCTGCCTGCTGTTTGAAATTGCTGCCAAGCTCCTGAAGAAATCACACTCTTGCACACCTTTGCTCTGCAAAAACCCCTCCCACCTGAACACACTGTCCTGCCTGAGCATCTTTCAGAAAGCTGAGTGCCTGCAAGTCTTTTGCTTTAATGCTGAACCTCAGCCTTGCTGCCTTAATGGGGCTTTAAAGGAGGAGGCTTAAGTAGCTGAACCCTTGTAGCATAATTTCCTGCTCACAGCAGATAATGGCCTGGCATTAACTGTCCCTCCCTGAGGGGAAGGAAATCCTGGAATGGGTTTCTTCCCAGCTGGGGAATGCAACATGATGCTCCCTTTAGAAATATCATAATAACACTCCCAATTTGCCCAAGACAGAAGCAATTGCAGCTGGGCCAGTGGTATGAAGAAACCAAACCAACCCCCGCTTCAAATTGGGGGTCATTAAATTCTTCAGGTTTTAAAACTGAGCCTTGATTTTCCAAATGCACTTTCCTTTTATTAGGAACTGCAAATTGCCTAAGATTCTGCTTCATTTCTAGTCTGTAAGGAGAACCTGCAGCACAAAACAGCCTTTGTGCAGTATTTTCCACTGGTGATAGTGTGTAAAAATAGTTCAGTCAATTTATTTACAGGTTTGAGTTCTGTTTAACAAAGTTCTGGTTTATGACCTCCTCCAGGATTTGTAATATCCTTTCTGATTCCTGCTGAGTCACCAGAGCGTTTACTTGCCCCAGTTCAATGGTCATGTAGTGTGAGCATTTCAAATCAGCTTTATCATCTATAGTTTGTCTCACTGAACAATTTTTTTAAAATTTTGCTTCTTTACCAAAACTTTATTTTCCATTTATTGAGATGTTTCTTCATTCCTTGCTTGTGAGGATGGAGGTGTAGAGTGTTTAAATTCTTATGTGTCATTTTAGAGCTTTCAAAAAGCACTTTCTCCTTTCGATATACTGAGATAAATGTCCAGAATGATTAACAAATATTACAACTTTCCCAATTCCCCTGAAAATAAATCTTTAATCCTAAATTCTGAGTGAGGGAACCGCGAAAGACTTGGATTTTTAGTGTGTTACTGTTCTTAAGATGAGATTTCCTCTGCAGGGCACGATGAGAAGGGCACGGTGAATGAGCATTTTAATGTTAGAGCAGGAATAATTTTTAGAAACTTAGAAGAGGAGCAACTACTGCAAACCATAAAATACAGCCTGGTGAAATGAATCCAGTGGAAAGCTGGTGTTTGCTATTCCACCTGTGTGTGCAATAATGGATGTGATCCTGGCATTATCCCGTAAAATATGCACAAACTCCCGAGCACTTTGCTGGAGTCGTGCCATTGTGTGCTGAGGTACTTCATAAGTCTTTAGACATCCTGTGCTCTGTGTGAACGACATCCTTCTGTTTTCCAAAATAACACTCTGACTATAGTTTCGGTGTTCAATATCCTTCTCCGACAGATGTTTTCTGGCAAATGTCTTCCTGCATTAGTGAATTCCCCCCCAAGAAGCAGCAGGACACCTGCAGGAAGTGAATCAAGGCTCTGGAGCAGAAGAAAAAATAATCACCTGCTTTAAAATAAATAAATAAAAGTACTGTTGGAAAAAGAAAAAAAGGAGAAGCATTTCTTTCTATTTGTTTTTAGGTGTACAATTTTAATAATTAATGCAGAATTCTGTAATTGTTGAATCATTAGTGGCTAATGTTTGAAACAGCTATTGCAGTCGAGTCTGTGACGTGCTAATAAAGCCTTACAGCGATAGTTTGTTGTGATTTGGTAGCATGAGCCGTCCCCGGGGCCAGCAGGGGCCAGGCTTGCTTTATTTCCTCCTCCAGCTTGGGAGCTGCTTGGGCTCTGGGTGTGCTGTGCAGCCCATGTACACTGTGTCCTGTGCAGGCTGTGTGACACCACGTCCTGTGCAGGCTGTGTGACACTGTGTCCTGTACAGCCCATGTACACCGTGTCCTGTACAGGCTGTGTCACACCGAGTCCTTTACAGCCCATGTACAGAGTGTCCCGTTTAACACCGTGTCCTGTACAGTCCCGTGGTGCCACAGCCTGTACAGCCGTGTGTGTTGTGTCCTGTACAGCCCACATAAACCCATGTCCTGTACAGCCCATGTACACCGTGTCCTGTACAGGCTGTGTGACACCGTGTCCTGTACAGCCCATGCAGCACCACATCCTGTACAGCTGTGTACGCAGTGTCCTGTCCTGTACAGTCCGCGTACCCTGCATACAGCCTGTCCTGTCCAGCCCACGTACACCCTGTCCTGTACAGCCCCCACATCCCAGGTCCTGTCCAGCTCACACCCACCGTGTCCTGTCCTGTCCTGTCCAGTCGGTGGCAAAGGGATGATCTCAAAAGCTGAAGCGACAGCCCCACGGTGGCTGCACACCTGCCATCCGGCAGCACCTGTGCTGCCCGTGGAGGAAAAGGGGGCCAGGTCCCGAGGTGTCAGAGGAAGGAGGATTACTTAGAGGTGGTACAAGTATTAATTTTTAACAGTCTATGTTCTCGGTGTTGTAGTAAACTTTCCTTTCACACTACCTACTTTTTCTGGGCTATCCGGGGGTTTTCACGGAACATGTCTGGTAGTGTAAAACTGAAAGATCACGTTGCAACTTTGTATAAAAAATTACCTTGCAAAACAAAGGCCTTTTTTTTTCTTTTTTCCCCTTTGGCTCCGGACTTTTGAGACAATTCCTAACATACCTGTAATTCCTGCTTTTATAATTTGTGTTAGCAGAGACTCTGATGCGTTCGAAATGTAGATTTAATGTGCACTCCTGTGCTTTCTGCCAAGTGGTAATTCACTTTGGAATTTTACTATGTTCAACCTGTAAATACAGCAGAACATTAATAAATGTCACTTCTTCTGTAGCAATTTTTGCTGTAGAACAGTGTTTAATTGACTTTTGATGCGTTATCACACCTGGTTATCGACGGCAAGTGCAGATCATCTGGGGGAATTTCATCACTTTTCCATAGGAAGTGTAATACAGATCTCCACATCAATGTATCCATCTTCTTTTTTGTAACCAAGCAATGCCAGCCTGTCAGGAAACGGTGACTCCATTTTGGGGGGTTTCTTGAATTTTTTAGTATTTTCATGACTTACCTGCCTTGTGAAACTCTGGTTTTGGTTCACGGCTGAACGTCTCAAATGCACAGTCCCCACAAACAAGCAGTTAGTTGGGTCTGACGGAGACAGATGGAGGTTCCACAGATTTCTCTTCAAACAGAAATAAGTGAATACAGAATTAGGAATTTTATCCTGCAAGGCAAAATCTGCAGCGCTGGGAAGCTCTGGATCACATTTGCCCAAACTTGGTCGATCAGCCTTGTGTTTGCTCTCCTGGCATCTGGGCCTTATTTGGGCTTGTATATTCAGAGAACTGGAATATTTGGCATTCCTGTTTCTCCTCCTTTGGTGGCTTGAAGCCGTGTTGTTCCTCTGCAGACAGTGGTTCTGGGAGCACCTGGAGAGATGGGTGGGTGGCGGGGTCTGGAGAAGCCACAAGTAGTTATTTTGGGTCTGTGACAGCTCAGCTGCTTAACACCACCTGAGTGGCAGGTCTGTGGTCACCTGCAGTGACCAGGTAAATGCCTTTGGCCTTCCTGCCCACACCTTGTCAGCCGGGTGGGGGGATGGAGGCTTTGAGGGCAGACACACCTGTGGAGCGACTGTGCCATGTGGGAAGAGAGCTCAGCCAGCCATGAAGCTCTTGACAAGGCCCTGGAGTGACAGGACAAGGGGGAACTGCTTTAAACTGACAGAGTGCAGATGGGATATTGGGTAGAAATCCTTCCCTGTGAGGGTGGTGAGGCCCTGGCACAGATTGACCAGAGAAGCTGTGGCTGCCCCATCCCTGGAAGTGTTCGAGGCCAGTTGGACAGGGCTTGGAGCAACCTGGGGTAGTGGAAGGTGTCCTTGCAGGGAGTTGAAACTGGATGAGCCTTAAGGTCATTTCCAAGCCAAATCAGTAGGAAGCACATTTTGAGATCTTATTTCCAGTTCCTATGAAAGAAGAAAAAGCAACCCAAAGGGAGAAGGCTCAGCTAAAGAGAGAACAGCACATGCTGGAGGAAATCAAATGTGCCTATGGAGAAGGTAGGAGCTCCACAGAGGAAAGGAGTGGGATCTGCCCGTTGTTGATGCTCTTCCACCTGTTCCAGTAAAAATATCAGTGCTAATTGTCCAGGTCATCCATGTGAAAGAGAGGATTATGCTGAGAAATAAAACCAGTCCATGGGAGACTTCCCAGTTACTTAAAACAGACATTTCCCCCTCTCCTCTTGCTCTAGATAACACAGTTATATTTCCAAGAAGTTGATAAGTATTGCTGGATTTAGGAATGATTTCTCTAAACCGTTAGGCTTTACTGCAGAAGTTGTTTCTCACAAGAGAAATGCTCCAATGAATTAAACACTTTGTGCCTTGGCCACACAAAGCCAAGGACTGACTCACGTTCAGTGGCTTCGTTAGTGGAAGTGATTCACGGGCTGGATTGCCTTGACCTCTCCTCGAGGTTGATGCACTCTGCTCCTCTCACATCCATGTGATGGCCGAGGGGACAGCCGGACATCCTGGAGCAGGGGCTGGTGGCAAACACCTGAGCGGGCCAGGAAACTTCGGTCAGAAGCTCAACCCATGCCCAGGGGGACCGTGGGAATCGCTGCTGTCTCTTTACATGATAAAGTTTTCATAGTACCTACTGTTGTTTTCATTGCCTCATGTTTAAAAGATGGCATTGCTTTCATGAGAAGGAAAGAGAAACAAATGTGTTTGAAAATACATACAATATTCCAAAACCAGTAGCAGTTGGATTAAGGAACCTATTTAAAAACTCCTTGAACATGGAACGTTTACAAGGGCTGTTTTAGTGGTGATACCTGTTATTAATCAAATAAAACACAACTCAGTAGGTACTGGCAGGGTCGTTGTGCTCCCCCCTGGGTCCTCTGAATGCCCAAATCCATTCATTGCTCCAACTGGTTGCTCAACTGGGCTGTTACCCCATCCCATTTCAGCTCAGGACAGAGGTGCTGTGCTGGTCACAATAAGGATTTCCATTCTACCTTTTTTTCCCAAAATTTTTGGGGAATGGACAAAAGCCCATCAGGGAAGGGAATTACCATAACACAAGGGCTTAGTCACTGTACGTAACAAATCGATCGCAGAATGTATCCTAGAAACTAATTTCGAATCCTAGGACTTACGTGGACATAGGCCCCCTTTTGCTAAACTTAAAATATGTTAATAAAACCTCATAGCAATGGATATAACAATTAAGCAAAAGGCAGGGATTTCTGCCCAGGCTCTGGAGTGTCAGGAAGAGTCTGTGCCAGAAGTCGAAGTGTGCAGTGTCCCAGGGAGTGAAACACAGTCCATGTCCCAGGGCCAAGTGCAGCAAAGTACAACAGTGCTGTGGACTTGCTTTTTTTAAAAAAAATTGACTTAACAGAGGCTATGCCAAGTAGGAAATCGGTGTTTGCAAAATATCCATCACCTCTCGGTGAGCTTTAATGGGCCACTGAGCTGTAACCTCAGGTGTTTTTCACTGGAGCCACCTGGGCACCAGGAGATTGTTCTTGGAGCATCCTTTGGGCACTGGTAGGTGGTGGGTGAGGGGGTAGGTGAGGGCAGTGACTCCTGGCTCTGGGCATCGTCCTGGAGTGGTGTCACTGCTGGATCTGGAGGGCAGCATGAGGGGCTTGGTGGGCAAAAACCAAAATGCTCCATACCACAGTCGCACAGCACATGGACAAAGTAGGTGGCAGATTGGAGAACAATGGGAAGAAAAACCCATCTTTGACTAGATTTTGTGTTTGTTTTTGTTGTTGCTTTAACTGAAGTGGCCGGAGCGCAGTAATTAAAGGCTCAGTGGCTCTAATTGGAATAGGTTTAAACTCGAGGTCAAAATCCCTTCTGGCACTTCCTCTGCCTAATAACCATCAACAGAAATCAAACAAATCCAACCGGCTCCAGCCCCTAATCTGCGACCAGCAAAGGTCGCCGTGGTGATAAGGGAGCGCGGCGGCCGCAGACAGCCCTGAGTGGGAACACGGTCCCATGGGCCCAACAGCCCGTGCTGAGGGACAACAGGGACACAATGGGCTCGTGCTGGTGCTGGGGGACAACTGATAGTGGGGAAGCTCCTGGCTGTGGGTGATGGTTTGTCCCTGGTGCTGCCCAGGTGGGGATGGAGAGAGGATGGGGCATCGTGCTCATGAGCGAGTGATGCCGGTGCAGCCTGTGGGACGGGTGCTCAGCATCACGATTTCACCAAAATGCCCATTTTCTTCGAGCAGATGAAGGCACCGAGGCTGTGATGGGGGTTGGAGAAGGAGCTTTTAACAACCCAGTGCTGATTCCTGGGCGCCTGGCCGGTGTTGTGCCCCCCCCCAGCCCACCCACCGCTGCCGCTTCCTGCCACCGCTGAAGGTCACTGCCCTCGCCAGGTCGCCACTTTAACTGCTTTGCTAATTATGCCCTAAGCTGGACCTTTAAAGTGATCTGGGAGGAGGAAAAAAAAAAAAAAAAGAAAAAAGGAAAGCAAAGGGGTTGCAGATGTGCAACAGCCCCGGGATGCAGCGGGTGTGGGGCCGTCCCTCCCTGCCACAGGCTGCCCGTCCTCATCACAGTGCCTCTGGTAACTTTTGCCTACAGACTGTGCCATTTTAGTATTTTTGGGATCTTTGTTCCTGCTCCTCTCTCTGCCATCCCACTCCCACACGTTGTACCGATTCAAGGGGTCTGGGTGGGTTACTGTGCTGTGCCCTGGGTTTCACTTGGAGGATTTGCTTCCATGCCAAGGCAGCCCCTGTGCTGTGGCCAGCTGGAAGTTGGGGCTGCCCTGAGGTTGCCGCAGTGGTCATTTACCAAACACTCCTGCCTGGGATGGACACACCAGGTCCTGGGCTGGCAGTGAGGCAGCTGCTGCCCCAGCTGCTCCATCGGGGTTGTGACATTGTCCCCTGTGCAGCATCGTCCTGCCCCACAACAGCTGATCCTGCTGTGGGTGTCAGGGAACGGAGGAGCTGAGGGTGCCCTCCCGCTGCCCCTTTGAGGGAGGCTCTGGTGCCAAAAGGAGAACAGTGTGGTGCAGGGGCTGGTGGGCAGCGCTGCAGCAGCAGATGTGACACCTGCCACTGGCTTTGACACTTCCAGTGGGAACATGGAGCAGCTAAAAATTCATAGAATCCCAGAATGACTTGGATTGGGAGTGACCTTAGAGCCCATTTCATTCCACCCCCTGCCGTGGGCAGGGACACCTTCCACTAGAGCAGTTTGTTCCAAGCCGTGTCCAACCTGGCCTTGAACACTTCCAGGGATGGGGCAAAAATGGAGAGAGTGTGAGAGTGGTGCTGCCACACGAGGCCACGCAGTGTGTGGGGGACTGTGCCGTGCTGCAGGGTGCTGTGCAGTGCTGTGCTGTGCCGTGCCATGCCATGCCATGCTGCAGGATGCCCTGTGAGGCCGTGTTGTGTCACAGCTGAAAGGCATCAGCTGCAGGCACTGCACCTGAGCCCCACAGTGCTCCCAGGGCAGCAGCTCTGGCCAGAGCCCGGGCCCGTGGGCAGGTGTGATGTATCTGCAATCACCCCTCCCACAGGGTGGGGGCAAAAGCACCGGCCATAGTTGGGGGCTGTTTGTTCTGGGGCTTCTGGGCTTTCAACAGGTTGTAGGAGCCTTACTCGGGGGGATACCCTCTCCCCTATGCCCCAGCCCTCCTCTGGGACTTCAAATAAGCTGGAACCTGCATCAGCACCATTCTTTGCCATAGGATGTGTTCCTGTTTTGTGTAAGGACGTGCCTGAGTTACTGCTTGATTTCTGCACCTTGCACAGAGGTAAGTGAGAGCAGCACAAAATCCTCGAACTGACATAGAGCACTGTGGGATTTGTCCCTTTGTGTGGGAACTTGTTTGGGTGGTGGAGCTTTTGATGGGACTGGGCTGGTGCCTCCTCAAACTAGCCCTTGGCTTCAGGGTCAGGCCTAGGACTGGCCACAGGAGAACAGCAAAGCTGGGAAGGGTAAATTCTCTTCCAGTTGTCAGAGGAGAGAGATGAGTTGGATCTTGCACTGACTGGGTAAAGTGACTTAGTCCAATATGTTGGAGCACTTTTATTAGAGAGTGGGAAGCACATCTCAGGGCGTTGTATCCTGGCTGTTCTCTAGGGCAAGGAGCTGATGCATGAGCAGAAGTGCTGGCACAGAGAGGCAGAGACAGTCCCACCTTGTCCAGCCACTGCTACCATGGCCCAGTACTTACAGGGCATTGGGGTTGCAGAGCAAAGATCCTGGTGCTGCTGGCTGGTGCCAGGGTGGTTTGGTGGTTGGGCAGTGAGCCCTGGGCAGGGGCTGCCCTGTCCCGAAGGAGTTACCTGGTCACCGTGGGGCTGTTCCTTGGCATGGGCAGGTGTTTCAATTTTAAACGTCTACTAGGGAATGGTTTCCCATGGTGTGGGATGCAGAACTCTCTATTGGCACTTCTGGATGAGCTCCTTGTGCTTGATTCCTGCCTTTTGTGGATGTTTATGCTGGTGTCGTCATCTTGCTGGTTTTAGTTTGTTTAGAGAAAAAGCTCCTGATTTCTTGGAGGAATTTTACAGCCTTCTCAATCTGCTGCTCAAAGGACATAAAGTGGCCCCAAAGCACCCAGGAAAAACCCGGGGCCAGGGTGATGTGGGGAGCAGGGTGGGGGTGGTGTCTGAGCCCCTTGTCCTTGGCACTGCTGGTTTATAGACAGGCTTTGATCAGGCAATCCGGATCTATCACCCCAAACCTCCCGAAGCTGCTGGGAATGACTCATCCATATGTTAGCAGAGGCTGAGCCAGCTGACAGCAGGAGAGAGCAGGCAGGGCTCTGCTGGGAGGAGGAGGAGGAGGAGGCAGAGAAAGGCTCTTCCTGCTGCCTTTCCCTTCAGCCATCTCCTCTTCGGCCCAGCGTGTGTCCTCCTCATTGGGACAGGGCTCAGATCCCTGGAGATTTGAAAGGAAAGGAGTAAGGGATTTAAGGGATTCTTTCACCCCTTATCTCTCCTAAAATGGGCTGTGGAAGCACAGAAGTGCCAAGGGATGCAATTAAGGGAGCTGCTTTTTTTTTTTGGAGATGCAATACTCCTATTAAGCGAGTGCTCTGGTTATGTCCCTGCTAATTGAAGTAAATTGCTTTCTGCCATCAAATTGGGAAGTTCCCCTTCCGATCTTAATGTGAGTTGTGCTTTAGAACATGATTTCCAGTCTTTAGTCTGCTTTTAGTGCTCTCCCTTTAATGAATTCCGCATATCCTGCTGATTCTTGCCGTCCTGCAGCAGTGGTGTTTGGAGGAGACTGTTGCCTTTTGGAACCAAAGGGAACAGGAGGGATTTCTTTGCAGTACTTTCCTTTCCCCTGTCCCCAGCCTGTGTTCCTGGTGCATGGCTGAGGCAGAACTGGGATAATTCTGGGGCTGGCTTCACCCAGGCAGTGGTTGGTGCTCTGAGTGTGGGCTGCTGGATCCCTGTGGCCATGGGTTCAGTAGGAGGGGAAATATATTTAATCCGGTCCAGCAGAAAATTACTGTTCCAGATTAGAAATGAAGACCGTGGAGTGGGCATGAGTCATTCTATTTGCTGTGGTCACAGTTCTTCCTCTCATTAATCTTCCCTCCTGTTCTTGCTGCCATGTTCTGAATGGAAGGGAAGACGGGGAACTGGAATGTCAATGCCCATCCCCTTGTTCATCAGCTCTCGCCGTCCACAGCTCCTTGGGCCCTGCACAACTGCCAGAATATTCTCTTTTTAATTCCTTTCATTCTGTAGAGTATCTAAGAGTTGCAATAACTGTGTTGAAAACCAAGGCCTTATCTATGAGCAAACAAACACCGCTTTAACTTAACTAGTGCAAAGCCATGTTTCATGTTAAGTAGAATCACAGACTGGCTGGGGCTGTAAGAGACTTGAAATCTCATCTTGTTCTACCCCCATGCCATGGGCAGGAACACCCTCCACTAGGCCAGGTTGCTCAGAGCTCCATCCAATCCAGCCTTGAACACTCCCAGGGATGGGGCAGCCACAGCTTCTCTGGGCAACCTGAGCCAGGGCCTCACCACCATCACAGGGAAGAATTTCTTCCTAACACCTCATGTAAATCTACCTTATTTTCTTTCATTTTAAGACCATTCACCTTCTTCTTGTAATTACTAAAGCTGATTTAATTTGGTTAAGTTGAAATTGATTTCTAATGTACATAAAACTTCAGAGAAACAAGGACGTGAAATAACAAAACGCTCAAATGATGCTACAGAGTCAGGTGAGCTCTTGGTCTGCTTTAGGGTCAGGTTGTGTGAATTGAGGAGTTTGGCCTTTGTCCTGCATTTTTGAAGTCTGAAGTGAATCCATCCCTGGGACAAGCCCACTGCAGGCACTGGTGCTGAACAGGCACATCCCAGGTTTTCACTTTCAGTTGTGTTATGAGTGGGTTTGTGTCACTCATGGTGGCTTGAATTCCTGTCTCTGTGGCCAGGAGTCAGGAGAGAGGAGCCAGCTGAGTTTGGTACTGCAGCTCTGTACTGTGATGACATGATCAAAACAGTAAAGATCCTGCTTCTTGGGGAAATGCAGGAATCCAAAACATCTGGGCAGTTTGTCTGTGCGTGTGTTGCTTTCCTTCATGCCTTTGTTCATCCCTTCCAATTACTGCTGCTAAGTATAAACTTAAAACAGTGATGATGCTGAGCTTGTGGGGAACATATGGGCAAATGGAAAATAAACAGCATGAGGAATTCCTTGCTAATGAGCTCTTGCATGATAAGATACTACAAAAAAAAAAAAAAAAGGCAAAAGACAGAAGTCTGAGCTTTGCTTCTATTGCAGCGTGAGAAGAAAATTTCCCTAATGATGCCCAACATCACTTTGATGCTGCACTGCAACATCTTCCTTATGATTTACTGGGGTCCCAGCCTGCTGGGGGCTTGATGGTGTGTTGTCCACGCTGCATCCATGCTTGGAGGCTCATTCCAGCTGTTTTCTGGGCTTCACAGAGGGATTTGGGCCATAGCCATGGTCTGCAGCCACCAGCTTTGCTCAGTGATGGAGGGGATGGAGTCACCTCCTCTCTCTGAGGCTGTCCCACCAATCCCGGCCAGTGGCACTGGCTCTGTACTGGCTTTCCACAACCAGCACGCGTGTGTTTCCCTGTTTGGCCTCTCTTGGTACACATGCAATTAATTGCTCCAGCTGAACAACAGGAACCTGGTCCTTCCTCCTCAAGTTCAAGGTTTGTCTCTCTTGTTCTTCCTGTCAGGAGAATAGATGTTTCCTTGCACTTCAGGCAAGAGTCACCCTACCAGCTTTGCAGTTTTTGTGGTTAGGAGGCTGCTGGAATTATTTTTGGTGGGAAGGTTTGTGATCAGCAGCTATATTCTCTGCGAGTCAAGGTAGAATCATGGAATCATTTAGGCTGGAAAAGCCCTCTGACATCATCAAGTCCAACTGTTACCCCAGCACTGCCAAGGCCATAACTAATCCATGTCCCCAAGTGCCACATCTACATGTTTTTTTGAACACTTTAGATGTTCATCCCTGATCAGCTTTGGCACCTGCATCTGGCCCTCGGTGCTGCTGAAACTCCTTTGATGTTCTCTAGGGGCCATTCAGAACTCCTGGAGCATCCTGCAGGATAGAGCTTCACCTTGGAGCTTGTATCTTGTTTTTCAGTGCAGTGATTTATACTGACAGATCCTTTGTAAGTTCAAGGAAATGGTATTTTCCATCCAAACACCCCTGGGGACGGTGGAGGGTTCTTGGGGCATGGCAAGGGAAGACCCAGGCAGCAGGGATCAGGAGGGGTGGCACAGCAGGGGGAAAAGGCAAATCCATTGAAAACACAAGTGAATAAAATAAAAAAGAAATAGAATTTTTATAAATGTGGAAAATATATAGAAAATAAGAATAGAAATGTTTCCAAGGAGTGTGGAAGTGCTGAGGAGTTTCTGCCCTGGCAGCTAGTGAGGCACTGTTGGACTGTGCTGGCAGTGGTGGGGACTGGCTGTGGTTTTGGGGTGGGGGATGTTTATATTTCAAGCTGCTCCTGTGATCCCAAATAGCCATGTTCAATAAATGCAGAACTGGACTGCTTCCTTCCAGGGGGCAGGAATGCAGCTGGAAATGCCTCTATCATGCTCATCTCTCTGGCCAAAATGCTATTTAAGCATCAAACCACATGGACCCAAATGAGGTGGCAGGTTTCAGTTCAACTCAAAAACAATTAGCTAAAAATCAAAGAGGCAAATGCATTGTTTGTTACTGGTTTGTGCTTTTTTTTTTTTTTTTTCCAGGGGAAATTGGGATTCTTTAATTGGCTCAGCTGGAGCAAAAACCCCAGATCAAACAGTGAGTGAGCTGGAACAACAAAGGAATGTCCTGGTATTTCTTTTTCCAAGTTTAGAAATGGAAGTCAGGGCAGCCTTGGGATTTGTGGAAATTCCTCTGTGCATTGTTGGGAGGTAGAGGAAGTGGTTTCAAGTTGAGCTACTGGATTCTGCGTCGCAAAGCAGGGGCCAGTTTCCACTCGCCCAGCTCCGGTTGTCCTGGCTCTGCCGGTGGCTGCTCTTTGCAGCAAGATGCCTTAAACATTTACCCCTGACCACTGCAAACACCTGTGGGGGGGCTCACTGTGCCCCTGTGCCGGGCTCTGCCGTGGCAGCTGGCCTAGGAAAATACGTGGAAACATTTTTCCATTCCTGCCGGTATTTCTTTCTTGCAGCTGCTTGGCACAATCGCAGTTGGAAAAGGTTGTTTTCAGTCCACTATCAGCTTCTGGAAGAGCTGTTCCCACTTCTATATGAAGCCGTTCGTGTATAGATCACAGTTTTAAATTTTGATGCCTGTTTCCCACAGCCATCGGGGTAATTTGATAATAAAAAGCCTGCCAGACCCACAGGTAGATCATCAATATACTTGAGAGGGAAGAGAAGAGCCCTCCTGGCTTAAAGCACGCGTGCTGTTTGTGTTCCCTTTACAGTAGGGATGTTTTGTTGGCAGTTTTTGGTAGTTTTTGGGTTTTTTTGTTTTTTTGGACAGCACACCCATGCAGCTGGAGGGTAGAGCCTGTTCTCCTCCGGCTGGGCTGGAGTCGAGTGAGGCCGAGAGGCAGGACATGAATGGGATGTTCCGTCCCCGCAGCCTCGGGGTCCCTGGGGGGGGATGTCCCCCCGCCAGGCAGGAAGCGAGAGCCCCATCACTCCTGCCAAGAAAAACCTCTCCAGAACATCCTCTCTGCTCTGCTGAGGCCGGATGGTTTTCACCCCACCGTGGCCCTGCTCTCCCTCACAGCACTGGGGTTATTTTTCAGCGAGGGCTGGCCCCGGGTTGGGGACAGGGATGGCTCCTGCTCCTCGAGGCCACGCTGCTGCTCTGTGTTGGTGGGGCTACAGCTGTAACAGCCTCTTGCTGCTGGAAACTGCTGGGATGATGCCCTGGGGAGCAGCTCCCGAAAATTGACTTCTCTGATAGGTCACAGTGACAGGCTGTGGGTCAGGAAGGGGTGGTGGCCCTGACCATGGGGCAGGAGGGGATGAGCCACAGAAGGTTCATTGGGATGTGCAGGGCTATGCTGGAAGGACCCATTTCACCGTCATTGCCCTCACTGCCCAGTACCTTGTGGGCACCCCAGGATGAGGAGCGACAGCCCCAAGCCCCATCATGGGGACCCTGTGCCTTTCCAGGGTCCTGTTGTGGTGGTTTCAAAGGCAGGGATAGATCTCAGATGTGCTGAGGTGGCTGGGGCTGAGGCTGCCCACATGGAGCAGCCCTGGCAGCACCACGTTATCCTACCACATATATATGTATACAATCCCCTTTTACGTATATATTTTTTTCCATGCATGGTTTATCTTTAAAATTCTCTTTTAAATTTTTTGTTCTGATGTTTTAGTGCAGTTCCTTCCCACAGTCACTGAAGTGCTTTGGATGTTAATATGAAACAGTATCACATTTTTGTGTGTTTTGGGTTATTTGTCTCTGCTTTTATTAGGCTTGTCATGCAAATCATCAGGCAAAAATGTAAAAGAAGAAATTGTGTGTGTGTGTTCGTACTGCGGACCAAATCCAAGACCCATCAATACATGATGCAGGGAATTGTTCTTTGTTTTCCAGGGAAATCGGGTCCCAGAATGAGGAAGCCCTCAGGGCGATGAGTGGTACCTATTGTTTTATTCCTGGTCTCTGTCAGCACTGCCTTTCCAGTGCCTGCCACATGGTCTGGAGGTACTGACATGAGGATGTGTCTGATGCCGCGTGTGAGAGGGAGTTTGGGACACCAGCAGATCCCAGGGGTCCCACACCAGGGTTTTTCCACTGGGTCTTATGTAAATCTGGGACTTAGGAGCCATTTTGGCAGGGCCAGCATGGCCTGGGGGCATGGCCAGGATTTCAGGCTGGCTCAAGGATGGGATAAGCAGCACAAGCTCAGCACCTTGGGTGAGGGTCCCCAGCAACGTCACCCTTGTGTCTGTCCCATCCTCTTGCTTGCCAAGGAAACAGGAGATGTGTTTGCCAGTGGATGAGTTTCCAGGCACTGAACAACGTATGGCCAACTTTGTAGGAAATATGAAGAAGCAAATAAAAACTAGAAGAGGAGGAAGAGGGTTATTTTGTGTATGAGCAGTGCTCCAGCATCCCTGCCTCTGACTGAGGCAGAAAAGGGAGTGATTTTGTTACTCCAGCCCGAAAGTAGGTGGAGGTGAGAGGAGCTGGTGCTGAGACTGGTGCTGGGTGCCAGGCAGGAGGTGAGGAGCCCCTGCCCAAGTTCTATTCTGATGTCTGATGCACGTGGCCACAATCAGGGCTTCTGAGTGTGGCTGGCTCACCATGGGTGTGGGTGCTGGGGGCAGCTGGAGTTGGGGGCAGGGTTACAGGATCAGGCTCCCTGGCTCTGTTCTCAATTGTGTACAAGTGAATCATATATTGAAAAAACCTGATATTGAAATGTGCCTGTTCCAGCACCCCAAACCCTTAACTCCTGGATGCTGAAAAAATTTACATTGTGGTTTTGCCTGAAGTATCTCTTTAATATTCCTGAGGAAATGGGGAGATTTCCATCACATTTCCAAATGACTGACATTCTCTGTGAAGCTGAACACTCCAAGCAGGGCTGCTGTGTCTTGGCTAGATGTGTGTCCACAGCTGCAGAGCTGCTTGGACTGTTTGGATACCAGTTGATGCTGAGGCTGCCTTTGTAGGCAATGGTACCCACCAAGGAGCTTTACAGCGAAGATAGGAGTGAAAAAGTTGTTCCCTTCATGTCAAGAATGATTCAGTCTGAACAGGAAAATCCACCTCCAGGCCCCTGTGTTGCACAGACACCATCTTCTCTTTGGGTGTACCCACAAGATGCTCTGCTCCTGTTGCAGCCACTTGCAGCAGTACAAAGTAGCTGTAAAATCCTTCTTTGGTTCCACTCCATCTCTTAGATTTTTAGTCCTGAATTCTCTTTTTTGTTGATGTTTTTAGCTTTGTTGGCAGCAGGGTCCCTGCCTGTCCCCCGGCTTGGGGCTGCTCTGGCAGGGAGGTTATTGGTGCTGAAAGGGGCTGCTGAGACATGTCCTCTAGTTAGTGCAAACATAAAATTAGAACACTTGCAGCTGACATTTCAGGGTTTTTAACTCCCTTGTTCCTTCTGAAGTATGTAATTTTGGGGGTAACCTTTTTGTTGGAGCATAATCATTATTATAATAATTTTATTTCCAGTGCTTGTGGTGTGGAAACCAAGGAATCCAGAGGGAGCAGAAGTGTTTTCTGAGCTGACAGAAGGGATCATGTGCACTGATCTGTGCACATGTCAGTGGAGGTGTGTTGCTGAGTGCTCCCAACACCTTCCACTAGACTGAGTTGTTCCAAATTCCATCCAACCTGGCCTTGAACACTTCCAGGGAAGCATCCACAGCTTCTCTGAGCAACCTGTGCCAGTGGCTCACCACCATCCCAGGGAAGAATTTCGTCCTAATCTTATAATCCTGTCTATATTTTTATATCTACATGTGAAGTTGGTTCTGAGAGTCCCTAAATGTGCCCATGTGTTTAGCCAGTGCTCTACTTGCAGCTTGGATGAGCTGTTCAAGGCTGGCCCTGGTTTGAGTGAGCCTGGGTGGCTTCTCTTGAAGCTGAGATCCTGTTGTGTGAGGTTTTCACATAAAAATCCACAAAAGCTAGCTGTTCCTGGTTCCAGTTTGTGCATTCCAGTTTTAGCCAGGAAGCAGGGGCTGAGCATCCTTCCCTCAGGATACAGAAAGTGTTTGCATGGGCTCTGCCTGACCGAGATGTGATGGTCTTTCCTTCTGGGAACACGTGGGTGCTTCAGTACCTGCCCTGCCCAAGGGTGGGACTGTTCCCTCTTGGAACCCCCCAGCAGGGAAATCTTGGCTCTGACGTCAGAGCACAACTCAGGCTGATCAAAGAATCACAGAACGGTTTGGGTTGGAAGGGACCTTAAAAATCCTCCAACTCCCTGCCATGGACAGGGACACCTTCCACTAGGTGATGATGGTCATGAAGGTGTGATGCAGTGGTTGGCATCCCAGCATCCCATCATGGTGTGGCCGCCTATGTGTAGCAGGACAGATATGCTGGGAGAGGTTAAAAATATAAGGGAAAAAAAAAAACAGACTTAAGAAAGAAAATCTTCATTTGCTGAAGGGAGACAGGAAGAAGGATGGGGAGAAGCTGTTTGTTAAATAATAAAGAATGAGCTTTTACAAAGACCTCGTGTCCAAAGCTCTTTAACTTTTCCTGGCATTTCCCATCCATTCCATTGTTAAGCCCTTTGCTGTCGGAAAACAGCGCCGGGCCAAGGCGCTCGATGATCTCATCGCCAAGGCTTCTGCAGTCGCCTCTGTTTACGCGCCTCACAGCATTTGCTCCTCAGATTTGGTTTCCTACTTTGAAGAAAAAAATAAGAAGGCAAAAGAAAAAAAAAAAGAGAAAAAAGAAAAAAAAAAATTTCATTTGTGCAGCGACTCCCCCTGCCCCCAGTGCTGGGCTGTGAGGAAAATAGCACCTCTGTGGTTTTCAAGGAGAGGATGGACCACAGCGGATTCCCACAATTTATAAGAGGAGACAGGAAGGCCTTAGTGACTCATAAACACTAACAGATTCTGTGTATGAGTTTCTCTTTGTTGTTTGTTATCCTTAATTTCATGGTTTTCCTTCTTTTGAGCATGTTTGTGTGTTTTAGACGATGCCATCATTTTGTCAGGACACTTTGTGTGTGGTTCCCACACAGGAGCAACGTTGTCTGCCTGACGGCTGGGCTCAGAAAAATAAAAAAGCAGCCAGTGGAAAGCCTTGAGGGCTCCCTTTGGTGCCACATCCTGACATGTGGATCATGGGACAGCAAGGATGGGTGGGAGGGATGTTTCCCTGGCGTGTGTCAGTTGTTGCTTTGCATGGAAGAGGGTCAGGACCTCATGAATGGGAGCAGCTCCAAGGGTTGTACTCAAAGCTCCCCACTTGAACCATTCTAAATCCATCACTTGTGGTTATTCATGTGGTTCTGGGAGGGTCAGGATACTGTGGTCAATGTGATCTGGGCATTGAACTGCCCCTCCTAGGGTGGCTATGCCCCATCCTGGCTCCTGCTGCTGTCCTCTGGGCCCTGATTCTGTGAAAGTTGGGTGCATGTCCATGTGCTGGTTGTCCCAACAAAGGCAGGAGAGTCTCCTTATTTATTTAAAGGCAATTATTTGTCAGAGAGATGACACAAGTTTCTCTTGAGCAAGGAGGTCTTCAGTGCTTTGTATGGATCTTTGTGTCGTGGGGTGCATCCTATTTACACAAAGTGCCCACTTCCCTTTTCCCCCAGACATCCCACCAAAATCTCCCCCTCTTCTGCTATTGCAGAAGTTGGGCATGAGTTGGTAGCTGTGCTTTGCCTCAGAGGCAGAGATGGTTTAATCCTGCTGGGAAGCCAATGTGTTGTTAGGCACACAGAAACCCCTTTTCAGACAAGGTGTTTCATTCACGTAAGGTAATTCTAATTAGTCATAGAACCATAGAATGGTTTGGGTTGGAAGGGACTTTCAAGATCATCCATTTTCATACTCCCTGCTATGGGCAGGGACACCTTCCACTAGACTAGGTTGCTCCAAGTCCCGTCCAGCTGGACTTTTAAATTAATGAAGTGACGTTGCCATCAAGGGTTAGGATCTGAGAGGGGATGGTCGGATCCCTGTGTGCCAGGAGCAGTCCTTGGCTGTTGGTGTGTCCCTGTGTATGCCGTGATCTCAAAGCCCTCTTCCTGCTCACCTCTGGATTTGGGGACAATAACAATGCAGCTGTTTAAATATGCTCAAAAACTCAGAAACACACCAGTAAGCACTAAACTTTCCCAAGGTGGCTGAGTAATCTTGTTTGCTTTAGCATTTTAGTCCCCCAATTACCCAAGCGAAGGATATTGCCTCTCTAAACAGAGTTCAAAAAGCCCAAGAATTTTTTATAAATAGCTCACATCCTCTTGATAACAACCCGGCTGCTATTTATTGCCCACTTCCCCTCAGACAGACAGGTCGGAGGACTTAAAATCTCACTTCCCATGAAATACAGAGGAACTCGGTTTTTCAGGTTCCTACAATTGTTTGTCATTCTGGGTTTCCTTTGCAGTTTACAGTGTTCAGCCAGGCTCACCCTGGAAAGGAGCTGACCAGGGGATCATTAGGGTATGCTGCTGCCTCCCTGGAGTCCTAAACCACATTTTGCACTCCCATCTTTGGGACCAGAAGGACAGCCTGCTGCTTCCCAGCAGCGTGGGGTCCTTCCAAGTAATTTTCTTTTTTATCTCCACCCCTCAGTAAGCACTCTCTAGCCTTTTACACCCCCACCTCCTATTCACTCTGATAATGTGCGGCCCAATTCTCTCCTGCCTGAGAGCAAGTGGGTCCTGCTTCCTGGTGCAACCTGGCTCTGTTGAGGAGAGGGTGCTGTGGGCAGCAGGGACCTCCCTGGGGGCACCCTGATTCTTTCCTGGTAAGCTGGAAATTTTCCTGTCCATAACTCATAGTAACTCAGTCCCACCTGGCTCACAGGCATGAGTCTTCTGCTGTGCTTCAGTCAGTCTGAAATCGTGGAATCATAGAATGGTTTAGGTTGGGGGAGACCTTAAAAATCATCGAGTTCCAGCCCCCAGTATGGCTGAAAGTTTCTTAGCAGTGGATATACAGACACCCATGTAAATGAAGGAATTAATATAGTTGCGCTCCCAGGGATGATCATAGGAATATCAGGAGAGATGGTTTGTGCCGACCTTGAAGTTATTTGTGAGTGTGGCAACGTGATGAGGCTGCTGCTGAGGGAAGGGGCAGCTGGGAAAACAGAATCCTCATCCTCAGACACAAGAGATGATAAAAGTTTGGCTTTGGTGGGGCCCCAGGCATGTTAGACTGTAGAACCCTGCAGGGTTGAAAGTGGAGGTTCTGTGCTAATGGCTCACCCTCTCCATGAAATGCAACCTAAGAGTTGGACTCCATGATCCTTGTGGGTCCCTTCCAACTCAGCATATTCTGTGGTTCTGTGATATCCTGTATCAACAGGGATGGATTGTTTACTTATTCACATTTCAGCATCTCTTTGGACAAGACGACTCCACTGAAGGGGCAACGTAAACCATTTCCTTCCCAGCTCAGAGCAGGATGTTTCTTGCTGGAGGATTTTGCTGCTCTGCACGTGTTTGGAGGCTCCAGTGCCGTAGCAGGAGCGAAGGGATGTGGTGCAGAACGTCCCAGTTTCGTGCTCCGAGAATATCGTGTTTGTGATTAGGAAAACCCAGTTACATAATGGCATCCCATAATCACAAACATACCTGGCACCGAGCGGAATGGGGTTGTATGATTTATTCATAAGAGTTTCTTCATGCATAAACTTCTATTTATTCCCCTGTTCAAAGGGGAGAAAAATGTCAATGGAAGCTGCAGTGGTGTGACATAAATGGGGAGCACAGGGGCCAGCCTTCCCTCCCCTATTCAGGGATACTGAGAAGTAAATTTTTTTAGGCTTTTTATGGAGAAATTCATGGACTTTTGGGCTTGGGAGCACAAATTCTCCTTGGGTTTGCAGAGCTCAGCTGGATTGGGAAGGGAGTAGGAGATGCCTGCCCTGAACAGTCCTTCACTGGTGGCAGAGGCTGGTGGGGAAAGAGTCTGGCAGAGTGAACAAAAACCTTGGAAATTTGAAACCCTGGATGGTTCTGGGCTGTTTTCTGGGTTTAACAGGTAGGGGTGGGGTGCTGGGTGAGATGAGCCTTGGGTACTGAGCCCTCATCCAGCTCAGGCTGCTGCTGGAGGCTGCTGAGCCCATGTGGAATAAATGCAGCTACTTACACCAGGGAGACCCAAAGTTCGTGGTTTGTTTTTTACTTTTAAAAGCATCTTTTGAAGAATACCTCCTCCAGTCACACCTTAGCCTGCTAATTGTTTTCTTACCCGCCATAACAACCCCTGAGCAGCAGCAGCAGGGGTTGTGTCCAAGCTGGATGTCCAGGGAGGCCTGGGCAGGGTCAGAAACTTCTGTGAATCCCCTTCCTCCCTCTTCTGCCTCAAAACCTGGTGTCCCTGGAGTCTCTTTAGGATGGCTCTGTCCTGAAGCCTGTCGAGTCTCAGCCTGGCACTAGTGTGAGGTGCAAGAGAAGGGCTGAGAGCTGCCTCTCCCAGCTCAAAGGCTTTGCCTTGACCTCCTTATTTCCCTGTAAAGGGAGTGCCCACTCAGTGTGGGAGCACAGGTGCCCTCTGAAGGGTCGTGGCTGTTCCCAGCTCTTTGAGGACATCCCTAAATTTTATGGTGCTTGCTGGGGGCCAGAGGGGCAGCCCAGTGATTCACTGCCTCAATGGGAGGTTATTGTCAGTAGGAAGTAAAACAAAGTGCAAAGGCAATTTATCCTGGCCATTTGTCTCCTGCTCACAAGAGGCCAAAATTTATCCCTGGGTGACATGTGCCGGCCTGTGGGTCCCTGGGAGGAGCCAGCTCTGCATCTGGCTGGGGCATGGGGCTCTCCCTCCTGGTTTAGCCATCATTACCACACTCAGACACCACTAATCCCTGTGAGAGAAATTATTTATCACTGGGAAAGGGGCTCTAAGTAAGTGGTACTTGTGTGGGAGCAGTGCAGCCTGCCTGTGCCTTCCAGCAGCTCCTTAGCACACTTGCCCCAACATCACCCCTGGAAATTCAAGAAATGAAAGCCCCTGGATCAGCAGCATGATTGTGGATACAGATCTGCTGAGTTTTAATAACCTTTTTTTTTTTTTTTTTTTTTTTTTGGTTAAAGACAGACCAGACCTTGAATGCCTTACCTGCTTTCCATGTAAACAGCAGAGGTGCTTGCTAAGGGGAACAGCACTGAATAATCCCACTCTGGCTCCATTTGTGGACCTGTGCACATGTGGTGAAAGCATTTGTGTCATTACAAAGAGTTAAAAAAAATCCCTTTACTGGAGCAGCTTGGGCAGGTTGGTGTTATGGGCATCGCTGAGCCCTGAGTGGGGGATGTGTTGTGCCTTGGTCCGGGGGTTGAGAGCCAGTGGGGCTGTGCACATGACCTGGGGGGTCCCATCCTGCTGGGTCCCTCCTCAGGGTGCTGAGCTCACCCTGAGCTGCCAGAGCCCAGGCTTTTGAGTTGAGCATCACTGCCTGCTGCCGTTACTGCCTTTCCCTGGCTCCTGTCATGTCTATTGTTCTGCTTGCTCTTGCAGAGGCGTCTCACTAGGGAAGAATGTGTCCTGCTCTCTGGCCAAAACACCCACCTCGTGGGTGCTGTCAGGGAAGGAGAAATTAGGTTTTATTTTATTTTAATTGGTTTAAAATTTATTTTGCATGTGAAGCCTTATTATCACAGTGTTTGCCTTCGAGGGTGGATGCAACTTCTGCCCAGTGTTGCTTGTTTGCTTTCCCCATACCCTCCTGCAGCTGCTGGCAGCACTGGCAAATCTCACATCTCATCAAGGGTATTTCTTAAACCCTTGGGAAAATCTCTACATGTTTATTAAGTACATATTTGAGCAAAATAATCTAATTCTGCAGTTTCCTTTAAAGTTTTCATCTCATTTCATAGACTCAGAGTGGTTTGAGTTGGAAGGGACCTTAAAGTTCATCTCATTCCAACCCCCTGCCATGGGTGGGGATGCCACCCGCTAGATCAGGTCATTCATTTCTGTAAGTTTCAGCCTATTCTCTCAGAATTAACAGGCTGCTTAAAGGGTATTTTTGATGCTTGGATTCCCTAGAAATTCCCTTTTAGGTCTGATCTCCAAGAGCTGTGATTGGTTTGGAACCTGGAAAGTTTGTTGTACTCTTAGCTCTTTGCATCTCTTTGGTATTCTATAACCTGTGCTTGTGATGTTGGTTTCCTTTGATGGCCAATTATTGAAAATGTTGTAAAAAAGGATTTAAAAAAAAGGCTAATAATTCTGATTGATTGAAAAAATATTACTTTAACATCTACTAGTCAAATCAACCAGAGTGCTCTGGTTCACTTCCAGCAGAGAGACGTTGATATTTTTAAAGCTTTATATGCAAGACATCATTCGGTGTTGCCAAACTCTGACTTAAATTTACACATCCTGGCTCAGCCTGTTTGTTAAAAAAAAAAAATAAAAAAAAAAGAAAAAAAGAAAAACCACCACCAGAAGAACAAATTCAGTATCTTTTCCTTATTGTCTCTTTTGGCATCAGGCGTGATCTGCACAGTGTAGTTATTGTCTCTTTATCTGATCCAGTGATTAACTAGACATTATTGTTTCAATAGTATTATTTCAGGCCAGGTGACATGCTCAGGTTACCTCTGTGATGACACAAAGTATGGCACCGCTTCCAGTGAGTCACAGTGCGTGCAAATAAATAACAGGAATGGTGAAAAAATAACCCGGATCCTTTATTTTTAGCAGTCTAATGTGATACTGGCGACACACGAGGCAGCAGCAGCCGAAGGCGGGGGGGGGGGAGGAAGGGTGGAGGGTGCTGGTGGGTGGGAGGCCCAGGATGTGGCTCAAGGGCTGGGCAGGGCAAGCAGGAACCCAGAGAGTTGGACCTTGACAGCTTCTTACCCTTTTCAAGGAGCTGAGAGAGTTCTGGCTGCTCTGGTGTGTGGTGTCTCAGAGGGACCTTGGGGTGGGCTGGTCAGGGCTGGAGGATGCTCTGCATCCATCCAGGGCCCCAGAGGTGCCCATTCTGGTGTGGGCAGCACAGCCCCACCAGGGTAAATGGTACTGTAGGAGCAGCTCCAACTTCTTACCTCTCAAATTAAATATCTGCAGAGGAAACAATCCCCCACTCTTTGGTGATGTGGCTGTGAGTGGCTGTTTGTGTTCACAGTGTCCTTGGTGCTCTGTGTGCTCGGTCTGGCTACCATGTCCTGCTCTGTGCTGCTGGTAAACGGGGCTGGGGTTCACACCCTGACACCCCTTGCCCTCCCCCAGAGGAATTTGGGTCATGGCTGTGTCTGTAGAGAGACAACACTGGTGTCAGCACAGGGAGAGTTTCTGATGACCTGGGGAACCGAGGAGGGGTTTGGTCCCCTCTGTTTCCTTGTTGGGGGTGGCAGGGCTGGGTGGGGATGTGCTGCTGTGGGGTGTGCAGGCAGCCCAAATGTCTGTAAAGCCTGGAGGTCCCCTCCTGTCCTGGAGACTCATAAATGGTGGAAATTATACCTGTTGGAAGCCACTACTTGTGTTAACAACCAGAGGAGCACAGGAGAAGGCAGTGTGGGGAGGGGAGCCCTCCCAGCCTTCCCCTGATCTCCATCCCCATCCCGTTTGCTCACTCTGTGGGTGTGGTGGTGGTGCTGGAGCAGAGCCCATCACCAACCGCTCCGTGTGCAAACAGCACAGGCTCTGCTCCTGGAAAGGCGAAGCAGGGAACAGGTTTGAAACATTAAGGGGAGGCTCTGTTGGATGGGGGTCGGCAAAATCCCTCTGTATGGTGGGGCTGCTGATTTTGGGGTTGGTTTTCTTTAATGTCAGCCCAAATTTTCACACTGAGGGTTGAGCTTTAGCCCTGTGCAAGAAGCAGCCTGACTTCCAGGCAAGTCTTTCTGACATATTTAAGAGGTGGAGGGAAGGAAGAAATTAATCCTACAAGTGGACAGAGAAGGGTATTTCCCCCTCACTGAGGAGCTGGCTCTGGCAGGTGATTTGTGGGATAATTGGATGAGCCCCTAATATGCCAGGTCGTGGGGCAGAGCAATCCCAGCATCACCCCCAGTTCCTTGGTAGGTCTAGAGAGCATCAAATAACCAATTCTGTGCTACTCTTACTTTGTATTTTTAGAATAATTGCTATAAACGTTCTTTGGGATTTTTTTTTTTTAAAGAACCACAACAACCATTTATATATTTAACAATATATATTTATATATATATATAATTTCTAGATCAGTACATTCATCAGTACTTGTTTTTCTTCACAAACAGAAGAACTCTTACAATAGTAGACTTTCTAAAATAAATACTATTAAAATAGAGCTTCAAAATAAATATTCTATACAAAGAAAAACCTTCTGTGGTAACGTTTCAGGGTGTACGTGTGGTGGGGTGGTAAGAGGAGAAGGGGGAAACATTTCTCAGCGTGTCTGAGCGTGGGAGGGGAAGGGAATACCCAGTGCTGAGGAAGGGTGAGGGCTCATCTGGGTGGCAAAGCTGGTGCCTGGGGAGCAACAAATTTGGTAGGTGTTCCTCGTGCCCAGTGGGTGCAGTGAGGGTGTATTTGTCTGCTGAAACTGCTCTGCTGGTGCTGAGCTCCAGCTGGGGTCGTGGTGTGGCATTGCCAGCACCGTCAGGTCACCCCTTCTTGCTTTCTGGGCTGTTGTGTGTGGGCAGAGGACAAACCTCGGCATGAACCTGCTGCAGCAATTAGCAGTGCTGCAGTAATTAGCAGTGCAGGCGCCCTGCCATCCTCCCCCAGTGCCACGCTGTGGTGCCACGGGGCCTGTCCCGGGGAAAACCTGCCCTCAACTCCCCTCTTGCCTTCATGGTCAGCCCACCACAGTGACGTGGCTGGAGAGCCAAGGCCATGCCCGGGGTTTGTGCTGAGCAGCAGCCGTCCCTCCGCTCGCAGGGGGCTCCCAGCCCCGGGGAGGATGGCAGAGCTGCCACGCTGTGCCCGCCCTGGGCTGAGGTGACAGGGCACCGTGTCCAAAGGACATCTCGAGGGTGGCAGGAGACCCAAGTACCTTCAAAGGGGAGGTGTTGGGGTGGGGGGAGGAAGGGGAATAAAGACATTATTGACGGGAGCCGTACCCGCCGGCAGAGCCCCGGCTGTGGCCGAGCCTGCCCCTTTCCGAGTGCTCCACACAGGGCTCAGCACCTTCTTGCCACGCTTTGGGCTGGGAGCTGATGGAGCAGAGTCTGGGGGCTGAGGAGAACAGGGAGGGTCGCTCTGCTACATTGACCACTGCTCTAACACATCCACTAATGCTTTACAGCCTTCCAGCATGGGATCGGCTTACAGGGCTTATATATTAAAACAAACCAACAGAGAAATAGTTTACAGCTATGTACAATGAAAGGAAATCCGTCTGGGATTGCTGGGTGTATGTACATGAGTGTAGATTGGCACAGTGGCGACCACTCCAGCGTTGTCTTTGCTCACAAGGACCGTGAAGCCAAGCCACGGGCTTTGCTAGTGCGGATTTTCAGCACAGATCCCACAGGAACAGCCAGGGACAGAGGGTCAAAAAAGCAAAACAACTTTGGGTGGAGGCCATTTGGACACGTGTGGTCCCAACAGAGGAGGGCAGCAGGTAAATACCTCTCCTGCTGCGTTTTCTGGTCTGTTTGCATCTTAGGAAAATGGTTTCTCTTATTAAATATAATACCTTATACATTCAACCAACAGTTCAGCTAGTTTGAGGTTGGTTTTTCTGTTGTCTTTTCCCCTCCACTTTGTGCAAGATAATAAATACAGCTCTGGATCCCCACCTTCTTCCTGGTGTCCCCATACAGTTAACATGAGGCTAAATTATAGGAACTGTTATCTGGGAACAGACATCATATCCCTTTTTCTGTGATTTATCACGTACAAGCTAATGTTATAAATATAGAAAGTTTGTTGGGGTTTTTTTTTTGTTTTGTTTTTAAATCTCCCCTTCAATAAATATCTACAATTAAATTTAACTAAACCCCAAGTCATCCAGGTGAGCTGAATTCTGAAAACCAAAGACACCAGAGTCCCATCAGTGCACTCCTGCCAACCCCTCACGGTGGCTGGATCGCAACCAAGCCAACGGGATTCCTGGAAATGCTACATGAGCTCTGCCTATTGCTTATCTAATTAGAGATGACATTTCACTGTCACTGCTGTGCATTTACTGAGGAAATCTCCTCTAATTAAGAACACACAAAGAGACTAGATCAGTTTTCTGCATGCAACAAGTACCTACCTAGCCATTAGAGTGTTGCATGTTTGGACAAAGATTTTTGTTTAGCACCTTGTAGTTGTCAAGAGAGGGGTTGTGGCATCCTCAGGGGGGTCACTGCATCCTAAGAGAAGGCAGGACCAGCCCTAGGATGAGTGCAGGGACAGAGCCAATGATATTTGTATCCTGAAAACCACGGGCACATTTGTTAACTTTGCTCTCTTCCCTCCCCTGGCTTTCCCTAGTGTGTGTTAACACTAAAATAAGCATAAAAAGCATTCTTTACATTTAAAAAGACACTTCTGTACAGAGGAGGCAAAAGTCCAGCAGCAGCAATAGGGATAGGGGAATGGGCTGTACTTCAAGCAAATGCCATTCATCCCTAAGACAAAACCAAATAAAAATCTTAATATTTAATGAGCAAAGAAGAGCTTGTTCCAGGAGAGGAGGTACTGGATTGAGATCTCTAGAAAAATACACCTATGTGCATTGTACACTTCGGTTTTTGTGATTCCTTACCAGAGCTTAAGAGGTTTAGAGAGGCAAACACTGACCATCTTTGCTCTGTGGTGTGAGTTAAGATTCCCTTTGCTCCGGCATCGGGGGAACGAGCGCACACCTCGGAGAAATGGGATTTGGCAAACATCCTCCTGGAGCGGGTCTGTACTGTTGATGGAAAATTCATATTCCATTGAGTGAAACCTGATGCTATGGATCAGCTTACAGGCAGGAGGACCCGGTGTTGATACAACTGCCTGAACACATCCTGCAGCTATTCCTCCCAGGAGGGAGCAGCCAGGCTACCATCTTGCTTTAAAGAGAGGGTCCAAATCAGTGTGGCCAGGTGGGATTTGCCTAAAGGGTAAAAGACGCTGCAACAAACAAAATGTGTCTTCACTTCTGGTTCAAAAAATCTTTGAGGGACGCAGAAAGCTCTTGAGAAACACGTACTGTGTGTGCAACCAGCCCTTCCAGTGGTGTGCAGGAGGGGAAGGAAGGTGGAGGGAGTTACCCCGTCACCTTCAGCAGGCTGCTGGTAGCAAGTTGGAGTTTGGAAGGAAAGCGGAAACAAGAAGCCCGCCCTGAATATGAATCCAAGGCAGCTTTCTGCAGCTGGGAATGGGTATTGCTTGTGCGGCCGTGCCTGCCAAGCGAGCAGTTAATGGTTCCTGCGGTGCACAGGCACCGTGAGCAGCCGTCCGTCCAAACCGGGAGATTTTAAGCAGCTGTACTTCATGATGTACGTAGGTTTTCAGCCTTCACTCTGCATTATTAACATTCCTCCTCTGGCCCCATCTATTTAAATTGTGACCAGTTCCAGAAACCCTGAATAACCCAAAGTGCTTCAGTTCGTGGAAATAGTTGCTTCTGCTTTCTCCAAAGGCAAGAGGCTAACGTTCTCCTCAGAACACAGGTTATTAGAAAGAACAAACACCACCTCGCTCGCTCCGTGGAGCCTCCTCCCACTCCCTGTCCTCCCAAACTATCAAAAGGGCTTTTCTGGCCCTTTGCTCTCTGGCAATGCCTTGCAAATGACACTGTTTGTGTTTTTGCATCTGCATCCGGGCCGGCTCACTTGGTCGTAGCATCTCTGGGACAGCTTGACGCAGCCGGTGGCTGGCAGGTAGCAGAGCAAGCAGGGGAGCACCAGGGACAGGGCGCTCATGAAGGACCAGCGGGCACAGCAGTTTGAGTGGGAGCAGGAACAGGGGTGGTCGGCGCAGGTGCCCTCGTCGTCCTCGTTGGTGCAGTGGTAGAAGACGCCCTTGACGAGACACATGCAGGTGGAGTAGTTGACCAGGTTCTGTGCCGAGCAGAGACACTCTTGGTTGCACACCCAGCACGACGGCAGAGTCCGGGGCAGCGCGCACTCCTTACACTTGCATTTCCCGCAGGCCTCGCACAGCAGAAAGTGCTTGTCCAGTTCCGGAGACACGGGTCCCTTCAGGTCCAGGGGTTTGCAGTTAATCGCCTTGGGCTGAATGCGAACCGCTCGGGGGGAGGACTGCTCCGCCACAGGCACCGGGGCCATGTGGTCCAGCAGCCTTTGGTCTGAGGATGTGCTGCTGCTACTGCTGATGGAGCTGGGGCGCCCGCTGAACGAAATCCAGGGATGGGTGACATCCTGCTCACAGCGCTGCAGGTGCTGGTTGGTCAAGACCAGTTCATGGGGGGCTCGGGGTCGCTTCTGGGCTGCCAGGTGGGAGGCGGTGGGATTGTCGGTGTAGTCGTTCTCGATGTGAGTTGTCTTCATCTGGTCGATGGGCAGGATGGTGAGCGGGTGCTGCAGCCGCCCGTAGGGGATCCGATTGTCCAGCAGGGGCTGGACCATCACAGAGTTGGGGACGACGGTGATGTTGTGGGGGATCCGGGGCTCCATTGAGAAAGCACTCTGGCTACTCGTGAAAAATCTGTGCTTAAGTATCCTGGGGGAAAGAAAGGAGAAAGAAAAGGGGTGGGGAGAGAGAAGGAGCACACGGTTATTGAGGTGTCCTGCAAGTCCAGCCCAACAGGGATCTTCACTGAGGCTGGTTGTTATGTAGAAAGTCTTAAACTTGAGTCCAAGGGTGTCAGAGCACCTGCCCAGGTATAAAATGCCTCCCTCCTCCTTTGCTACTGTGTTTCTCTCCCTAACCTTGGCTTCTGGTGTTGGAAAGGTTGCAGTCACAGCAGGCTCCCGAACTGCCCACTCAGGGGTTTTGCTGAGGCAAAGCACATCTGAGGGCTGCTGGTGTATATACACGTGTGGTTTTGCCAGCAAACTCCCTGAAATGACTTATCTAAGCTTTGGGGGTTTCCCCCAGCTGAACCTGATCCCTAAAAAACCCGATGCAAGACTGTGGCTCGTGAGAGCATTGGTGGGCACGAAGGTGTTTCAGCAGTGTGGGGCTGAACACCTGTCCTTGCTAACCCAGAATCTGCCTGTGGGAGGATGACTTGGCTTTGGTGAGGAAGTGTCCCATCTCCATTGGGAGCTGCTGCTTCCAAAGGCTCCTTCATCTCTCCCGCGGGAGGTGGAAGCGCTTGCTCAGCATCTTGTCCGCTGGCAAACCAGGGTGGGAGCCAATGGTGCAGCACCCAGAAGAGCACCCACACGGGTCTGGCTTGATCCATCACCTCACACAGGTAATGAGACACTCTTCTCCAGCCCACTAAGTGCGCTAATATTTAGCTGAAGTGCTGTTTACCAGCCGCTCTGGCTGAGCCGTCTATTGCCGCAGTTTCTAATTTCATTGAAAGAGTGCAATTTATCCTGGAGTCGATCCAAAGATTCAGCAGCGGCGTAGGACAAGAAACCACAGGAAGTAACTAAACTTAAATCAAAGAACGGAAACGACTCGGTTCAAATTTAGAAAGTGCACATTGTTTTCTAGTAGATGTGCCATTTCCTCACGGGGTGACCTTTATTCATAAATAATATAATGCTGGAGATCAGTTGAAAGAAGGGGTGAGTAAAGCTTCAGAGCAAGTCACAGGAGGGGAAAAGCTGCTGGTATCAAGAAAAAGAGAGTAGCGAACAGCTTAAGTCATTGTCAGTTGTTTGTGTTCAACAAACAAATTAACCTTCTCCAACAGCGTGAAAGATTTGGACTTGGCAGAGCTGGGTTAACAGCTGGACTCGCTGATCCTAAAGGTCTTTTCCAACTGAAATGATTCTATGATTTTATTATCACAGCAATCTGAAATCGTATCAGGAAAAAACTGCATCTAACTACAACAAGTTATAAATGAGAAGAGTGTGTGTGAGTAAATGTGTGCACTTCTGCAAGGGGACGTCCCCCCTAAAATTAACACAACACTTCAAAAACTGGAGCGTGAACTAAATTCCGCATTTTTGGAAGGGGAAAGGGAAGCGCTTTTTTTTTACCCACTTAAAAACGCTACGAGGGTCCGCTGTTATATCTGCAGATCCTTGCTTTGATGGATCACTTGGCGCTTGGGGTTGAAAATGTGCTGCTTCTGCCGGGATCAATAGGAGGCAGGGAGGGAGGGCTGACGCCGGATGGGCCGGAGCGTGGGCAGGACGGCACATGCCGCCTTGGGATGCCGGCACCGCGTCCGGCCTGCCGCGCTCCTTTTGTCCCCTGCACAAGACCAGCAGGAAGAAGTGCTTTATCGAGCAGTAACGACCATTATTGTCATGCAGCCCTTATGCTGTTCCTCTTCCCCCAGTTAAAAATTCTCTGCTGGGTCTTAGCCATTCATTTGAAATTTTTTTTATTTCATTATTCATAGCTCGTTGACATCCTGACTGGAGGAACAAGAGACTTTTTTAAAGCATCTATTCCTAGTTACTGTTTGTAAAAAAACAAAAGGAAGCAATGATTCTGACAACTATGGGGCACGCAGAGGGAAAAGAATTTGATTTTCTTTTGTGCATCAGAATCCAGCGTCATGATCTAAAAAGTATTTGCTGCAAGTCAGAGTTTAGCAAAATCATCAGTTCTGTATCAGATACATTTGCAGAGATATTTTGATTTCACAGGTTTTTTGGGGGTTGTTTTTTTTTTTTTTTAGGAGAAAGATGCAGCTGTTTTGGCTGCCAAGAGTAAGTGCAGCAGAGCTGATCTTAGATGGAAGGTAGCTGGAGGAAATGGTGGCTCACTGCACAGTGCTACCAGCCTGTCTGATCCTTCATGTCCCTGCCAGCACTGCCTTCGTGGCCTCTCCAGAATTTTTAAATCGCCTCTAGCAAAGGGCTCTGTGCTCACTTCCACTTGTTACCAACTGTCTGGAATCTGCTCCATTCACCAGGTTTCAGCTGTATCCACGGAGCATCATTTATTTTAAGGTGCCCTGTGTGACAGCACACGTGTGAAGAGCTGCTGTGCCCAGGCAGTGACCTGGTTGTGCCCAGGACAGCACCTCTGCCCCAGGGTGGCACATTAAGGCTGTTCTGCATCGCTGTGGGGAGTCCCTCGCCCTGGCATGGGAGAGCAACACCCTTGGAATTGGAATTTAGACTTCAGGTTAACTCTGTAATCACCCAGTCTGCGATGGTCCAGAGCCAGCAATGCCATCACACGGAAGTCATGTCACCAGATTAATCTGGAGAGGGATTATTGCCACAGGCACTCTTAAAACACCCAACCCCCGGCACACAGACATGGCCATATGCAGGCAGACGTTAAAGATGGCTTATCTGAGATAATGCTAATCAAGATTTCAGAGTTAATTACCACAGAAAGGAGAGGGACCCTGTACTGAACACCACACTTCAGGATACTTAATGGTAGAAGTTAAGTTATTAATCAACTTTTTTCATTACAAAACAGTTTCAAATTGTCTTTTTACCAAGCAAACTATTTCTGAAGGGCAAGGAAAGTCTGACACTGTGAACTCAAAGACCCTGCAGGTGTCTGGGCACAGGGTCTACTTGGATAAAAACCTCTGGAGTGAAGACAGACAAATAAGGCCCAGTTCTCCCAATTCCCAGAGCCCTGTTCTGGACACAGTGTGTCTCTGGCTGAAGACTGCCTTAAAACACCAGATGCAGGCATCCTACTAGGTTTTGGTGCTTGGACACATGGTCCTTCAACTTCTGCCCTGCCCTCTTGCTCCTTTGTGGAAGGTTTCCACAGTTAAATGCTCTCCCCTTTCAAGCTACTCTTAACAGACATATATTCCCAAATATTTCTGGTATTTATGCAATTTTCTAAAGACCATGGCTACATTGCTGCTGCTGGTCTTGTCACCAAAAATTCCAGCAGTGCAATGAGATCACTGGTGACAGATCCAGATCAAACACCTCAAATGCTGCACTTGACAGTGAGCTGGGTGGTGTTCATCCTGCAAGGAGGTTTTTCTCCCCTGGGATCTGCCCAGATGACAACAATGGCCATATTTTATGGTGTGTTTGCTTCAGGTTTTTGTCTGTGTGTGTCCACTGGCACGTGCCATGGGCACATCTTGC
Source organism: Empidonax traillii (assembly GCF_003031625.1). Lineage (NCBI taxonomy): Eukaryota > Metazoa > Chordata > Aves > Passeriformes > Tyrannidae > Empidonax > Empidonax traillii. Next base: position 2,531,398 of record NW_020955215.1, read on the forward strand.
CCTCAGCTGTTTGTGCTTTGAGCCTTATATCTGCATCCCATGAAAGGAAAGATTTCAGCAAAGGGCACTGGGCACACAGAGCTCCATCTCTCATGGCAAAGAAGAGGAATCCAGTCAAGTTCTCAGGTTAAGGATTTGTGCTGGAGCAGAAGCAAATCAAGAAGCCAGATAGTTCCTGTGGAGTCTCACAGGCTGTGATGTGCCTGCCTGGAAACCTGCATGGGCCCTGGTGACTTCTGTGGACAATCCTGCAAGACATCATAACTTCACCTTTTCTGGCTGTTGTGTATCCAGAAGGAAGGCACCACTCCCTTCACCTCCCCCCACAGGAACCAGGAACCACCATGCAGGTGGGGTGTTTGCCAGCAAGGACAAGGTTGCCTCAAACAGCAACCCTGGTAATGTTTGGGGTGACCTGGCAGAACTTTGGACCTTGAAAAAGGGCAAGAGCTGAAGGGGTATAACCTTGGGGCTTCTTGCTCTGAAGGCAGTTGAGCAAGGAAGGGGTTCAGAGTGGTCAGTGGTGTCTTGTAGTTGCTGGTGTCGTGTCAGACATTGGAGTGACCTAATTGAGCACCTGGCTGGAGCTGGACACTGTGTGTGGAGCATCCCCGGATAGAAGTGGTGACAAACATGAGCCACTTGGTTTGGGAGGGAAGAAAGAACAGGCTGGGCTGACCATCTCCCTCTCTCTTCAACTAGAGTGCCTGAAGCTGCCTGAGGAGCCACTCTGGCTCACAAAGACAGGGAAAGTTACTAGAGATGAACTGCCAATGTCAACCCCCCCAGGGAAGAACATTTCTGCTCAGGGGGCTCCTTGGCTGTGCTAAGAAAGGACTGAAGTTCACGATGGCAAGGGCAGCTGGCTATTGCTTGCAGATATTGAATTCATTGCTCAGATGGAATAGATTTAATATAACAAGATGTGTCATCTAAAGAGAATTGTAGATAAAGAGATAAAAAGAAAGAGAAGGGATAATAAGTAGAATGGGAGATTTAAGATACTTTAGCACCGTAACATAGCAAAAGCTATGAAACTTTGTGCAGTGCCTTTATTGCCCACTGCACTTGTCCAGCCTGACTGTAAATTGTATTTCAATTGAGAAAAAAAAGCCATACTGAATACAAAATGAATTAATTTTTCATCATTGGTAATTACAGATATAGCATTAACACAGGCATGGACTCACTGGTTGCAATTGTACAGGTACTTTTCTTAAAGTAGACAACAGGAAGAAAAATTCGAGAGCATGTTCTTACATTGGTAATTTTTCATTCTTTAGAGGTAGATGAAACAATGAAGTTCTTTTCAAAGCAGACATGTCAACAAACTCCCATGCAGAGAAAAATTTCTCTTCCCCCATGCCATCCAGGGACTCACCACATACAATTTTCAAGTCAAAATATACTTCCTTCCAAGGGAGTAAAATTGGACTCAAAAGTCAAGTTCATACACGTGCTGCAGTGTTTGTTTCATCTCTTCATCAAGATATTGCCAATTTAAAATTACTGTTGTACTGGGTAATTACAAGTCCTAAAGTTGTAGGAAAGAAACTATTATTGTAAAGTGTTTTGGTATTATTTCAGACTTGAAAGTTTTGTAAGATTCTTTAATCATATGAAATTAAAACAAAGGGCTTCTTATGTTTTAATAGGTTTTTTGACTTGCCTACATAACTTTAGAGAAAGCTACATCCTTGTAGACAATTCCATGAGAATTCATATAAACCCCCAGGACAGATCGTTCTCATTAATGTCTTCAGAACAATTTTTGAAGCAATAAGGTTCTAAGACCTTTATTTTCAAATGGAGTTGGACAACACATCTCCCAGTTACTGAAAAACAAAACGGATCTTGACTTAAAAATCCAATGAGTGCAGAAATCTATAATGTTTATAATTGTCTCCACTATCCATTAGTTAATTTTATTAAGTTCTTTCTCATGTGTTTAAGAACATTCCAGATGTTTGTGGTAACAAAAGAATCATGAGAATGAGGGACTCAAGTCCAGAGGTGGGTCCCATGTGGAAGCAATCCTGGACAACCTGGCTGCTGTGATTGACACCTCAGTGCCCACAGTGAAGCCAACAGGAAAATGGGAAAATGAGCTTCCACAACCACCTCCTCTCCACCCAGCACCAGGCAAAAGGCACCACAGTTTTAACCAACCCTTTTTTGTTAAAGATGTGGGGAATTTCAACATGAGATGTTGACATGCAAATGTCTAAAGTGAACCTTAAATGTCGTAGGGAAAAAAAACCCCAAAAGCCCCAAATGTGCTGCCTGATGAGCGTTTGCTGAGAGAGAGACCACCAGTACGGTCAGGGAAGTGATGCAGCCACCAAAATCCCTTCTGTCCTTGGACAAGCTGTAAGCACCAGATCAGGGGCCACTTGATCTCTTTCTAATTAATTACATCTTAATTACACCTCGTGTGCACCCCATCCCTTCTGTTGTGTCTGAACAGCACCAGCGGCAGGGAAGAGCCGTTTGCCTCAGCAAACCAAGATTTCTCCTGGGGTTGCTGGTGCAGGATTGTCCTCTCCATGTCCTGTAACATCACTGGTGGCTCCTTTCTTGAGCCTGGACCTGTGCCCTGTAACATCAGGGAGCTGCTGAACCTGCTGGTGTGCCGTGCTGCCCTTTGCCAGGGCAGTGGTGGTCAGTTTTGGGACCATTATATATCTTGTCAATGATAATGGTTATAGTGGTGCTGGGGGGATGGAGAATAGTGGTGTGCAACAAGCCGCCTTCTTAACACAGAATCCTTAGGGTTGGAAAAGACCTTTAAGATCCTCAAGTCCAACATACCATAAGCAGAGTAAAGCAAAACTGAGTCTTCAATAAGAATTTTCAATTACAGGTTTCCAAGAATTTTCCAACTATTGAAGAATCACAAGCTTTAGTGAAGGAGGAACAGAAAAGTTACCGTGGACTGGTGAAAGGCTGAGCCCTGCTTGATGGAGCCCTGCACTGGGATGGTGGTAAGGCCAGAGCTGCTCATTTGGGTCAGTGATGGTGGGTCAGACCTCAGAGCTGAGTCTTGGTACCTAACAGCCAGATCACACCTCCTCTTGGTTACTATGATACTAGACCTAGATTAGATATCAGGAAGAAATTCTTCCCTGTGAGGGGGCTGAGGCACAGGTTGCCCAGGGCAGCTGTGGCTGCCTAATCCTCGGAAATGTTCAAGGCCAGGTTGGATAGGGTTTGGAGCAACCTAGTGTAGTGGAAGGTGTCCCTGCCCATGGCAGGGGGGTGGAACTTGATGAGCTTTAAGGTCCCTCCCAACACAAACCATTCTATTATTCTTTTATCAATGAAAAAGCTGAATTACAGTCTCTGGAAGAGGCATTACAGTCACCTCATTAACATACAGGCAGCAATAGCTGCAGTAAATGTACTGCAGAAATCCATCTATTTTCTCTGCTGTATGGGACACACAAATTTCTGAAACAGTAGTGCCAGAGGAAGAAAACAAGAAAAGCAATAGAATATCTAGTCTTAATAGAAGAAATTAGCATAATTGAAAACAATATACTTTGAAGCAGTGTAATTCCAAGGGCAGGCATATATATTTCAAGGTCTGTGCAAATCAAAACAGTTTAGAATTGATGGTAACCAGTGCAAAACCAGAACGATCATGACTAGTCTCTCTCTTTGTGTGATTTGGTTAAAAATCTTCTCTAGAACCTTGGTCATAGCTGCACCTGAGCTTTGGGAAGTGCACAAACCCCTTTGCTGGCTCCGCACAGTGCTTGGAGGCCAGGACCCAGCAGCGATCCACAGCTCCTCCCTACAGCTGTGTGGAAATGAGGGAATAGCCAGGATGGGCACTGGAAACGAAGCCAGGGTGTCTGGCATCAGGGCAACCCTTGTTGTCAAAAAGTACCAGCAAGGGGAAGATCTACAGGGCTTTGGAGAGTGGATGCACCAAGTAGGGCAGCTGGGGCTGGAGTTGGGGCAGAGCAGGGACTGGGGATGGGGCAGGATGGTGAGGGACAGGGAGCTGAGGGACAGGGCTCCCTCCCACCCAAGTGATCAATAAAGGATTCGTTTCCTGAGGCCCAGCAGAGGAAGAGCTGGTGATACAGGAACAAATTCTGTGATTGCCTTTGTTTGGAACTAAGGACATCCTCTTGTGACAAGGGACACACTGCTCCTGATGCAAGTCAAAGGGTTCAATAAAAGCTTTTATTGAGGGAGACAACACTTGGAGTTAAAGGAGACCTTGCAGCAAGCACATGTTTTTAATGTGGGATTAAGAATAATTCATAAGGTTGGAGTTCATTAAGACTGAGTTAGGCTGTCTGGATTTTGAGTTGAGCTGTAAAAGCTTTAAAAAATGAAAAAAAAAGAAAGAAGCTTTTTTTCCTGTAAAGTGTGTATTAATATTAGCAAAATATTGACATGCATTCTTTTTGTTCCCCTCCTTAGCAGCCTTATCTAGCTAAGGCCAGCTAGAATTTTCTCTACAAGCAACAAGGGGGGAAAAAAAATTAGAAAGCTTATTAGGGAAACCTGCCATTTTTAAAACGAGACACTAAATTCTTGCCAGAGCATGGAAATTCAGGAGCTGGGAAATGAGACCTGTAGACTTCCAAGAAGCTGTCTCTGTCCAGCTGGTCTGTTCCTATGGTGCGAGTGAATAAAGCACATTTTGGCCCACTAACATTCAGATCCCTGGGCACTCAAATTTCTTAGTCAAAGGTTTTTATTGGATAAGAACATTTCTTTTAAGGTCAGAAAACTAAGTTCAGATATGATGCATTAAGCTAATAGTACCAAATATTAGTTGGATTAGTACCACATTAGTTGGATTTTGTGTTTTCTTAAGGAAATATATTGCACTGCATTTAAAAGGGATAAAACCCAAACATTTGTGCAACTGTTTGCCTATAAAAAAAGCAGTTTTTAGTACTGGGTTGAATTTGAAAAGTTGTATGGCAATATGATTAATGAGTTTTTTGCCTTTTTTTTTTTTTTTAAACTGTCAGAACTGCAAATTAATTATTACTGTAGTGTTGCAAGGGTTGTGCATTTTACTTCACTAGATTTTTTGGGGGGAAGTGGGGAGGTGGGGGGTGGGAATTGCTCTTTGAGATGTTGCATTTCCCAGTGTGATTTGGGAATTAGTCATGATTCCAGGAAAACAGCTTTTGTTTTGCTGTTTCGGGAGGAGAACAAATAATTTCTCCCCTGCACATACCTCACGGAGAATTTCAAAAGGACTGCAGTATTCAGAAATGGTCCTTTTAATTTTATAATCCCAATATAGAGTCCCTTCCAGCAACAGAAAACACAGTAGCCCACGGAAAACGGCACATTTATCAACGAGACATCCCCAGTGGGGTTCCAATAACTGAGAACAACCCCTCCTCCTGCTATCATTCATTTTTATATGGAGAAGGGGGAAGCCAGTCCTCAGGATCATTGTGATTCCGTGCACAAATTGTAGCTTTATTCTTTCACCCAAAATAAAGGGAGAGAGAGGGGAAGCTTTAATATTGGGAAAGCTGGGGTTCTCTTTACCCAATTAAAGAGCAATTTCTGAGCTGATTCTTGCCATACTCTCCCCTTAGCATGGTATGGAAGAAAGGCAGTAGCTGGAGAAGTTTTAAACAATCTAGAACATGCCTTTTCCACTCTGGATAATGCAGGGATGCTTTTCCTTTCTCTCCTTCACCCTTTAAGGAAAAACTTTGGGCTATAAAAGATTTAAATCATGAAATCAGACCCTTGGTCACTGGAAGAAAAAGAGTGAAGCCTTTTTCCCTGTGATTAACACTGATATTCATTTTGCACTTCCATTTCCAAGGTCTGCATTCCCAGTCCCGCTTTCCTCTAAGACTTTTGTGCCTTTTATATGCCCCTTTCTGTTTTTTCCATTCCCCTCCTGATAATGAATTTTCAGAACATGTCGTCTCTAGGCTTGTCTTTCTCCTGTGACGCCAGGACTGGTACCAGAAAATAAAATCCTGGCTTATCTTGCTACGCAGTTGGTAGAGAAGAGCAGCCAGGACAGGTTTTTCCTCCACATATAATATGTTTCATATATTATATGAAATTATTCCAGGTACACATTTTTATTGCTCATCTAGCCTTTAAAATACATCATCCATCCAGATTTTAAACAAGTGTACAGCAAGACAGGGAAGAGAACAGTGATGGAATAAGGCACTGAGGCCAAAAAAAGAAAAAAAGACTTGTATGAAATAAAATGCTGAAGAGCAAAGGTCATGCAGGAAAGGTTTGACACACGAGTGGCTGATCTCTGAAGTGTCCTATTATGGAGACAGCTCAGAACTACTTGACACTAACAAGACAGGGCTTTGGAAAAGAGAGGAAATGCGTATAATCCATTTTCATATTCCAAAGCAAGAAATATCCAATTCTGACCTGTCAGGCCAGGTGACCATGTATTTAGGCTCCTTTCTGGGGAAGGAAGAAGGGATGAAGGAGAAGACACCCCATCAGCAGAAAAAAGACCCTTATTCTGCTGTAAAACCCTGCAAACAAACCCGACACAAGTGTGGTGAAACCTGCCTGCCATATATGTACAGCAAATGCAGATGTTGATGGGAGAACGCAGAAAAGAGGTATAAATCAGAGACGCAGGGACACAAATGGAAATTCTGCAAGAAACAGGATATTTCTCCAGAATGCCAAGTCTCCTTTAGGTTGGGAAGCACCAGGCAGCTCTCCACTGCACATAATTACAGATAATCACTGTTAGAAAAGTCATAGCCAGAAACATGCTCATGATCAGTGATCTGTAAGGAGCAGCCGAACACATCTAGAACGAGCGCAGGATTTTCCCTCGGGGAGCCGGCTTGGCTTTTTCCACTTAAAACATTTTAACAACCGCTCGCAAGCGCCGATCTCGTACTTACTTTAAATAATTCAGCTAAGACCATCTCTCCATAGGCGAGCTAATCCCAAATGCGAAGCGGGCGAGGGGCGGGGGGGGTGTGTGGGGGGTGGCCAGCCCCGGGAGAACGCTGGCAGGAGCGGCTGGAGCTGCGGGCAGGAGCTGCGAGCGCGGCGCTGTCAGCGGCGCTGCGCCCGCCGCCTGCCTGGGAAAATGGCTAGTTTATGAATGGGAGGGCAGCGGCCGCTCCTGCGCACGCGCGGCCGCCCGACTCTATGAATGGGTGGGCACCGCGGCGGCAGCGCGCATGCTCCGCTGCCTTTTATGAATGGGGGCTGGAGGGGAGCGCGGATGCGGCTCCCGGCGTTTTGTGTGGTGGGTTGTTTTTTTTTTTTTTCTCCTTTTTTTTTTTTTTTTTTTTCCCCCCTTTTTTTTTTTTTTTTTTTTTTTTTTTTATGAATGAAGGGCAGCGGCAGCTGCGCATGCACCGCGCCCCCCGCCCGGGGCTGGAGGTAACGGCGGGGGTGGGGGGCACCGCCGAGCCCCCCTCCCGCCCCCCTCGGGCCCGTTCCCGGGGAGCAGCCGTGAGGGGAGCCTCGAGCACCCCCAGCCTCCCCAGCCGCACCCCCACATGCCCGCCGGCAGCGGGGCGAGGGGCGGCAGCTCGGGCAGCGCTTCTCGCCGGGGGCGTCCCGCGCTGGTGCGGCCGCGGGGGACAGGGACGCGTTGGGCTGGAGGATCTGGCCATCCCCGGTTTTTGGGGTGTGCGACCGTGAATGAGAGGATGGGAATGATTCTCAGCGTTCGGCTTCGTTCCCCGGTTTGAGACCTGCGGTTCGTTCCTTTCACTGCAGCATCGTCACACACCCCGGTCCATCCCCTTGTGCCTTGCGGCTCGTGGCAATACCTGGATGAAAACGTAGGCATAAACCCCAGCTGTGTGTTGTGTAGGCAACCTGTAGGGTTTTTTTCTGATTCTCGTCTCTTGAGAAGGAGAGGAGGAGGGGGCTTAGAGCTGTGCAGGTTATACAAAAGCACCGAGAGCCAGAATCTGTTTCATGGACGTGAGGCCATTTAAGTGCCGTTCTCAGCTTTGCAATTTTGCCCAACGTTTAGCTTTTTGTACATCCTGTCGGACCTCGCCCCAGCGCTCCGCAGGCTGTGGGGGGCAGGTCCTCGGGGCCAGATTTTCAAATGTTCCTTAGCAAACCACTGCTATTCTGCTGCTCCATGTTGATCTCCCCTGAAAACCCTGCCCGAGGCGTGTGCCGAGAGCTTCGAATGTCTTTACGTGCTCCAGTTCCGTTCAGCAAACGGAGATCTCAGTTCCCAGCTGGCGCGGAAGCAGCTGCAGGTGGGGCCTCGGGGCGTGGAGTCCCTCAGGATCCTCAGAGACAGGTTGCTTTACACTGAAAATGCATTAATGATGCATTTTTAATATATTTGAAGAGTCATCTGCAGGGTACAAACCAAGGCCCTGCTCATTTCCTGCCGTATTTAAGGCATGTATATTTAAAACCTTGCACAAGACTGAAAAAAACCCCTTTTATTTATTTATTTTTTGTTCTAATGTGAACAATGTATGTTAATCCAGATACAAAAGAAGGAAGATTTCTTTCTCCAGGAAAGATTTCTCCCTTTAAGAATGTGTGCTTTAGGGCTGATCATTTAGTTACATACGTGTTTGTCTCTGAGGGCAGAGATGTTTCCAAGTGGAAGCTGTGGTATGGGTCATGGGCAAATGCAATTTAACAAGGAAAGGACAGAAGATGGAGACTCTCTAAAGAACAGCTTCTCCGGAGGGGTACATAAAATGTTACCAGCCTTCAAATCTACCAGACGGGTAGAAAATAAAATAGAAGGTGGTTGGTAAAAATGTTGCTTTGTTACTGGTTGTGTTCTTTGCTGGAAGGACAGCCAGGCATAGAAATTGGATGTCTATGATTTTGGGAATTGACGGATAAATGGATAATGGAAGAAAATGCAATTTAAAAAAACCCGCTTATACAGAGGGAAAAATTAAAACATAACACCTCGCTATATTTAGTGCTGGAAACCAGCTCAAAGCTGAGAGAATCAAATTCCTGAGCACAAAAAAAAAAATAAATAAAAGTCTCTTATCCCATCGTTTTACACCACTGGCACAGGATAAATTCTGCACCTCGATTTGAGCGCTGCCAGCGCGCTGTAACGTTGCAGCAGTGGGAGAGTCAAGCGTCTCTGAATTAAAGGCTTTTATCTCTGAATGCTGAGTTCTGTATTCCAGGGCCACATGCACAATACACGGGGGGAAGTCCTTTGTTGCAGTACACTGAGCATCTCCCCACGAGACCCGGCCGCCTGCGTGGCGACGGCGAACGGCTCCGTGGTAGCAGGGAAGGCTGACGCTGTAATTACACAGCAGCCCCAGGCACAGCCCAGCCAGACCCTGCCCTCCTGACAAAAAAACCCCAGCAATAAAACTGAAAAGAGGAAATCAAAATTATTATTCATGTGTGGAGGGGGTGAGGAGGAAATGGGGTCTGGCTGTACTGTTGTAGGGAGAGAAAACTTGGAATATTGCTGGTATTGCTGCAGATTGACGGAACCTTTTTAAGCATAGAATTGTGAGATTGTAATTATTGGAGTTAATTCACCTCTTCCCTCTCCCTCTATCCTTAACATATATTTAAAATATTTGCTTAATTGTCCCCTATGGACAGAGGTTTTTTTCATGCTAGATCTTACTCTGGTTGCTCCACTTGGGCATGTGAGGCCGTTTTGGATTTGGAATTGCATGTGGATTTCTCCAGTTCCTCTTTGTATCAACAGACCTGGGTTTGGGCTTGGGTCAAGATTCTGGAGCTGACCTGTGGGTCACCGTAGCAGAAGCCCTGTGTGAGGGTGGTGGATTATCTGCATCCTGGAGCCTCCTGGCTCCTCTGACTTCCCTCTGCAAACAGGAGGATCTGGAAATGCCTGAGCTGCAGTGCAGGGAGGGCTGGTGTCTCCCCACCTCTGCTGCACACCTGGTGCTCTGCTCTTCTTCCCAAATCTCCCCATTCTGTAAAAAGAAGGTTGTGTGCCTGTAGGGAGGGGACTGTCCTTGTGATGAGGGCTCTGGGGCTGACAGAGTGCCAGGGAGGAGTGCCGTGTTACCATTGTGGGATTCTGGAAGCTGAGGCTGTAAGAGGAACACCGCTTATCCTGGGACATGTAATATGCTTATACATCTTGGCAGGGCTCGTGATACCAAACTCTGCACTCCTTTCTTGTGCAGGAAATGAATTGCTCACTCATTTCATGCACATTTAAACCCTGAAATGGCTGTTCACCGGGATGAACTGTGGCGCTGCCACACTTGCATTGCCCCCTCTGAAGTTCTTTAATTTTGTGCTTTTGTATCTGTGGAAAAGCCCGAGTGGCCTGGGAGAGCTGGGTCTGTGTGAGTGCCTGGCAGTCACCGACCGGCAGCTGCTCCTGGGCTCCCCTCGGAGCAGCTCACGTTGGAACGTGGTTCTCCAGATCTGGCTGTGCGAGTGTGGGCTGGCAGAGCTCCAGGCAGGGCGTGTGTGTCTTGGCCCAAAGCTGGCGGTTTAAGGAAATGCAGGGTTCCTAATCTGCCATCAGAAAAAAGCAAATATGCAGGCAATTTAGGAAAGTGAAAGTGCAACCCCCTGGGGAACGCGTAACTCCGGCTTTGGAGGCGTTTTGAATGTGTAGCCATGTTCTGTCTTAAATCTTTGGCCACTTGGCATTTTACTGTCTTTAAGCTGGATCAAGAGCAGATGTGTAGACTTTATCTGCTGAGGTTTTCGTGTTCCTCCAAATCCTTTCTGGCTGGTGTTGGGAGGCTTACGGTAAGTCGACGTGGAAGCAGCACTCCTGCGTGAGGAAGTAGCTAATTCCCTGTCTCAACTGATACTGCATATGGAATTTTCTAATTTGCTGGCAGTGTGTACAAGTTATTATGGAAAAGGTGGCTTGTAACCTTGGAACTAAAGGGTGCCCATATGGGTGGTTTTGCCCTCTCTTGATGATACAAGGAGAAGAAATTTTTCCTTCTTACTGCTTTTTAATCATTTCTGTGTAAATTACAGTGTTGGAAACTGTAGATTAAAATTTCCTACTACCAATAGAAAAAGGTAATTTCAGTTTTTTATCATCTAACTCTCAGAAATAGTTGATAAAACCTGGAAAACTGAATGTTTATCTCTTAATCCACTGACATAATATGCACCTTACATGGAAATGCACTGCTGCAAAATCTATCTGGGGTAACATCACGTATCCCTGATGTGTTTGATGCTTGTGATGCCTCTAGCCATAGGGAGAGTAGGAAAGATTATCCTACTGATAATGTAAGGATGTATTGTGCCAAATATTTGTCGTACATAAGTCAGATAAGCTGTTTGGATGTTGCTGTAGGAATTCTCCTCCCTTGTACATTGCTACCAGCAGTTACTGTGCTGGTCTGTCATGCCTGGAGATAAATAAGAGGGGGTTGGTGTGGAATGAGAAAAATGTTGTGGCTGCTGTCAGCAGTGGTATCGTGGCATTTTGGTTGCAGCCTGAACTGGGTCTGTGCTGAAATGCCAAACAGAACTCAGGTGCTACAAAAGAGATGCCGAGCAGAAAACAGAAGTGCCTGTTTAGCTCTGGAGATATTTGGCTGAGTGCTGGTCTCACAGGGCTGTGTGTGAGCTTGTAAGATTGGAGGAATCTGGGAGGATGGGAAATGGCTGAGCTTTTTGCTCCTCCCAGGAGATACCACTTCTCATAAACTTCCTTCTGGATTCCCCCAGCCTCTGCAGGAAGTAAGACAGAAGCCCACCACTGTAACCCAGAAAGGATGGATGTCACAGCAGACCCCTTATCTGTGTTGGGTAGAGGGGAGTGCTGGGCTCATCTGCACAGCAACACATCGTGGAAGTGTTCCTGAGTTTTGTCTTTCTGCCTCGAAATGCCCTGGCACAGAGCAGGGGCCTCTCCCCCACAGCCAGGCTCTGACACAGGGCAGTGCATCCCCTCTCGTTATGAAATCACCTCATAAACTCTGTCAGCTGCCCTGGGGGTGACTGAGAGTCGTTATCTCTTTTCCAAATGAAGCTCTCGCAGCCCTCCGCTTCTGCGGCACAGATGAAAGGTCTGGCCTTCCTCCTCTCTTATCAGGCACCTGTTGTTGTATCCAGACATTACTCACATCCTTGGAGTCACATCTTGTTTTGCATAATTAACGCCAACTGTTTCATTTCCTTCCTTCCCTTGGCAGTTCTGCTCTGTGGCCTTACCTGGCCATGGAGACATTCAGTGTTATTTTGAGTTTTAACACAAATGGAAACTGGCTTCAGTTTGCTTTTCAGGGAAGATGTGAATATTTTAGTCGGGTATAAGGGATGGTCTTTGGCCCTGAACTGGTGCTGCAGCTACAGTCTGTGGTGGGAAATTCTGTACCAATTCCTTAGGAATGGTATAAAAAAACCTGAAGCAAGCCTAAACAAAAGTCTGTGCAGCAAAGTTGGACTCAAAAAGTGGTAAATCACAGAATCCTTTGATTTGGAAGGGACCTTAAAACTCATCTCGTTCCAACCCCTGCCATGGGAGTCCTTCCACTAGACCAGGTTGCTCCAAGCCCTGTCCAACCTGGCACTGAACGTATAATGTATATAAGGGTTTTTTTTTAGGGTTTGGATGTTATACTTCTTTCCTTTTACAACAGTATGTGACTTGTCTGGCAGCTTTAGTTCCACCTGAGTGCATCATTTTTGCTTTTTTTGAGTTTTGCTGTTTTGAAGATGTTTTCTGATTTATGTTTGCTGTGTGGTGGCTGTGTCTTTGTCTCAAAATCTGAACTCAGTATATCAGACAAATTTACCATTCATTGGGATTAAAAATTCCATTGAGATAAATGCAAGTTCTGCAGCTGGTACGTGACCAGGGTACGGATTTTGGACTGGCTGCTCTGCGGAACTGCCGTTTGCACAAATCCTCGGGGCAGAGAGCAGGTATAGCCTGGTTGTAATGGATAAACAGGACTCTGAGGCTGCTGTGATCCTTCCTGCTGTCCAGCTGGCAGAACAGCAGCGCTTGTTATCAGGCAGAGACTCTAAGTCTGAGATATGGATTTTCCCATCTTAGGCTCCAGGTCTGAAACTGGACCTGCTGCTCAATCTTCTTGGAATGGCTGTTGGTTATTTTCCAACCTAGAGGACTCAGGCACTTGATAGTAGATCAGTGAGGGAAATATTTCAACCATTTCTGATTGACTAGATCATCTCAAGGACCATAAATTGGGAATATGCCTATTTTTTTTCCTGAATATTTATTTACGGTTCAGGTCAATAGTCTCCAGAAACACAATTCTGCTTACAAACGAAATTCCTGGGCTGCATTCCCAGGCGTTCCCATGTGACTCGAGCATTTTTAGCAACTAAGTGAACAAATGCAAACATATTTTCAGGGCAAGGGAAGTGTTGCTATCCACATTCTCTGTGAGTGCCTGGGAGCCCTGGCCCCAGGTCTCCTGAGATGTGACGAGGCAAAGGTCCCTTCTGTGGAGCGTCCTGTGTCTGGGGACCCTGACAGGTCTGCCAGGGGAGCTCAATAATGCAAATGGAAAAATTCCTCTGTTCCACATCCCCACTGGACACGTGGAGCTTTATGAGGATGCAGGAGCTCAACAGGCAGGGGGACATGGGCAGCCCAGCCCCTCTCTCCCATAGCTCAGTTTGTGAGTGCTCAGCCCTGCAAGTTTTAACAAATCTACTCCTGAAACACCCTAAATTGTGAAAAACCCCTTGGACGCGCCCGAGGCTTCACTCTTGTCCCTTTTGTCACCATCCCTTCGGGCAGATCTGCCCAGCTGCTGTCAGATGCAACCAATGCCCTCAATGGTGGCAGATCGTCCCCTGGCAGGGCACAGCCTGTCCCTGCTGGGTCTGGAACAGCTGGGAATTGTCTTTCCAAATGGATTGATGGTCTTGGGATAGGTGTATATCTGTTTTTTAAATGCCAAGGAAGAACTGATGCCACCAGCTGGTACCAGCTGGCTCAGTGCTCTCAGCACCCAGTCGCTTCACCTGTGACTAAGAAATGAATTTTCATATGGAGGAAATGGTGTTCCCTGGAAAACAAAGCAACATTGGAAAAGTCCTGACCTTAAAAGTCATGTTGACCATGCAGTAGTGCTTCATGGGCCTGTTGGTGTCTGTATTTGCTATAGCAGGCCAGTCTGAGCCTGAAAAATCTGAGTATTGGGACTGTTCTCACTTCTCCAGTCCATGAAGAGAGCTACAAATTATTGACAGCAGCCTGAGAAAAGGCTGCATCCTTTCCTGAAGCCCTTGCTAATACCCAGATACATTTTGAATATAAAACCCTCTAATTCCTTCCTAAAAAGCCACATAACTTTTCACTGCAAGGTGACATGGTGTAAATGATGAACAACAGCAAAGCAAATGTTTAGATATCAATTGGTTTTTTGCACATATATTGAAGTGATCAAAAGCAGACAGCAAATCAATCTTTATTTTGACAGGAATAAGGCCTATACCTTCCACCTGATATAGACAGGGATGGTGATCACAAACAGCCACACTGAATTAATGCATCAGCATAAAAGCTCAAATAAGTTACTGTTACATTAGTGTTTCCCCCCCTTCTGTAGAATCGAGTTTTCCCCAAAACAAACTACATCAAAATGATCTCCGAGATCTCTTCAGTTAAACAATCTGTTGTCAGCTTTAAAATATTTTTTGTGACTTACTAGTTTTGATTTGTTGGGTAAGTTGTTGGGGCTGTTTCTTTTAAAAGAGCTGAAGTCCTACAATGCAAATGGATAAATCACTGGAGCTGACAGCCAGATTGCCCAGGCACAGTTAATGTCTCTTTCCTCTTGCATTTCTGGCCTGCAGTTTATGAAACTTGGAGCAAAAAGGCACATATTTAATCCCAGTGTAGCTGCTGCAATAGTTAAGGGTATTCCTGTGGAGTAATTTATTTTATTTCTGAGATTAAAGTTAAAAATTCAAAGAATTCACTGAGATAATTGTCTGTGAGTAGCAGGGGCTGTGTGAAAAACAATTGGGTTGGGTCTTTTTATACAGTACTGTAGGTCTTTGCTGGTTCCCCGGGATTGGTGATGATGAACTAACTTCATATTTGAACTAGAGCTCCTTTGGGCCCTGTAACATCGATATGGTTTGTGTGGCTCCTGTTTTCAGTCCCACACAGTCATTTTTAACTCGTTTTGGTTTTTGGAGTGATGTGTCTCTGTAACACATATCACAAGGAAAAGGGTGAAATGTAACATTTCATTCATGATTTATAGCTGCTGAAATAAGCTGCAAGTGAAAATATTCCTTCAAGTTAAAGCTCCGTCAGGAGTTTGTTCCAAATTGAGGTTTGGTGTGAAAGTTCCAGAGGGTTGATGTTGTGTTTTCCCCCCAACATTGCCTTGATGGACATAGGTGAGGGGGGTCTCTTTCTCTCCCTGCAGGATCAGC
Organism: Empidonax traillii; assembly: GCF_003031625.1. Taxonomy (NCBI): domain Eukaryota; kingdom Metazoa; phylum Chordata; class Aves; order Passeriformes; family Tyrannidae; genus Empidonax; species Empidonax traillii. The sequence continues at coordinate 2,546,752 of NW_020955215.1, forward strand.
TCTGATCCCCCTGTTTTTATATCCCTCATGTGTTTACTCCTCCACAGGCTATGGCAGTAGAACAAAATCAACCCGGCCCTTCCCTCTTTGAAGTATGGTTGGGTATTACAGAGTCACATAATTGTATATAATTACCATATTCTAACACTTAAATATTTTCCTGACTAATTTCCTCCTGTCCCTGCTTTGAAAATACCCAGATTATATCCATTAAAAACTTACAGACTGGAAAATTTATTATTTCAAAGGAAATTTTTTTTTTTGCACTTAAACCCCACTTTTCGTTGTGGCCTTAACCTGTTGCCTTTGACAGAATTACTGGGGTTTAGTGTTCTGTTGTGGTTTATTTTTTTCTTTAAAAACCCCACCAGCCCACAGCACCCTCATGTTATATATCAGGATGTTATGACAGCTCTGCTGGGCTGAGTCCAACACTTGATGCTCTGTCAAAATACCCATCGTTTCCTGTAGTTTTGCCTAATTAATGGTGCAGTAATGTGGAAACTTAGAACAGCACCAGAAGGAAAAGTAAATGTAAATGAATCGCCTTAATGGATTTCAAAAGCTTTTTTTCTTGCTTTGTTACTTATGAGCTCTTTATTGGACACCTTCTTGTTCTTCCTTTCTGCTGTTCCTGGTTCTCTTCAGAGTTTTTCTTTATTCCTACAAGTCAATGACTTATCAATGTCAGGGACTTGCAGCATGAAAACGAACAACTTAACACCTTTCAGGTGATGGATTTCCTCAGCACAGTAATTAACCTGGCTGCTGATGAACAAAAGCAGATAGTATTTGAAATTAATAAGAGTTTGCTTTTCAAAGATCTGTTTTTCTGGCCTTAGTGGGGGGGCAGGTGGGGAAGCACCACGTCAGTTCTGGGGTTTGGCAGGAGAATTCAGGCTCAGGACTCAGGTGGTGTTTGGAAAAGCCCCAGTACAGCATGGGGAGATGTATGGGAGGCCCTTCTGCAAGCTGGTGCCGTGTGGGGGTAGGAACTGGTCAGCTTTGTGTCACTTTATCCAAGCAAACAGTTCACTATTTGAATGCAGTGTTGGCTTTGAGGTACAGAAAGGCAAAAACACGGGACTGGGGTGAGTGGTGGTGGTAGTTCAGGGCTTGCTGCACTCCCTCTCTACAGGGTCCAGGTCCCTCTCCCTCCTCTCCTTCCACACGCTCCTGGTTATAGGATTTTTCCACACCTTGAAGTCTGTGTCCTCTGCTGCATTTTAGCACTGTTACATGTTGTTCATTTAATAGCATCCTTTGTTTCTGTCCCTCCTTAGCTTTCTACTCTTTGAGTAGATACTGGTGGTTTGGGTAAAGCATTTCCAGAGCCTTTTTTTCCTGCTGGGGTGGGGGGGTGAAGTGAGCCTTGGAGCAGTCGGAAAGGTGGACATGGAGTGACAGGACAAAGGGAATCAATTCACATTGACAGAGGACAGGGTTAGATGGGATGCTGGGAAGAAATTCTTCCCTGTGAGGGTGTATTTTTATATAAGTGGCACAGGTTACCCAGAGAAACTGTGGGTGCCCCATCCCTGGAAGTGTCCCAGACCGGGTTGGGCAGGGGCTTGGAGCAATCTCGGATAGTGGAAAGTGTCCTTGCCCATGGCAGGGGGGTAGTGGAATGAGATGAGCCTTAAGATCCCTCCCAACCCATTCTATGATTGAATAGGATCTAATTGATTAAGAAAAGGCCTGTGTAGCCCCCAAGTTGAAGAGTCCTCACTTGGGTGCCCTGCAGAGCCACGCTGGCATCAACAGGAGCCTCCACCCTCCCCAAGCCTAAGGTCAAGGGCACCAGCTCTGCTGCGAGGCCGGTGCTGTGTGTGCCAAGACTTGGGAGGACGCAGGGACGAGCGAGCAGAGTTTGCTGATCCTGTTTTACGGTGTTTTGGTTAGCTTAAAAATATTTTGTTGTGAGAAACTCCAGATGGATGTGAATGTTCTCAGGGGTGGAGGGAACAAGTGAAGGGAGAAAGTTAGTCATCGTCCTGGCAGGCGAGAGGCAGCGAGGACAAGCACTGAGTGATGCACAGGGCAAAAATAGCCCGAGTTCCAAATGTAATGGGATGTGACGGTCGAGCTCCTCTGAGGGAAAATACTCTGAAGTCCTTGTGCACGTCTTCGCTGGCGTTTTGGTGCACAGCGCAGTGCAGGGGCTTTTCTTATCTGTGGGACAAACAGGAAATGGTGGGGAAATGGAAAACTGGACAGGAGAAACTGGTGTAAAAATATGTAACAGCTTACTGGTCCAGAGTTTTGGGAATCATGAGATTTATGTTTCAGTCCAATCTCAAACCCCACCTTTTCAGTTCTAAAGTGAAGTTCTCTGTCCATCTAATGCATGCTAACACTTTCCAGGACCATTGAATTATATCTGGTATCCTTTGAAAGGGTTAAAGTTAGAAGGGAAAAGTTATTTGTAAAAATTTTGACCTGTTTATTCGTTGGTTTTGTGAATTTCTTTTCATTAAAGCATATGTTGAAAGAGACTTGAGATTTCATCTCAAACTTGTCTCATTTATTGAAGTAATTAGAAACAGGATGCATAAAGTCTGGAAATTACCCTGAATTTTCATAATCAAATCAAATCTTGACCCACAGGTTTGTCAGGAATGTTAAATTCTCGTAGTTGATCTGTGAATGGATATCCCTGACAGGAGTGTGGTAGCCAAAGGGGCAGGGGACCCTCAAAATTTTTTGTCATAGCTAGACAAGTTCAGTGATAGGAATAATAAAATTATGTGAATTTGTCCTACTGAAAAGATCCTGAGAGTATTTTAGGTAGGAGGCCCTGGTCCAGCTGCTGTGGGCTCAGCTGGAGGGCTCTGATGTTGGAAGCTCTGAGGGGTGTGGGGAAGGTTTTCCTGTTGTTCTTCAGCAATTTATAGTGAGATATGTAGAGTAGTGAAACCAGAGGTAGAATGGAAACCACTACCTCTCCTGGTTTTCACGTCCTGTGCAGGACCTTAGCACACATCCACATCTTTTTACAAAAATATGCACTTCAGGTGGATGTCACTTGTTCCTTTTCTGTCCCACGCTCTCTGATGCAGCCCAAAGTAACTTAAGCATCTTTGACAAGTCAGTTTTGCTTTGTCCAGTGGGAATCCAGTAAGATTGTTTAAGGACAACCCTAATGAGGGGCTGTCCAGCACTTGCACGCTCTGCCAGTCCTACAGCGTGTCTCTGTCAGTGATGGAATTTCTTTTTTTACTCTGTATTTGATTATCTTTGTGCTTTTAAACAGAAATTATTTAATGTCAGTGCTGCAGTATCCCCAAAGTGCCCAATGTTTTGTCGGTTGGATATTTGTGATCGGCGTGTTCCGGACGTGGCTTATCCCCATTTAAGGTTTTCATGCCTCAGGGATTGGATCGACTTTTTTAATGGAACAGTGTGTATCTCCAGTGGAAGTGTTTTTGTTTTCAAAGTCAGGCAGCACATTGTGGACACATGGAAGTGTGTGGCTTTCAACAAACCAACCACTATTTATGGATGGTTAAAGAGCTGGCGTCGGCCAGTTCAGGGTATTTTTAGCAGCAGGGAGTTGACCATTTGATATGGGGGGATTAGGGTTTGATGAACTGGAGGCTGGAGATTCCAACTTCAGGTGTTGTCGTTTGTTCCTTGGAGATGGAAAAGCCCTGGACTATTAAAGTACTGAATCTCTAGCCCAGGAATAGCAAGTTGAAGTGTCCCAGGAGAAATTAGGATATCACGCCACTCAGACAGGCTCAAGATATTGCATGGTAAGCTGATCCCAAGCTTGATCTTAGCTCAAAACAAAGCCAAGTCCCAGTCTTTGGCCTTGTCAGTTACTTGTGGGCTATGAAAGAGGACTGTCGTGGTTGGCAATTTGTCTATTAAAAAGTACTTTTACTAAAATAAAATAATATTATTAAGATAAGCAAGCTGTTATTACTTTAAAGAGAATGTGTGCCAACATGGTTTCTTCGTCTCCTTCTTTTTGGAGATGTTCACACTCCTCATTAAAGTGTTACTGTTCATAGGCATATGAGTAGTCAGAGCACGACAATAGCCTGGGATTTAATGTATGCACAGGTTACATTAATCTGTAATTTTTAGGAGAGCAGTGAACCAGTGTCAGAAGATGAGGAGACAGTTTCCCCCTGTTGTGCTGTTGTGTTCTGGTTCCAGGACGACGTGTTGGTCCTGTGTGAGCTGCTGTGAGCACAACGCCGTGTGTGACAATGGGATTCCTGTACAAACAGTGCCGGGTTCTTCACACACAAAAAAAAATGCAGCAAGGAATTTTTAGCACGTTGTCATGCAGCACTCTCTGTTTCCTGGCTTCTACATTCAAGCTGTGTAATAATATTTATATACAAATGCTGACTGTGATTTTCCACCCCGGAAAAAGGAGATGTCATTTAAAAGGGCCGTGCGTGATGCAAAGCAGAGATTTGACTCTCGTCCTTGCATATGGGGTGGGCGTGTATTTTAATTGTTTGAAAAGAGATCGCTTAAAAAAATACGACATTCTTGCTACATAAGCACATTCTCCTGAAGTAAAGGTCATTTTGCTCTTTAGAAGCTGCTTGTGGAAAGGAGCTTTTGTTGCCTTTCCCCGCTCCTACCTTTTGAAACTCCATGAAGAGGCAGCTCTTAGGCCATGTTTAAGCTGGGATCCAGTGACAGGGGAACTGTAGTCATGGCTGAGTGTACATTGGCACATGGAAGATCATTTTTGCCCCTGAAGATCCACGCTGTTCCATCGCCCCGGAACTGACACCTGTGTCCTGCAAACACAGGGACTGGTTTTACCGTGTCAATGATCACACTGAGCCTCTTAAGCTTTTCTGGAGCTGGGATTCATAAACAGTTCCAAGGCAAAATTGCTGCTTTTTGGCTCCAGCCAAGGAAACTGTTCATCTTGCCAGTTGCCAGCACATTTCTAATCCTGGTGTCCTGGGGCCCTAGTTTTTATGTTGAAATCTCTGCTCCTAACAGTGGACTGAACTGACAGAAAACAATGACCTGTTGAGCTGTGCATGCTCATCTTCTGATCCACACTTGACCAAAGAAGGTTGGATTACAGCTTTGTTTTATCCTGCTACAGTGACATAATCCAGATGGGAGGATCCTAAATCTTCAGTGTTCCTGGTTTTCTCCTTCACAAACCCTTTGAAGCCAGGGTTGTCGTTCTGGCTCCTGGTCTAGCAGGGTCCTACATCTCTCTGACTCTGTAATAACGGAGTCATTGGGCTGCAGGTGTACCTATGCCAAGTTTCATTTCCAGATAATCTCTTTGTTGACAACAAATCACAGGGGTCCAGAGAATAACAAGGTATTGGAATAAAAAATGGGTGGCTTAAAACCCATCTGACAACATATTGTGAGAAACTGCCATGGGAAAGATGCTGCTGCTACAGTTTGGTGAACAATCATTGCACTAGTTTGTTTGTTTGTTTGTTTGTTTGTTTTCCTGCATGCTGGATACTGATTCCCTTTGAAATGGTATTTTTAAAGGTAAAGTAGAAATAGTTTTATGTTCTACTTTCAACGTATGTTAAGAAAAATACTCATCTGGATCCACATCCCAGAAATGCTTTTTAGAAGATTCGTGTCAAAAGCTGCTCTTTGGTGTTGGGGTGGGTTGTGCCCTCAGCAGAGTCTGCTGCAGCAAAGCCTGGCCTGCCCAGGCTTTACCCAGGATGAGAACTCCTTGGTAGCTCTGATACCTGCTGTGGCATGCTGGAATCCTTATTCCATGAGCCGAGATGAGTGTTCATGTGCTGGTGTCCGTGCAGTGCCGGGAGTTCCCGGGAATCAGGGGAATAACCTTATGTTAAGCACCTCTCCAACTTGCATTGTTAAGCGTGTTTTAGTGACTCACAGAGTCAGCTGCTCTCCCTTGCTTGAACTGTGTTCCCCTCCTTTATGCAGTTGAGGGCTGAGTTAATGGGGAGCTGCACAGAGCTTTCTACAGGGAGCAGAATGGTGCCCACACGAAGGGATGTATTCACTTGCAGTTTGAATGAGCTTTATCTCGAGGTGGGTGTTTTTGGCTGAAGCAACAGCTGCCCAGGAGGGGGATCCTGGCTTTGCATGGGCAGAGTAACACGGCTTTAAAACCCTGGGCTGAACGGGACAGTGAGAGCCAGCACTTCCTCCCCTAAAGCATTCAAAAGCAGTTTTAAATCGGATTAGGATTTAACAAACACTTCATGGTTTACTCTCTGCAGGGAGGATCAAAGCCCAGGGAAGACTCTTCAGCTGTTTGCTTTTCCTTTATGTAGAAACCTCTCCATGGCTGCTGTAAAAAACCCACTAAATACAATAAAAAAAAATCCCTTCTCAGCAAAGCAAATTACTTGACCACAGCCTAAAAAAAGGTGCTCATCATCTGCTTATTTATTTATTTATTTATTTATTTATTTATTTTATTTTATTTGCTGATTTACTGAGCTCCCATTCAGAGGCAGTGCTGGGAGCAAGTCTTTTCCCAGCTCCAGCTGGACTGGTCCTGGGAGATCTCAAAACTGGACCACGGATTTACCTAAACATGTTCTTGTCATTACAGTACCTGGGCAAAAAGAAGGTTCAGCATTTACTCTATTGAATAACTCCATAGGGTGGTGTCTCAGTAGAGCAAGGACTGCTGCAGTGCTGCCCAGACTGTGTGGGGACTTTGCTATTTGGTGGAAATGTTTTAAAATCCTAGAGGTTGGTGTGCATATCCCTGTTCTAGATGACCAGGGCTTTATCATACTGGGGGAATTGGAACTAAGCAGCACAGTTCAAAAAAAATAGTGACCATGAGAGATGAAAAATAGTCTTGTGGCTAAAATAGAGCATGTGTCTGGCTCTCTGACTTCTTTCTACTGTCATGACACAGATTTGTCTGAAGGAAATCACCTTGGCAACTTGAATATGTAGATGTGGCACTTGGGGACTCAGTTTAGCGGTGTGTTAACAGTTGGACTTGACAGTCTTAGAGGTATTTTTCAGCATAGATGATCCCATGATTCTATGGCATCTCACAGAGCTGCACCCCGGGGTGATGAGCCAGTGATGCCCACGGTTTATCTGTAGGCTAATGCCTGTTTTCTCCTCCCGTGTAATGTGGTTTAGCTCAGAAAGGGAACTAAATGCAGAATGAGGATTAAACTGTGTAAGCCTGATGGATGTTTTGTAGGTGATGCTTTGCAGAAAATCATTACTTTGAAATGTTGGAACAGAAAGGAACATTTTTCAGGCTTTTCAGACATAACATGTTGTGGAAAAGAGGCTTGGAACAGATGTACTCATAGTTTATTCCATTTATCATATTAAAAATAAAGAAAAGACAATTTCAGCCCATTTACTACTTTATTAGTTCAAATAAACAGCTTTTCTAATCAATGTGTATGGCAAACACAATGCTTCCATAATTGGCAGTGGTGGTTCCAAAATTAATGAGACTGTCCTTGTTTATTGTCTGTAACAAGTCAGGCAGTCGATACGTTGGTCTAATCCATCTGTTATTTTATGTTCATTTTAGAATAAGAAAAATCATAATCTTATTTTTAAAATTTAAAGCATTTGAGTGTTGTGTTTTTTCTCCCCATCCTTTTGAGAAAGCACAGCTAGAGATGAGGGCTGCACAGGAAACGGTCACGAGGCAGGAGGCTCAACTACGTCTAGGGGAGTCTTTTGCTCTTATTTATCTAGAGGTATTTATTGATTTTTCCTTCCTTTCCAAAAATACTGGTTTAATTTATGAGGTGATAGAAGAGGTTGGGAGAATAATTTTACCTATAAGAGCACAGCATTGTCCAACTAATTGCCCAGGAAAAAGAGAAAAGATCTGCTGATCTACCCCTGCAGATGTTTCTCATCTGGAATACAGACCAATTCCAGCCATTTATTTTTTAGATTACTGTTTATTTTGATGCTTTATTACACTGCCATTACCAGGAAGGAAATGGTACACAGAAATCCAGCAAGATACTATTTCTACTTTGGTAATATTTATTCAGTAACAATTTGGGGTTTAACCTCTTTCTCCTTTTTTTTTTTTTTTTTTTAGTAATTGTGAGCCCTCACTTCCGTCCTTCACTGGGAAAAATAAAACATGCTGGTGGGATATGGGCTGATGTCCATCACGGTTGTTATTGAAGTACCTGGAATTTTATACAGACATCAGTGCTCATTTCCAGAGTGTAACTAATAAGGACCTGTTGGCTTTTTTTGCCACCTAGTGCTTCTGTCCCTGCATTACTGTGGAGGGTTGTGTGTGTGAGGAGTGAGCAACCATATGCTGCAGCTCCTCAGCCAAATGCCTGTTGGATTTGTCAGTGGAGTTTCCTTGCACAAGTGAAATAAACCCAAACCTTCTGTGTTTTCCTTGAGAGCCACCAAAGGCTGTGGCAAACCTTTTGTGTGCTGAGTGGGAAGAAGCAGGTTGAGAGAGCACCTCTTGCTTCTGGAGTCACTGTGGTCTGGATTTTAAACCTGGTAAATCCTTCTCCATGGAAGATGATGAGCCTGCTGATGTTTTGTGCGTTTGATAGGATGGTGCATGTTCCTACTGTGGATCTTTTAGCTGAGCACACAGAGCACCTTTATCCTCTGGGTTAGCAGACAGTGATGCTCCAATACACTTAAGTTATGGTTCCACATGCTTAAAAAGGGCTGGAAAATTGAATACAGGCAGAGCCAACAATCCTGCGCTACTTTATTTCTCAGTGTTTCTACTGTAGCTGTTGGTGTGGTACATCTGCCTCATACACTTGCACTTACACCCACAGGGCCAGGTAATTTGTAATTTAAGGTGATGCTGAGCATTATAGCTGGACATGGGCAGAATTGCACTTGTATCTAAACTGAGTGGTTGCAAAAGTCCTGGCTGGATTTGGGGGGGGTGTGTTCATACCAAGGGACGGTGCAAGACCTCCCTTCCCTGCACAGGCTCTGCCTTGAGCAAACCCCGCAGTACAATGGAGCCGTTCTGCTCCAAAGGGGAGCAGGAAGGTGGGTGGATTAGGAAATATTTTATATTACTGACTTTTTTTTTTCCACTGAGCCATGTCACATTCAAGTCCCACCATTGCTTTATAGCTACTTGCCTGCCCCTCCCTGTGAGCAGCAGACCTGATGTCCTCCTGTCTGTCCGTGTGTCGAAGGCAAGCTCAGGGTCAGTGCTTGGAAATGCTCTGCAGTGATGATGACTGTGGGATGCAGAAGCACTGATAGACTGCTGTAGTGTGTAATATATTGCTTTTTGGTCCCTGGTGATAGCATCCAGACCTCCCAACCTTTCATAATCCACAAATGGAAAAGTGGCACTTAAAATGAATTTATTCAGGTGGGAGCAGTGTAAAACATGAAAAAAAGGCTTTTGACTTGCTGCACCTACACTTGAGTGTCAATGAAAAGCTTTTTATTTGGTTTTAGAGCCAGATTTCCAGAAGTCAATGTGCCTTGTGGTCTGGAACCATGTGTTATGGGTGGCAGATTGGAGCGGGGTATGGACAGCAAGGAAAGGATTGGTAAAGGAGCTGCACAGCGAAAGACCAGAAAAACTTTGGGCATCTGATAGGAGAGTGTTTGCCTGGGGAAGGCTGGAAATGGGAGAGGAGCGGTGGGAGAGACAAAACCCCAAATGAAATTCCTTTGGGATTAATAAGTAAGTCTTTGTTTGCATACCATCATTTTTTTCCCCCTCTTTGGGCGGTGGGATCACCCAGCGTGCTCTGCTTGCTGCCTCCCTGCTGGGCAGCACGGGGGCATCTGCTGCAGGAGCTTTCAGCTCTGTTGAACCCGAGATGCTGCCAGCACCCTGAAGAGAAAGAAGAGAAGGGAAAACCAACGGTGGCGATGCAGGCAAGGCGAACAGGCGCGGTTTTCCCTTGACCGCTTGTTTGATTTGACACTGTCCTTAAACACAAGGTCATTTACAGCCTGCCCGAGGGCTGCCAGACGAGGAAGTTACCTTGCGAAGGAAGGAACTAGCCCATACTGTCTAAATATTGTCAATTGTGTGCTGAATGGAGGCCACAGCTTGAGGAACCTCAATAGTAGCTCTTTGTGCCCCGGCAGCCTCCTGCCAAAGTACTTTCCATAATTAGGCGTAAAACATATTTACATTCCTGTCGTCCTTGGTCCCGGACACACCTGTAGGGGTGGGTGTGTGTGTACATGTATGAGGTGCAAGCATATATATTCCTGTGCATTTACAGCGTGTGTTCCTGCCTGGTGCTCATGGGAATGGCTGCAGCAACCAATGGAGGTAACTGGGACATGTGGGACAGTCAGGGGGTGTAACAGTGAGAGGAGGAGAAATCCATTGGATTCCTCCCTCTGCCAAGCAAGAGTATAATCCTGATATAGAGAGATACTGTGTTTTGTCTGAATCGGAAGGTCCAGGCTGAATGCTCCCTTTTAAAATTCATTGTCGTTTGCATGGAAACCAGAAAAATGGGCTTAAGTCAAGAATGCAATAACCTCACTCAAAACTGCTCTCCATGGCAGGCACTCATCCGCTTACAGCCGCTCTGCTCACGGGGAGATAAATGCAGGAGTAAAATACTGTGTATGGCTGCATCGCCTATGTATTTATAATGCAGCGGTTGATGTACAACAGCTTTTCCGTGCACGTTTCTCCCCCTCCCTCCGTGATAACTTGCAGCCAGACATTGATTAGTTCAGTTTGGGGGGGAAAAGAGTCGTGCAGGACAACTGGATACTTCAGCAAAGAGATTCCTGAAACGTGTCCAAGGGAGAACTGAGCTGAGGTCACGTGGCGCTGGCTCCGTGCCTGCTTCCAGCTGCCGAGTTTCATTAGAAGACAGCCAAAATACATTAATTAGTTTTCTAACATAACTCTCCTGTGCAGGCAGTGCTATGGCTTTCACAGCTATGCATGGGGGCAGAGGAGATGGTCTGTACAATGTGTGAATGATGGACATGATGTAACCGCTGTGTCAAGGTGTGTCCCCTTCCTGAGGCTCCAGTTGCCCAGCTTGGTGGTGGGATCATGCTGGAGGGGCAGGAAAGCCAGCCTGGTCTAGGTTTGGGCTTTCCCAAAGTTCAGTGTGGCTCCAGATCTAGAGCTCTTTCCAATCTGTTTTCTATGGAAGGTTGTAGAGAGGTCTTGTCTTCCAAGTAACGAGGAATAGAACAAGAGAAAACTGCCCCAAGTTGTGCCAGAGAAGGTTTATTTTGGATATTAGGAAAAAATTCTTCACTAAAAGAGTTATCAAGCATTGAGTCAGGCTGCCCAGGGAAGTGGAGGAGTCACATGTTAAAAGACATGTAGATGTGGCACCTGGGGACATGGTTTAGTGATGGCCTTGGCAGTGCTGGGGGAACGATTGGACTCAGTGGTCTGAGAGATCTTTTCCAACCTGAATAATTCTGTGATTTCTTCCTCTATGATTCTACCTCTACATGAAGTCTCCTCTGACAGGTCTTCCCAACAATGATTTCAGACAAATACCCTAAAATCTGTGCTCCTGTTGCAAAACTACTTGTAATAATTCTGCAGAAATTCAAGGGAAAAGTCGTTCTCAGTCTAATCATGAGTTTACTTTTTCTCCGGATGCTTTCTGAGCTCTCAGGCACTTAATGGAAACACCAGTGCTCACACTTGGAGGGCAGGCTGGAAAGTTTGCGTGGGCTTGTGCGTGTGCCAGGGAGTCAATTTTTGTCCGTCAGAAGCCTCTTTCCATTATGCTTTTGTCAGACTTTGCCTCCGTAAAGGGGAATTTGAGCTTTCCGTGTCAAAGCCTTCTGCAAATGTTACCCAAGGTCTCTTGTCAGTGCTGTAGTTTGTACCAGGAACACCCACCAGTGCTACCAGGAGCAGGGAAGGCAGGACTAACATTCCTGCCCTTTGAGGGAAATGTCTGATATTTGGGATTTTTCATTCTTTCCTCCCTTGGCATTCACCATTTCGGATGCAGGCTCATGCTCCTGCTCTCTTTAACAGCCTGTTTTTCCTCTAACCACTTCCAGCTCCAAAACCTCTCTGCATCTTCTCAATGTAAATACACTTTAGCTTGCCCAGCACAGGCTGGGGAGACAGTAGTGACCTTCAGATGAGTGCAAAGCATTTCAATTTGACCTACTTTGCTGCAGAGCGGGTTTGGCCGCGGCAGGGCAGCTCTTTCTTCCTTTCTCTCCTCTTGATGAAGGTCCTTGGGAAGCCCTGGGTACAAAATGGAGGAGATGACCCATGTGAATGGGCGAGCAGGGCTCAAGGAGGATGAAAACCTCAGGGCTTGAGTTTTGGGTGCTGTTTGGGTAGCCTGATGCAGGCAGGCTGAGTCCTGGGTTTCTCTGTAGTGCCAGGTTTTATATTTGCAGCTTTAGTTCTCTGAATGTGTCTTTAAAAAAATCTACCGTTAACACAAAATGCCCTTCACTGAATACTCCATTTTCATTTACTACCAAAGTTTTTCCTCTTTGGTTGCTTTCCCCAAGGATGGTTGTGTGAAGAGAGCACCTGTAGGAGGAACCAGCCTGCCATGGTGCTTCCCAAGGCCACTTGGCTGCACCAAGAAGAACCCTGGTTGCTTTGTCCTTGTCCTCTGTGAGATCTCCCGGGCAGTGCAGGTACTGCTTTGCTTGGGTGTTGATAAAAGGGGCTGGCCTTTCTTCTCAGTGTTTCAAGAGGACAATCCTAAGTGCAGAGGGGTTGTAATCCCTCAAATCTCCTTCTCCTTTGAGTTTGTGTATATATATGTATATATCATCTCTGTATATATGTATGTGTGTGTATATATACATATATATATATATATATTTATATATGTAACAGCAACCTTCCAGTACCTAAAGGCTCCAAAAGAGGTGAACTTTGGACAGGGGCCTGGAGTGACAGGAGAAAGGGACAATGGTAGGGGGCTGGAACTAGGTGATCTTTAAGGTTCCTTCCAACTCAAGCCATTCTGTGTTTCTATGATTCTAGGAGCATATTAAATGGGAATAATTTAGTAAATGTACACTAGAATTGCTTAGGCCTTTAGATTTTGCTATTTTCTGCAGCACTGGTTTCTCAGGAGCACTGCGGGGTGGCCCCTCTGGAAGTATAACTGTCTTTTGTTTGGGCACATGTGTCTTTAAAATGAAGTTCTCTCCTTATCTCAAGTTTAAAGTGCAAAATTCCCAGGTTGGAAGCAAGTTAAAATTTCCTGTTCCAGCTGCATCTGCATTCAGTCTCAGGAGAAGATACTTGGCTCTAATTTAAAAAAAAATAATAGAAATTGATATTGCAGGTAAAAAGGAGCAACTGAGGAAAAATATCCTTTCAAAAGACCCTCAAGCAATTTTCAGGATAATTTTCACTTACTTCTGAATAATTCCTACCACTGGTCAACCATTAAAAATAACAAAACTGACCCCAAACCCACGTCCTTGCTGATAAATGCCGTGGACTTGCTCGTAGCTTATCTAATGCCTGAACATCTGTTTCTCCCTTGCTGAGAGGTTCTCTTGGATGAGTTAATGCAATTCCCTATGCAAAGGTTAAATAAAGTTGAGAGGCTCCAACTGGTGGCGTCGTGCCATGAAGGCCTGTGCTGCAAAACCAACTTTGCTGTGGAAATGTCCAATTTTTGTTCAGAAAGACATTCAGGAGAGGAAATAAAGTCACCCAGCGTAAGCCTGGGATCCACTGAGGCTGGACTCGATGACCTTACAGGGCTTTTCCAACCTTAATGATCCTGTGATTCTGAGCTTTCTAGATATTCCAGTATGGAGAGGGGGTTTTGGAACATGCAGTTTCCCTGGGTCTGAAGAACTGGTGGTGGTGCTGAGCTATGCATCCACTTCCTTCTGCATGGACAGGGTCATCATCTTTCCAAAGGGATGGCCTTAGAAGCTGAATACCTGTTCTTGGTGATTGTGTAGTATGAGTGCATAGGATTATTTAATACTTTTTTGATTATTTAACAACATTTTGCATATAGTCGCAGCAGGGCCTTTTACGACTGGAACAGCTGGAGGTGGGAAGGGCTGCTGGGTGATTCCAACACTGAGTCCTGGAGCTGCTGGGCTGATCCCTGGGTGTTAGCTGGCAGAGATGCTCCTTGTGACATGGACATGGCTGTTCCCGTGGGGATATCACATCTGCGTGTGCGGAACTGTCATACACCTGTAACCTTGTGGTGAGATGGGGATGGCCTTTGGGATGAAGGATTCCAAGCCAGCTGCACCTCTTCCTCATTCCCATCACTTCCCCCTTGAGCTCTGCCAGCCCAGAGTGACCTCGGAGGAGCATGATGGGTGTAACCACACCAGGTCCCTGTAGCCCAGAATCCAGCATGGGGTTGTGCCTGTGTCCATGAGCTGTTGCAGAACCCTGTGTCCCCACTTTCACTTTTCTGCCCTTTCCTTTCCATCTCGGCTTTCGGCTCCTCTGGCCCCACATCCTGCAGGGCCGCACTTCACACGCGGCAGCAGCAGCATCAAAGAGGAGATCCTGAATAAACCCACTGCTTTATGACATCCCTTCAAAGTGCCTTTTTAAAAGTTCAAAGGACACGAGGGAAGGAGGGGATCAAAATCAAAGGAAGATTGGGGGGAGGGAAATTAAAGCCTCAGAGGAACTTTATGGCATGTTTTCTGTAACACTTTCAATGCCAAATTCACAAGTGTTCCCAGCACCAGCTCTTCTCTTGCCATCAGACTCCCTGCTGCAGCAGTTTCAGGGCAGCTCAGCAGCTCCCAGTAGCTTCTGCCCCACACACAGGTAAAGGGCACCCACAATTTCACTATTTCATTAATTTTTTTGTAAGACCAAAACTTCCTGTTCTGCTGCCTCCAGGTCGAAGGGGAGATCCTTGTTCTGTACTGACTGGAAATCCTGCAGCTGACAGCAGAGTTCACCTTTAATGAAAAGGGGTTTTTTCCTTTTTCCCCAGGAATGCACCTCACTCTCCTCTCTTTCAGTGTTCTACTGCAGGGCCATTATTTTGTCCGTGTTTGGGAAATTGCCATTACTCTTTGGGAAGAAGGACTTCTCTCAAGTGAAGGGGATCTGACTTGAAGCAAGAAAAGAGAAACAAAACCTCTGTGTGAACACCCCAGGTACCACCTAGAGACTCAGCTTTACTTATGAGGACAGGGAAGAAATGGAAATAACCGAGGTATATACTACTTAATATTCAGTTAGCTCTCATAATTTTGTCATTTTCTGCTTCTCTGTGTCTGTTTTTAAACATAGTAGGAAAAAAAGTTATGTATGAGTCAAGAGAAAGAAATCAGGCTGGTTTTGACCCAGGATCAAGCCCTCTTTATTGCTGGTCATGTGCCCACTGAGGTGAGCTGGAACCACATCCCTGCTGTGGGGAGCAGGGCTGAAGCTGGAAAGGGCAGGGATGTGCATTGCTAAATGGCTTTGCCAGTTTGTGTTACAATTTTGGGAACTTTCAGGCTTGTGTGTTTAAATGGAAAGACTGAGAAGACAAATGAACCATCTGAGGAAAAAAAAAAAAGGGTCTTTGTGGAGAGATGGAAGGCTCCTGCTCAAAGGAGCTGTGGAGAGTTTCCTCAGCGTTCTGTGAGCTGTGGAGGAGCAGCCTGTGGATCCGGTTTGGTGCTCACCATGTTTACAACCATCATCCAGCTAATGCATTTCCTCCATAGGGGTGACTGTTTCCTCATCCCACTGCTTTTCTGGAGTCCATAGAGCCAATATGTGTGTGTTCCTTCAGCAACACTCAGTCCTCATCCTGCCCAGGTAAGCTCACCTACACAATGTGCTTTTCCCACAGGTGCTTTCCAGGGCTGCTGCTTGGAGAATGGCAGAAAACTGTTGCTGAATTTCCTTCTCATTAATTAATTCCCTTGTTTTTAATATACTGAACTGCACACCTTGCCCTGTGTGCTCTGCTTTAGGCAGGCATCCAAAAATAGTCCACAGTGGTGCATATATGGGAGATAAAACTCTACGTGTGCTGGCCTGTGGTGGAGGTCTTGTGCTGCGGTGTGTGGGTGGTGGTCTGGAGGACAACTACTGCCAAGAAAACAAATTAATTTGCTTGTTTTTCACCCAGAGAGGTCCTAGTTTCACTAAATAGCACTGAAAAGGACACCTCAAGGTGAAATTCAATAAGTGTTTCATATATGTCAGCAAAAAGATAGTTTTATTCATTGGTAAGGGGGAATTTAAGGTATGTGGAGTAACTAATCAGATTGGGACTTGCCTTGGAGACTGGAGCTGGGACCTGTAAGGTTTGTTTACAAGAAGGGATTTGCATCGAAGCGAGACCCTTTAATATAAGCTCTTTATATTAATTGGTTTGAAGCAGGTCTGTCTCAATGAACAGATGGCTTTATTTCCCTCGCGGTCCTCCAGGCCACGTGGGGGGATTTCCTTTCCAAACGCGCCGTCGGCAGCGGGGACAGGCACACAAAGTCACATCTTGTGCCGTGCCAGGGCTGGGGCACGGTGGGACCGTCCTGGCAGTGCCTGGTGGGCAGCGTGGGGGAAGGAGCCCTGTGGGCTTACCAACCCCATGGCTCCCCTCTCAGCATCCCATAATAGCACCATTGTTGAAGGATGTGGCAGTGTTGAGGAGGTTATTAATGGCTTCCCACGGGAACTGGGAGCCTGGTGATTTCCACCCATCCACCTCACTCGGGGTCCAGAAATAGAAAGGGGCTTTTTTTTGTGTTCCCCTACGCCTTGCTCAGCCACGGCTCCAGCAGCGGTGACACAGCCTGCTGTGGGAACGCTCCCAGTGCTTGCTTGTTGTTCCTGCTGGGGGGAAGAGCAGTGAGTCAGCAGAGCTAAAGACGTCTCTGGGTGATGTCAGTGCTTCCTCCCGGCTCTGGGACACGCAGTTCCTCTCTGCTGTCACTGCTGGTGATACCTTACATGGGGCATTTGGGTTGTAGGGCAGAGCTCTCGGAGCAGCAGCCCTTGGACCATCTCCACGGCCTCCTCTGGACTCGCTCCAGCAGGTCCACATCCTTCATGTGCTGAGGGACCCAGAGCTGGATGCAGTGCTCCAGGAGGGGTCTCACAAGAGTGGAATAGAGAAGGGAATCACCTCCCTAGTCCTGCTGCCCACACTTCTTTAAGTGCAGCCTAAGACTTGGTTGGCTTTCAAGTAACAAAGGCTTTGGTGCTCAATGGGGCTTTCACAAAACTGGAGGGTTGATGAGATGTTAATTGGATAGAGTCGGAGTGCTCCCTGTTGCAGGTGGGCTGCAGCATGGCCTCAGTTCCATATCTGTCCTGGGTCTTTATTTTATTATTTTGAGTGTTGCTACAAGATGATTCCCCCTGGAAACTTCTAGATGTACACAGATGTGAACTGGTGTAGCAGGGAGGAAGACTCCCTGAAACCCAAATGGCAAATGAAAATCTCTTTGGGAATCCTTAGCCAGTTACCCAGGCACTCACAAAAGGTCAGTGCTGGACACAGGGTATGGCCATTTCCCAGGAAGATCCAGCACTGCCTCCTGTTTGAAATGTCCTTTCTTAATGAAACTGTTTTTCTGTGCTTTTCTTAGGCTGCAAATGGTTATGCAAATTTCTAAATATTTTCCTACTTCCCTTTTCGGATGTCTAACATTATGTATTATTTTCTGATACTTACCTAACCGGGGAAATCTGTTTTCCATCTCATTTCAGCCAAGGTTTTCTTTTTAACCAGTCCTTCCCAGTATTTTCCTATAACACTTCTGGTTCGCTGAGTGAACTTTGCAGTGTGAGGGTAAATGAAAGTGAAAATGTATTGCTTGTCACACACTGGCTGTTTAGAGAGGGTTTGGGTTTTTTTTCCCCCCTCTGGATTTGAAGAGGGAGATATAAATCATTGATTTAAAACCAGGGTAATTTAACAAGATTATAGGAGAGGGAAAATCCACTTCCTACCCAAAGTAACAGTCTCTTAGGTCTCTCCACCTACACAAGCCATATGCATCCTCCAAGCCGCCCGAGATCCTCTTTTGTGTTTTTCTGGCAGGACTGTGGTATAATAATTAAAGTCCATATGCAAAGCTTTCTTGGTGGGACTTTTAATTGCTTTGTAATTGGTCAGAGAGTTACCATTCATCAGCCCCCAGCCTGCTCTGCTGGGTTTGGAAAGTCCCAGACCCGGAGGGATATTA